>NC_060125.1:233965290-234284219 GCF_021461395.2 Schistocerca americana | reverse complement strand
TTCGTCTTGTATAGTTTCATTGACTTCCGACAGGTGGCAGCGCTGTACGGAGCTGTTAAAATGGCGTCTGTAACGGATGTGCGTTGCAAACAACGGGCAGTGATCGAGTTTCTTTTGGCGGAAAAGCAGGGCATCTCAGATATTCATAGACGATTGCAGAATGTCTACGGTGATCTGGCAGTGGACAAAAGCACGGTGAGTCGTTGGGCAAAGCGTGTGTCATCATCGCCGCAAGGTCAAGCAAGACTGTCTGATCTCCCGCGTGCGGGCCGGCCGTGCACAGCTGTGACTCCTGCAATGGCGGAGCGTGCGAACACACTCGTTCGAGATGATCGACGGATCACCATCAAACAACTCAGTGCTCAACTTGACATCTCTGTTGGCAGTGCTGTCACAATTGTTCACCATTTGGGATATTCAAAGGTTTGTTCCCGCTGGGTCCCTCGTTGTCTAACCGAACACCATAAAGAGCAAAGGAGAACCATCTGTGCGGAACTGCTTGCTCGTCATGTGGCTGAGGGTGACAATTTCTTGTCAAAGATTGTTACAGGCGATGAAACATGGGTTCATCACTTCGAACCTGAAACAAAACGGTAATCAATGGAGTGGCGCCACACCCACTCCCCTACCAAGAAAAAGTTTAAAGCCATACCCTCAGCCGGTAAAGTCATGGTTACAGTCTTCTGGGACGCTGAAGGGGTTATTCTGTTCGATGTCCTTCCCCATGGTCAAACGATCAACTCTGAAGTGTATTGTGCTACTCTTCAGAAATTGAAGAAACGACTTCAGCGTGTTCGTAGGCACAAAAATCTGAACGAACTTCTCCTTCTTCATGACAACGCAAGACCTTACACAAGTCTTCACACCCGAGAGGAGCTCACAAAACTTCAGTGGACTGTTCTTCCTCATGCACCCTACAGCCCCCATCTCGCACCGTCGGATTTCCATATGTTTGACCCAATGAAGGACGCAATCCATGGGAGGCACTACGCGGATGATGAAGAAGTTATTGATGCAGTACGACGTTGGCTCCGACATCGACCAGTGGAATGGTACCGTGCAGGCATACAGGCCCTCATTTCAAGGTGGCGTAAGGCCGTAGCATTTAATGGAGATTACGTTGAAAAATAGTGTTGTGTAGCTAAAAGATTGGGGAATAACCTGGTGTATTTCAATGCTGAATAAAACAACCCCTGTTTCAGAAAAAAATGTGTTGCATTGCTTATTGAACTGCCCTCGTACTATCTGACTGCAGGATCACAGCTACAAATTATTATTTGCAGCGAGTTAACTGGTGGGCATGAAAGCAGATGTGTGCAGCTTGATCCTATGGCATTATCAAGCTATTCTTTTTAAATAAAGCCGTGTATTTCTCAATTAGCTAACCTGCGAGAAACATCAGCTAAAGTCGCAACTGTTTTGCTCGTAAGGGATGCTGTAAAGAGAACAACTACTCAGCAGCACAAAGCCATTAAGTAACATCGCAGTGGGTGAGAACTAGCTACCTATCAAAGAAATGGGGTGGGAGTGAAAAAGAAGTACAGCATATGACACACAGATATTCGCAGTTAAATCATCAAGCATTTGAGAACGAGAGCACTTAGTCACTTGCAAGAAATTTTACACATAACATCAAACCTTAGAAACCTTTTCCCTCTGACAACCCCCACAAAATGATGAAATGAAAACAGTTTATCGCTTAAAACATTTTCCTGTTTCTGTATAAAACTGTTACGTAAGGCATGACGTTTTAATTTATTACTTCTTTACTACTAATTCTATTCGTGATGTATTCAGATACACCACTAAATGTATGTGCACGACTATATAATTGCACGACACATAGCTCAGGAGATATAACGTTATAAACAATACGATGTGTAAAAACTATCCCATAATAAGTGACTCTCTAATTGATTAATTCTTTCCTATTTACTCTATTCGCAACACATTTCGCGTAATGTACCCAATGTATGTCGCAAATTGTAGCTACAAAATTATATAATTTGTTGAGTGGTACTTAAGATAGGTAAATAAATTAGTGAAATCAATGTGAAGTGAAGTAGAAATTAGAAAATAAATGAAAAACTTAGTTCAGTTTAGAAGAGTTACACACTGGCAAACAGCCGGCCGCTGGTGGCCGAGCGGCTCTGGCGCTGCAGTCCGGAACCGCGGGACTGCTACGGTCGCAGGTTCGAATCCTGCCTCGGGCATGGGTGTGTGTGATGTCCTTAGGTTAGTTAGGTTTAAGTAGTTCTAAGTTCTAGGGGACTTATGACCTCAGCAGTTGAGTCCCATAGTGCTCAGAGCCATTTTTGAACACTGGCAAACAGCGGGCAGAGCAGCAGTGGCAACGACCGGCGCTTGCAAGTCAGCACGTTCAGGAGAAGCCATCGCCCTCCCCACATAAATGGACGCTGTCGATTCAGCCGCCAGGGCGTCGCCCGACCGGCTCATGTGTTTCTCAATTGTCACATGTGATCAAAGGCCCTCGCCTACATTCCAAGAGCCAATGACAGACGTTAAGAAGATTCTTCGAGAAGCTTTTCAACGTGACAGAAGAGGCAATTACTGTGAAGTCGTTCACGTCCACTGAACTGAAGTAAATAAATACGCGAGATGCAGTGGGCCCGACAGTAGTTTTCAGTTCAGTTTCGGTTCGAGTTCAGTTCCAGTACAGTTCAGTCGGTGCTGAAGACCATCACGCAGGAAGAGATTACATCGTACACAGAAGAACCAAAGTCCGCCGCTGTAATGGAATAGCAAGCAGCAGCCTCGCCGCCAGAAGACAGAAGTTCGGAGGTATTTGAAGACTGATTTTTACGTACCCGGGTGACTCGTGAGGACACGAAGAAGACGGCCTCACATCAGCAGTCACCTGTGAGCTGGGATGAAGATCTGACAGCCGAATACCGGCAAGCTGGAGTCCATTGTTCGAGTCCGGGACACTGGCCTTCCCCACCGCGCCGCTCTACTGCCCGATGCACAACACTGACACACGCGGCCGCATAGAGAGGAGAAACACTGGGACGCCACATCCAAGGTATCGCCATCCGATGCACGACTTCGTTCTCAATGATTAAACGGGCCACCTCACTATGCGCGTCTCCAGTCAACTGGGCGAAACGGCGACACGAGATACACACCGCCAGGCGTCATCAGACGCCGCCGCTCATGCAGCAGAAGGCTTCACAAACAACACAGCTGCCACTCTCCCAGCCAGAACAATCCAGTAAGGAAACAGTTGTACAAATCTTTCAATAAAAGTTATGTTATGTAAAAATACTGTTTCATTCCACCTCATACCCGAGCCAAGGAAGAACCCACCCTGCCCATATGTTGTTAAGAGAGAAAAAGTAATTTATTTAGTGTTTTTCACCCTGACATAATGCTTTAGAATCAAATGCCCTTTGCAGTAATGCTCATCCTGACAATTGACTAGCATCAAAACAGGTTACCCAGTTTCAAGTAATACCATTCATAGTTCCAGAGATGCGATAACATCAACACTGAGATGAGTGAAAAATTGCCACATCATGCATGAAATTTTAATTTATTACATTTTTACTGTTAACCCTGTGCGCAACAGATTTTGCAGACGGTATTCGCATATGTCGCTGAGTGTACCTATAAAATTATTTCATGACTCGAAACATAGTTAAGGAGACATGGCGCCATAAACATTGAGCTACGTGAAAACGAAACTGCAGGCGAAATTCTCCAGCAATACAGTTGAAATACGTGTACAAATATGTGTCAAATTTATTAAATATACGTGACATGTGCAATGATGGCAATGCTGTGAATAAAAGAACTCGTTCTTAATCTCTGGATCGATTTGAACCAAACTTTTTACATATTACTTATTATCTGGAAAGAAATGTAATAAGAATCAGCAATCTCTTATAGGAGTGGAGGTGACTACATGGAGACAGAGCAGGGAGGGAGACAGAGTGGGGGAACGAGGACCTAGACACAGATAAGGGGGAGCAGTAGATCGACAGACAGAGGGGAGAGGAGCAGGACAGGTGAAGGAAAGATGAGATGGACTGAGAGAGGGGGAGGAGGAAATGGATTGAGACATCGGGAGGAGGGGACAGACAGAGGGATGGGGAAGAGGAAATGGACTGAGAAAGGGAAGAGCAGATGGACATAGAGAGGGGAGGAGGAGACCGACATAGAGAGGGAGGGAAGGAAGTGATGGATAGAGATAGAGGGAGAAGGAGATGGTCAGAGAGATGAGGAGAAATGGATAGAGGGAGTCAGAAGGAGGCGTAGGAGGAGATGGACTTAGGAGGGGGGGGGGAGCAGATGGACATTTGGGGAAGGAGCAGATGGACAGAGAGGAAAGGAGCAAATAAACAAAGAGAGGTGCGGAGTAGCAGATGGACAGAGAGACGGACAGGAGGAAATGCACAGAGAGTGGGGGAGGGGTGGACAGAGAGAGGAGGGAGAAGGAGATGGGCAGAGAAGAGGACAGAGGAGATGGACAGATAAACGGAGGAGGAGATGGACTAATAGATGTTTAATAAGTATATAACTGGGCAACGCCGAGTACTCAGCTAGTATCTGATAAAGTGAATTATTTTTAGCAGCAATAAATGTTTAAAGTAAAACTACAAAGTTTTATTGTGTTTTCTTTGTTGGATGAACGCCGCGAAGATCGAGCAAACGCTACCGGCTGTTCTTCGTGCAGCACGGATTATTCACTTCATTGAATTCACCTGTCACCTGGTCTACGTCCGTTCACCGGATGAAGCAGCCTGAGGCTGCATGAAGTCTCCTGCGACGGTTGCTTACCTGATGCGAACAAATGAAAACTGAAAACCGAATGAATGAATGATGATTGACGTTGTAATCAGTTCCTATTTGGCCTCAATCATTTCAACATATATATTATCACCTACCACATCGTTGAATTCGTGGTTTGATATTGAAACCTTTTGTTCTGAATAAACCAGCCCGAAGTTATTGCAAAGATAACAAAGTATATACGTAAAGTAGTTCGCCGAAATATATTTCAAAACTAGTAAGTGGTGTTTTCTAAAGACGAGGGGAGATATTAATTGAATGTGCACGAAAATTATGTAATTCTGACTGAAAATAAATTCAAAGTACATAAATTCGATTTCGTATTCGAATCTGAGATTCAGTAAATTCGGCAACTAAATTGCGGCGACTTCAGACAATAATTTTAATCTGAAGTAACTTATTAAACTTTTACGCCTTGGTTTATAGCAGTACAGAGGAACCTGCCAATTATTTAAATATCTAAAGAAGAGGTAGTGTACATGCAACAGTATGCAGTCGGAGTGAAGTTCAAATACATTCATGTATTAATCAGTTGTAATGACGTCAGTTTCACTATGTGTCAATTAGTCACTACAGTACGCACACGGGTCGATTTGAAATGGAATTACAACAAAGAGATCTGTTGTACGGAAATCAAATACTAGACTGAGATTAACTAGAAGAATCGTAAGAAAAATGATTATGTAGCTTTACCTCCGCGAGGTGATAATAACATTTTTAGAACCAGCCACATATGTATTCTTTGTATGGAATCACGTTTCCACATTTCATTTATGCTGTGTTATTTGCTCTACCCCGCAGCTAAGCTATATACCATTCGACAAGTAGCTTTTAGATATACCAGAATATCTGTGGCGTTACCTGGGATTTTGGGAACCGACGTGCGGTTCTTGTTTGTAAATAAGTTACGCTTTTGAAGGACAAAAGCCGGACGGAGTGGCCGAGCGGTTCTAGGCGCTACAGTCTGGAACCGCGCGACCGCTACGGTCGCAGGTTCGAATCCTGCCTCGGGCATGGATGTGTGGATGTGTGTGATGTCCTTAGGTTAGTTAGGTTTAAGTAGTTCTAAGTCCTAGGGGACTGATGACCTCAGAAGTTAAGTCCCATAGTGCTCAGAGCCATTTGAACCATTTTTTTTTTTTTTTACTGGTATACTTATGGCAACATGGTCTCGTATTTTCATTCATTTCGTCCCATTAGTTAACATTCCATTACTTTATCTAGCTCGTCCTTAAGTTTTTCAGAGCAGTATATTTGCAGTTGTAGGCGTATTCTTGAAATAGAGTAGAAATCGTGTAATCTGTCGAAATAAGCAAGACTACTTCTGCGAAGCCTATGTAAAATAAACACTATTTAACTGCTTCAGCTATGGAACTGCCTACAGGTTTTGACCTGCAAGCCGAACCGATTTTTTGATAGCCAGGCGTTCGTTGCAGGCAAAGGAAAAAAAAATTACGTGGTTGTGGAAGCCAAATGTATGCAGTAGAACCGAGTGGTCCGCGCGAGGCTTTAATTAATTAATTCCACATGGCTGCGCTGCTGTAAAAAGACTGCCTGATGAGTGAATTAGCAATAACTTACGGGGTGACGTAAACGTCGATGGCTCGGAGAGAGCAGCGCCAAAAGTTGCACAGGAAAGCACCGCGGAACATGATCCCGCAAGAGCAGCACGCTCAGCTATATGAAAAGGAAAAAAACAGCCTATAGGGGAAGTTATCGATGTGCAGTGAAAGTAATCTGACGCTGAACCTGTTTATGAACGGCTTGTTGTGAGATAATTCGTAAGAATTATCCTGTGAAAGAGTATTAGTGGTTTATGCTGTAATGTAGACGCCCTGAAACGAATTACAAAGACACTGATGTTCTTTCAAAGTAACTTACTGAGTACGAGATCGTCTAAGATAACCAACGCTTCTTTTACAATGGCGCCGCGCGGGATTAGCCGAGCGGTCTGAGGCGCTGCAGTTATGGACTGTGCGGCTGGACCCGGCGGAAGTTCGGGCATGGGTGTGTGTGTTTGTCATTAGGATAATTTAGGTTAAGTAGTCTGTAATCTTAGGGACTGATGACCTAAGCAGTTAACTCCCATAAGATTTCATACACTACTTCGTCTCATTTTCTGCGAGGCCATAAGGGGAAGGAAAATTGTAAAACTAATTAAAGGTTTATGACTTGTCGAGCAAGGGAAGTGCCTAATTATAAGAGGGGACGAAAAACTCTCATTGGCCATTGATTGTCTCAGACAATCAGAGAAAAGCTTGATGTCGCCAACAGGGACCTGTACATCGATGTGGACGAATGATCGAGGAGTCGGCATTTAGTTTTTATAAACAAAAAATGTCTCGAATGTCTCGTGTTGCCTTAAGACTTCTTGGTAAAGTGATCAGTAATCTATATTTGTTCAGGAACAGCGTGACAGAGGTCAGTAAAAACACATGTTATCACTAGTATCCGATTTGGATAATGTTTCTGAGACTTTTGAAGTACAAGTCATAACAAAGCGTGGCATATTTTACAGTCTGTGCTTGAGCCCACTGAGAAGTAAGAAACTGTGTAAAGTTTCGGCGAGTAAACCTAAGCACTGAATACTATGTGAACATTTCACGGTTGTCGGACTTCATATATTAATTTATTGTCTGTCTCTTACCGGAAGATCATTGGTTCGGTATGAAGGCTGACAGTTGGTGAGAGTACATAATTTGAGCGATTTGAGGATTAAAATAAATTGATTAACATTAACCATTATACCAAGAATTGTGCATTTGAAAGGCGCATTTGTCATTTAATATGGATTTGTTGACAGTATTTCGGATTTTTTGCATGATATTACAACACGGTCTAATGTCAGAGCGGTACACTATTTAGCTAATGAACATAGATCTGAAATGCAGTACAAACACTCGTTAGATTGTTGTCAAGAGACTGGTTTGATGCAGCTCTCCATGCTGCTCTATCCTGTGAAAGCTTCTTCATCCTCAAGTAACTACTGCACCCTACATCCTTCTGAATACGCTTAGTGTATTTATCTCCTGGTCTCCCTCTACGATTTTTACCCTCCAACACTAAACTGGTGTTCCCTTGATGCCTCATAACGTGTCCTGCCAACCAATCCCTTCTTCTAGTCAAGTTGTGCCACTAATTCCTCTTCTCCGCAATTCTATTCAGTAACTCCTCATTAGTTACGTGATCTACCCATCTAATCTTCAGCATTCTTCTGTAGCACCACATTTCGAAAGCTTCTACTCTCTTCTTGTCTAAACTAGCTTTCATCCATGTTCCACTTCCATACATGGCTACAGTCCATACAAATAATTTCAGAAAGGACTTCCTGACATTTAATTCTATACTCGATGTGAACAAATTTCTCTTCTTCAGAACACTTTCCTTGCTATAGCCAGCCTACATTTTATACCCTCCCTACTTCGACAGTCATCAGTAATTTCGCTTCCCAAACAGCAAAACTCATCTAGTGTCTCAGTTCCTAATCTAATTCCCTCAGCATCATCTGATTTAATTCGACTAAATTCGGTTGTCCTCCTTTTGCTTTTGTTGATATTCATCCTATATCCTCCTTTTAAGACACTGTCCATTCTGTTCAGCTGCTCTTCCGGATCCTTTGCTGTCTCTGGCAGAATTACAATGTCGTCGGCATACCTCAAAGTTTTTATTTCTTCTCCATGGCTTTTAATTTCTACTCCAAATTTTTCTTTTGTTTCCGTTACTCCTTGCTCAATATATAGATTGAATAATCTTGTTATGGACTGGGCTTATGATATAGGCGCTGACTTGTACAGTATTATTAATCAAACTGGAACCACTAACGTTCGTTTCGCGCAGTTGTTCCAGCGTTACGATCAACATTTGGGTGACGGAATCACCCACGTTTTCCTTAAGAGTTCCTCTTTAACCTCAGATATCGCACCTTTCACCCTTCTCCGTTGTCGTAAAGCGTGTGACATAGAGTGATTGTGTGGTCCAACGCGAGTGAGGTGAGAGTGGGTGAATGAGGGTCATTTTATAGATTTTCTCTCTGTGTGTGACAACAATATCAGTCCTTTTATCCACACGATCAACCTGATCTTGACAGTGCTGTGAGGCGAGTTAATATGGAACTCGAATGGGCACCGATGACAGCTGTCAAGGTACACATTTCGGTGGCGCCAGTTCAGAGAGCCTATAGCAGTGGTTGTCAAACCCGAATCTACATCTACAACTACATGGATACTCTGCAAATCACATTTGAGTGCCTGTCAGAGGGTTCAGCGAACCACCTTCACAATTCTCTAGTATTCCAATCTCGTATAGCGCACGGAAAGAATGAACACCTATGTCTTTCCGTATGTGCTCTGATTTCCCTTATTTTATCGTGCTGATCGTTCCTCCCTATGTAGGTCGGTGTCAACAAAATATTTTCGCATTCGGAGGAGAAAGTTGGTGATTGGAATTTCGTAAGAAGACTGCGTCGCAACGAAAAACGCCTTTCTTTTAACGATTTCCAACTCAAATCCTGTATCATTTCTGTGACTCTCTCTCCCATATTTCGCGATAATACAAAACGTGCTGCCTTTCTTGGAACTTTTTCGATGTACTCCGTCAGTCCTATCTGGCAAGGATCCCACTCCGCGCAGCAGTATTCTAAACGAGGGCGGACAAGCGTAGTGTAGGTAGTCTCCTTAGTAGGTCCCGTCAATAAATCGCAGCCTTTGGTTAGCCTTCCCCACAACATTTTTTATGTGTTCCTTCCAATTTAAGATGTTCCGAGCCGGCCGAAGTGGCCGTGCGCTTAAAGGTGCTGCAGTCTGGAACCGCAAGACCGCTACGGTCGCAGGTTCGAATACTGCCTCGGGCATGGATGTTTGTGATGTCCTTAGGTTAGTTAGGTTTAACTAGTTCTAAGTTCTAGGGGACTAATGACCTCAGCAGTTGAGTCCCATAGTGCTCAGAGCCATTTGAACCATTTTTGAAGTTGTTCCGAATTGTAATACATAGGTATTTAGTTGAATTTACGGTTTTTAGATTAGACTGATTTATCGTGTAACCGAAGTTTAACGACTTCCTTTCAGCACTCATGTGGATGACCTCTCACTTCTCGTTATTCAGAGTCAACTGCCACTTTTCGCACCATTCAGATATTTTTTCTAAATCGTTTTGCAGTTTGTTTTGATCATCTGATGACTGTATTAGTCGATAAATGTCAGCGTCATCTGCAAACAACCGAAGACGGCTCCTCAGATTGTCTCCCAAATCGTTTATAAAGATAAGGAACAGCAAAGGGCCTATAGCACTACCTTGGGGAACGCCAGAAATCACATCTGTTTTACTCGATGACTTTCCGTCAGTTACTACGAACTGTGACCTCTCTGACAGGAAATCACAAATCCAGTCACATAAGTACGACGATATTCCATAAGCACCCAATTTCACTACGAGCCGCTTGTGTGGTACAATGTCAAAAGCCTTCCGGAAATCCAGAAATACGGAATCGATCTGAAATCCCTTGTCAATAGCACTCGACACTTCATGTGAATAAAGAGCTAGTTGTGTTTCGGAGGAACGATGTTTTCTAATCAAATTTGTGGGCCCCGTGTTTCTCAGCCGTATTTTATCGTAATGTGCAGCCAACAACTGACAGCTGAACGCAAAAACGTAAACTAATGTTAAGAGCTTCCTAAGAGTGTAGTTTTCATGCTCAGTAACAAACAAAACTTCTTAGAGGGACAGTGATTCAAGAGGCTATGCTGCAGCGCGACTCGTGGTCGTGCGGTAGCGTTCTCGCTTCCCACGCCCGGGTTCCCGCGTTCGATTCCCGGCGGGATCAGGGATTTTCTCTGCCTCGTGATGACTGGGTGTTGTGTGATGTCCTTAGGATAGCTAGGTTTAAGTAGTTCTAAGTTCTAGGGGACTGATGACCATAGATGTTAAGTCCCATAGTGCTCAGAGCCATTTGAACCATTTTGCAGCGCGACTCCGATGCGGGTATATAAGCACCGACATATAGACAATGGATTAGTATGGCATTCGTGTTTATCCCACATGCGTGCGGTAAATGCGTAAACGTGATCTGTGGTGATGTTGTTACCAAAGGCGTCCAAACACGAGCAAAGTGCTGATATTCTTTTGTTAACTGCTTAAGTGCAAACATCGGTAGCCGTCCATCGGACAATGAAGAGTGTATATGAGGCAGAGTGTCTGCCGGAAACCAGCGTTGTGGAATGGTGCGCCAAGGTGTGCTGCTGTTTCCTGATAGCCGGCCGCGGTGGTCTCGCGGTTCTAGGCGCTCAGTCCGGAACCGCGCGACTGCTACAGTCGCAGGTTCGAATCCTGCCTCGGGCATGGATGTGTGTGATGTACTTATTAGGTTTAAGTAGTTCTAAGTTCTAGGGTACTGATGACCACAGATGTTAAGTCCCATAGTGCTCAGAGCCACTTGAACCTTTTTTTTGTTTGTTTTTTTGTTTCATGATAACACACGTCTCCATAACGCCAATGACGTAGCGAAGAAGTTACGTCAACTCATGTGGGAGGCACTCGAGCATACGCAATGTAGCCCTCATTAACACGCCTTCACGCAGCAGGACACAGTGCTTTATCAAACGGGTGTCATCAATCTGGTGCTTCGGTGGTATGGTTCAAATGGCTCTGAGCACTGTGGGACTTATCATCTGAGGCCATCAGTCCCCTAGAGTTTAGAACTACTTAAACCTAACTAACCTAAGGACAGCACACACATCCATGCCCGAGGCAGGATTCGATCCTGCGACCGTAGCGGTCCTGCGGTTCCATATTGTAGCGCCTGAACCGTTCGGCCACAGCGGCTCAATGCTAACAGCGATTTTGCCTGATTCGCTTACCGATTCTAGACTGTACGGCCTTCGAAGAAACTTTTTGATTGACCGTAATATTTTAAGATGGCCTGAATTTTAATTGTCTTTGGTGAACTCGACCGTGATCTGAATAAATTTGGCCGCAGCGGCTTAGGTTTTAGAAGATGTGAGAAGGGGAATGTTTCGTTCTTTGTCTTCTCGTATTGACAACGCACGGGAGTGTATGTCTCGTACCGATCAGCTGCTATGGCATAAATTTCAAATGGAATTAATATGGATTCGTCAACGTGCATTACAGAGAAAGTCGCCTTCAATTGCAGCAAGAAATATGAAATTGAATTAAGGCTACTGGAACAACGCAATGACTAGAAGAAAACTGACATTCAAAGCATTTAGTAAACTTTGTGTTTGTACTCATACTGCGTGATACATTTAAATTTTAAATACAGTTGCTGTTATTAATCAGTTAATCATCCGCTCACACAGACAACACTTCGCCAGTCTGTTACAGTTTCACACGTTTGGGGAAGCTGCGAGCATCAGCAACCTGAAACGGAGAACGAAATTACAATGAAATCCAGACCTTTAGCTGCGTGCAGGTGTTGATAAATATCAATGGGGACAGTTGTATCACGAGCTCATTGCAAAACTGAAAGGAATCAAAGCAGACTCATATCCAAAAGCAATAAATATAGGGATAAGAGTTCCCTTGCAATGCAGACATTCAAACACAACGGCAAAGGGATAATGTGACAAGAATTCTGCAACAAGACGGCTTGAAAGACAAATATAATACATATTTCAAACCTTTGCCACTTTCTTTAGTAGCTCTTTCCTATTTAAACAAAAATGCAGGCATATATGCAGTGTTAATGCGCAGCCGGATAACTAATGCAAAGTACTGCGGAATGACATAAAAAAAGCTAGAAATGTATTACACGAAGACAACAGAAAGGTCTCAGAACAAAATTAAACCTATTCAGTTAGTTGTGAAAGAGGTATGAGGCAGAATAGGGGTGCTCAATATATTACAGCTCTGTTGTGTGAAATGAAACTGTTAGTGATCCACTAGAATTGTGCACAATACTTAGTAATCACTTCTTGTCAATAGCGGGCAAGTCAAGTCAAAATTATATTACTACAGTACATATGTAGGACACCTGAAAGCCTGGTTTCCGAGACAGCAAAGATGGTCTGATTCAATTATTACATCATTAAAGAGTAAAGCCTCCCATCGGTATGATAAAATTTCAAGTAGTATTATTACTATCAGTGCGCTATACAGTAGTTCTGTTTTCGATCACCCGTCCAATCTGCGGTGTATCTTTCAGGTGTAGTCAGTTCCTGGACAGATTGAAATACTCGGTGGTGTAACCACTTTATAAAAGGGATGAAAGAGATAACCAGACAGCCACCGGTCGGTTTCTTTCCTACCAGTGTGTTCAGAAATTTTTGAGAAAGCGACGTTTAGGAGAATAATGCCACAGCTCAGTACACATAATCTGCTGCCAGACTGTCAGTCTGGGTTCAGAGAGGAGTATCCACAGAAAGCGTTGTTTATTCTACGAGGGCTATTCGGAAACTAAGTTCCGATCAGTCGCGAAATGTAAAGCACTGTGAAAATAGTTTGCAATAGTTAGCTACATCTTACAGCTAAAGGCAGCCGCCAGTGCTTTCGGTCAATTCTGTATGCTCGTCTATAGCTCGTTGTCGGGGCCAAAATGTTGTCTTCATGGCCAGTGTTTCATGTGAGCAGAGATGAAACTAGGACGAGACAATTATGGAACTTTTTGTGAGTGATCATACACTTCCCAGCCAAAACACTGCAGGAGCATCTTCATTGTCCCTACAGAGTGCGGCCGAGAATTGTCATGAAGAACGAAATGCATGACAGTTATGTGATGTGGGTTGCACGACATCAGGTGAAGTTCTCACCAGGCCCTGTACAAGAGTCCCTCCCTCTAGTAGGTAACTTTCCTGTGTAACGTGTTATTTATCCGTATAGTCTGTTTTTCTGTACTATATTAATTATGTAATTCATTGTTAATAAATTTTCTAATAATCATTCTATTAACTATGTACCGAAACATTCCATGAACAAGTAGACGCCGGCCGTGGTGGCCGTGCGGTTATAGGCGCTTCAGCCCGGAACCGCGCGACTGCTACGGTCGCAGGTTCGAATCCTGCCTCGGGCATGGATGTGTGTGATGTCTTTAGGTTAGTTAGGTTTAAGTAGTTCTAAGTTCTAGGGGACTGATGACCTCAGATGTTAAGACCCATAGTGCTCAGAGCCATTTGAACCATTTGAACAAGTAGATTTGACTCGCGTGATCCCACGGAACCTGATAAATAAATTAAATACGAGGGTAATCCCAAAAGTAAGGTCTCCTTTTTTTTATAAGTGCAGAACTCTGTTTGTGTTGCAGTTGGTCACACTGTTATGAAGAGTGCTTCACGCGCTGTGTGTAAACTTGAGCACGCCGCGCTGAGGCGCTCAGTCTTGGCTTGGCAGCCGTTGAGAATGAAGCTCCCGTTGGATGTTACCGCCAGGCGTGAATCGCGCGCAGTTATTCGGTTTTTGAACGCAAAGGGCACTGCGCCGATTGAAATGATTGGTTTGTGGGATTGAAGGAATCAGACTGCTACGGTCATCGGTCCCCGATTGAAATCCATCTCCAATGGTGAGTCGTGAGTCGTGCATGGATGTCAAAAATGTTCGTAAGTGGTGTAGAGAGTTTGCAGTTGGTCGGACAGAAATTCCCGAAAAACAAAGGAGCGGGAGACCGTCAATTTCTGAGGAGACAGTGTTGAAAGTTGAGCAAAGCATGCGAGAGGATCCGTGGGTCACCCTGGATGATCTCTGCACGTTGGTTCCTGAGGTTTCCCGAAGCACTGCTCATAGAATTGAACTAACGGAAGGTGTGCGCAAGATAGGTGCTACGCATGCTGACTGAGGACCACATGCGGCAACGAGTTGATGCTTCCCGCGCATTTCTTCACCGCCTTGCAGCCGAACAGGACAACTTTCTGGACTCAATTGTCACGGGTGACGAAACCTGGGCATACCACTTTACACCTAAGACCAAGCAACAACCACGCCAATGGCGGCAGCCTTCTTCGCAGCATGGTGGCGAGCTGGTATGACATGGGCGCACAAAAACTGCCACAGCGTCTACAAAAACGCATCGACAGAAATGGTGATTATGTCGAAAAATAGACAAATGTTCAAGCTGTAAACTGATGTAAACCATTGTAGAAATAAACTGGTCGATGTACCTATAAAAAAATAAGAGACCTTACTTTTGGGATTACCCTCGTAAAATAAACATTGGCTTTGGTCATAATGCAGCTCTTTCATCTACTGTTGTCGCAGAATGTGAATATACGATAATGACCATAACAATGAGAAATAAGCTGTGGGTATTGCGAGGGTAGTGGTAAAAGTTACGCAGCTAGTCATACCGTTTAAATGTACAGGCATAACACACTGGAGATGATTCTCACAGAGACCATATGAAAAGGAAATAAAATGTAAAACTGGTATTGTCGGCAATTGGCAGATTTAAACTTTTGTTGGAGGGAGTTCAAGGTATGAGCATTGCATCACGTGGCTAGTACGACCAATTGCAGCTTACTATTCCAGCGTCTGGGTTTCTTATCAAGTAAGCGTGATAGCAGACATCAAATGAATTCAGGGACATGCTGCTATGCTCGTAAATGTTGATATAGGCCATGCGAAAGTGTAACAGATATTCACAGGAAACCTAAATGGGAATATTTGGAGGGAAAGCCTCTTTGATATGTGTAGAAAATCTTTGCTCGAGGAATGCTGTACGACAGTTATGCTGGCATTTCGAAAATGAACTATAAGAATACAATGTGGGGTATCACCATGCGTACCGAGACTTAAGTCATATTTACTCGCTTCAGACGCGAATGAATTAGAAGCGAAAGTCGCTAATATTTCTTCGCAGTATCCTCCTTCAAGCACCCTACAGACGACTGCGGGCTGCATATGTAGAAATAAAAATTAATTACTTGTTAAGGAAATAAAAAAAATCCTCAAGCAGAAATATGGAGTCTGACCTTTTCGGCTGCACTTATATTACATGGCAGTGGCTTTTCCGGCGGGACGTTGATTCATTGCGTTGTTCATTTTTTCCAGTTTCGCTAGTTATTTTCTGCGGTGGTGCTTTGACGTTATTATGTACGATATTTCTCGTAGCTTTTTCGAATTTAAATTCACTTCTTACAAATTCGCCGTTCACAGAAGATCAAAGGAAGCACTTTTCAAAACGTGATGCGTGTGCCCTTCTAACTCTTTTTCCACTGTAAAATGCACCTCTTTAAGGCTGCTTAGGAGGGCCGCTACTTCAGAGGATAAACTGCCACATCATTACTGTGCACCCACAAACTACACGTAGAAGCCAACGACTTGCAAAAGAGTAAAGTAATTCGAAGTGAAAGAGAGCGGACGCGGCCGCTTTCGAAAGCAGTCGGGCTCTGGTAGATTGTTTTGAGCACACAGTGTTGGAGCCAGGTGAATAGCGCGCCATTCTGTAGGTAAGTGAGTATCAGATAAAAGGGAACACGATTTTACTGTCCCATTATGCACTGATGTGACAAAAGTCGTGGT
Organism: Schistocerca americana; assembly: GCF_021461395.2. NCBI lineage: Eukaryota > Metazoa > Arthropoda > Insecta > Orthoptera > Acrididae > Schistocerca > Schistocerca americana. The sequence continues at coordinate 234,267,947 of NC_060125.1, read as the reverse complement.
ACACCACCTAATATCGTGTCGGACCTCATTTTTCCCGGCGCTTGCAGCAACTCCACGTGGCATGGACTCGACAAAAACTCGTTGGAAATCTCCTGCAGAAATACTGAACCATGCTTAGGGTTGCCATATGTAGATGGGACCTCGCCGGGATACTCTAATATAGGGGCGTAGAAATGAAGTAAAAATTTATTTAATATAATTACTTTTTATTTAAAACACAATTACATGGAACTTGGTGCAGCAGAAGTGGTTGGTACACCACATATTTCGGAAGATTTCACCTTCTTCAGCAAACCTCTTTTTTCCCTTTTAGGTGTTGATAAAATTCCTTGCAAGTCAGCTTGTAGTTAAACTGCCAATCTAAAGTTGATTCCACGATCCCTGGTAGCAGTCGATTTCTTTCATCAGCCCACTGGGCCGACATCAGCGAAAATACTCTTTCCACAGTGGCGTTGTGTGCGGGAATAGGAAACAAATACTCGCAAACTTTAGCACTTGGCATTTGCATTCAGGATTTTTCAGTTTCCTTATGAAAGCAAATCCACCTTTCTTCCACGCAGTGTTTAGACTTTCATTCTTCCCAGTCACGCCTACGTTAGTTTCCAAAAAGCTCTTGAGAGACATATAGTCCTGAAAACAATTGTCTCCTGAAATCTTAATTCCATTGTTAGTTGGATATATAACAGTGTTCTCAATCATCACCCACTCTGGGGTTTCAGATAGTATTATTCCATCAAATACTTGAAATGTATTAAAAGAAATAAACCATTTCTTTAAATAATCAAATGCTGTGGTATAGAAAGCCATTGTCTCTTCCTCAGATTTCGAAATCAAATTAACTATTTCTTGGTTAGTGTTCTCATTCTCTACTTTGTTCAGATTCATCTTAGTTTGCATGCCAATAAAATGGCAGTCTTCTTTTCATTGAGACATCTTTGAGTGCCGATTAACATATTTCTTACTTCAGTTATCGTGACTTTATTTTTCTCCACGCTGTTTATATTTTTTCAAACAGAGCCAAGTTTGCTGCGGAAACATGTAAATTTCACTGATCGAACTACTGAAAAAATCTGAAATTATTTTACGTGGCCTGACTCCGGCGCCAAAAAAATTGTTTTAATGGAATCCAGTACATAGGAATTCTCTCAATTGAGGTAATTAACGACAGCCCTCTTGTTTTGAGTGAGACAGAAGAGTCTGGTGATTGACATCAAAGCATAAGCAGAACTCTTTCAACTTCTCTGTCCTTGCCGTGTATATTGAAAAAACACGAAATATTTTCATGACGATTATTTTAGTACCGACAGGTAAGATTCGAGCAGCGCTTGATATAGTATAGTGGAGAATATCGGCAGGGCATCCAATACCTTCTATATTTTTTCCTAGTTCTCCTTTCATTTTTGGTGAAACAATTCCGCTGGCTGCGTCGATGAAGCTCTACGTGTTGGTATTGGTACTGCCTCCACAAAAAGCGATTGTTTTGTGTAATGGTATTTGCCGTTGTCTTAAAGTGCTAGACAAAACTTGGCAACTGTCTATTATGTTCCGTTATTCAACAAATCAAACTTCAACAGCTTCTGTCGAATTCATTAAAGTATTAAACAAGTAAAGGAAACATCTTTTCAGTCTCATGGTTCGGTTCGTCGATGTCTGTGCCGTAAAATGATACGCCTTTCAATTGGTTTATACATTCGGACACGGAATGTGGTGTGAGAATATTTTTAAGAATCGCTGTAGCTTTGATCCTGACCGTAGATTGCTTTGCGGTGACTTTGGAGTCAGAATACTTTGCGGTATTCAGTTTTACGTTACAGTCGAGAGAACTGAAGGACTGATAATTCTTGAGAACTTTATAAGCTGTTGTCAGTTCTGCAGCACCAACGAGCAGTTCTCTCTGGGTACCTTCTTTATTCATGAATGAAGAAATAGGCTTTGATGTCGACGCTACCATGAATCCATTTGTATGATTCTTCGTAGAAATGTGATGCCCCACATGTGCCTTGCTGCGATGAAACAGCCACAGATCTCACACAAAGCTTCCTGGTCTGCACGTCCTTTCTTGGTAAAAGATCACTCTTCCGAGTGATCATCCGAAAAGTGAGACTATTTTTACATCCTCAGGCATTTTCGTAAGCTATGATAAATTTATCAGATGATAAACAGTCGGCCATAAGACTTTAGTCACCGAAGTACACCTCAGTATACACTTCAGGCCCTGTATACCAGCAGCAAACACTTTAAACATCGCTAAGTTGCACTCGTTATTCATAGTTCGTTTAGAAAGAATCGTCTTTTTTTCTTTTTTTCCTTTATTGTTATTTGAACACCTGTACAGAAAGTGGGCTGGCAGCAGCATCCTACGCCGCTCTTCAGCCACAGGATTAACAATGAAAAAATATAAGAAGACATAGAAAAGACTGAACAAAGTGGCGGGCAAAAATAACAGACACAGAAAACAAAAAACACGAAGCCGTTCACACTCGACGAAAAACACGCACTAAAAACTATCGGCACGGCGCACAAACACTGACGACTTCGACAGCACAGGTGAATGGAGGAGCGTGACGGCGAAGAACACTAAACACAAACACGATGGCACACACAAGAGAAACTGATGACGATGATCTCCGGCGCGGGAATGTCCACGCAGCACGTGCGAGTCTGGGGACCTGCCAAGAGGCGAAGAAGGGGGTGGGGTAGGGAGAGGGGAGAGCAAAGACGCCAATGGCAAAGGAGATGGGAGGAGGAATTAAGGTAGGAGGGTAGGAGAAGCCCGAAGGAGGAGTGGGGAGAAAGGGAGGAGGGAGGGAAGGGGGAGAGAGAGAGGGTGCCCTAAGGAAAGGACACAGGAAGTGGGAGGGGAGGATCAAAGTTGATAGGAGGGGTAGATGGAGGGGAGGAGGGCATCATAGGGAGGGGGAGCTGGCGGAAGCCATCTTGGGAGAGGGTATGGAGAATGGAGAGATGGAGACCGAGTGGGATGTGGAAATACAGGCATGGCAGCGGACAGGGACGGGAGAGGATGGGAGAGACCAGCAGGTGAGGAGGATCGAGTTTATGGGAGGTGTAGAGGATCCGTATCCGTTTGCAGTAAAGGAGGAGGCGGGGGAACGGAATAAGGTCGTACAGGATCCATGTGGGGGAGGGGAGACGGATGTGATAGGCGAGGCGAAGAGCATGGCGTTCTAGGATCTGAAGGTATTTGTAAAAGGTAGGGGGAGCGTAGGTCCAGGCACGGTGGGCATAGCAAAGGATAGGGCGAATGAGGGATTTATAGGTATGGAGGATGGTGGAGGGGTCCAGACCCCACGTAAAGCCAGAAAGCAGCTTGAGGAGATGGAGTCGGGAGTGTGCCTTGGCTTCAATTGTCCGGAGGTGGGGGGTCCAGGAGAGGCGACAGTCGAGGGTGACGCCAAGGTACTTAAGGGTGGGGGTGAGGGCGATAGGACGGCCATAGATGGTGATGTAGAAATCGTGGAGGTGGAAGGAAGGGGTGGTTTTGCCTACAGTGATCGCCTGGGTTTTGGAAGGATTGACCTTAAGCAACCATTGGTTGTACCAAGCAGTGAACCGGTCAAGGTGGGATTGGAGAAGGTGTTGGGAGTGCTGCAGGGTGGGGGCAAGGGCAAGGAAGGCGGTGTCATTGGCGTACTGGAGAAGGTGTATGGGGCGTAAAGGTGGCGGCATGTCCGCCGTATACAAAAGGTACAGAAGAGGGGAGAGGACGAAACCTTGGGGCACACCAGAGAAGGGGAAAAACGTGTAGGAATCCGAGTTATGGATGGTGACGTGGGAAGGACATTGGGAAAGAAAGGAGCCGATCAGACGGACGTACTTAATAAAGGGCGAAGGTTTGGAGCTTGAAGAGGAGACCAGGATGCCACAAGTGGTCATAGGCTCGCTCAAGGTCAAGGGAGAGGAAGATAGTGGAGCGACGGGAATTAAGCTGTTTGGAGAGGAGATGAGTGAGGTGAAGGATAAGGTCATCGGAAGAGAAGGACGGCCGAAAGCCACACTGGGTAACCGGAAGGAGGCGGTGCTGGTGGAGATGCTGGTGGATGCGGCGGGTTAGGATGGATTCCAGGACCTTGCTGAAGACCGAGGTAAGGCTGATGGGACGGTAGGAGGAGACAGCTGACAGTGGTTTACCGGGTTTAAGGAACATCAGGATATGGGAGGTTTTCCACAGGTCGGGGTAGTAGCCGGTGGACAGGACTACATTATAGAGCCTGGCCAGGGTGGAAAGGAAAGAGGCAGGAGCTTCACGAAGGTGGCGATAGGTGACACGATCGTGACCAGGAGCGGTGTTGCGTATCGTGCAGAGTGTAGTGATAAGATCCTGTGTAGTGATAGGGGCATTGAGTTCGGTGTGTGCAATGTTGTCCAAGTACTGGAAACCAGGTGCGAGGGGGGGGACAGAGGTGTCAGCTTGATCGCGGACATCTGGGAAGAGGGAGTAATCGAACTGGGGATCATCGGGGATGGTAAAGACATTGGAGAGGTAGGAGGCAAAGTGATTGGCCTTACTAAGGTTGTCAGGGAAGGGTTGATTATCTTGAAGGAGAGGATAGTAGGGGGGGGGGGTTGGATCTGGTAAGGTGGCGGAAGGCTGACCAGGACGAGTTTATAGGAAGAGTGGCATTTAAAAAGGTGCATGTCTGTCGCCAGTCCCGGCGTTTCTTAGCCGCGAGCAAGTTTTGGATGTGTCGCTGGAGTTGCCGGTGGCGTCATAGTGTGTCTGGGTCACGCGTGTGGAGGAAGGCATGGTAGAGACAGCGGGATTCACGGAGGAGGAAGAGGGCCTGTGGGGGTAAGGTAGGATGGTGGGGGTGGACGGCGACAGAAGGGTTGTGGGCCTCCACGGCCTCAGACAAGGTCTGCTGGAGACAGGAGGCAGCATGGGTAATATCATCCGGGTGGCGGTAGGTGCAGGGATGGCCATCAATCTGGGTAGATAGGGTATCCCGGTAGGCATTCCAGTTGGCATGGAAATAATCATGGATGTACTTCGGGGGAGGTTCATTATGGGGGTCGGGGTGGGGGCGACGACCATCTGAAACAGTGATGAGGACAGGGAGATGGTCACTACCAATGGGGTCTGGGACATCCACCGTTATGTGGCCAAGGAGGTTAGGGGAGGAGAGGATGACATCAGGAGTGGAGTTGGATTTGGGGCAGGTGTGCTGGGGAATGCGAACGAGGTCGCCTTGGAGGGAGGAGAGGAACTGATGTCACTATCATAACTGAGTGGCGGAACAACTATGGATGTTGAGGTCAGCGGCGATCACATAGGAGGAGAAGGTATGGTCAATGTGATAGAGGGACATTAGCGCAGACATAGATGGGACGCAGGTGATGGTAAGGCCAGGGAAGAAGAGACCAAGGATCAGGTGTTCAGTGGGGTCGGGGAGGAGAGGTTGGAGCCGAACTGGGATCTGGTGGTGGTGACCAATGGCAACTCCGCCACACGCTATCGGGAAGGTATTTTTGGAGCAGTGAAGGAGGTAGGGCGAGGTGTTTATGATGTTGTGGGGCTGAAGAAAGGTTTCATTGAGGAGGAAGGCATCCACGCGGTGGGTGGCGAGGGTGTGCGTTAAGATGTTCTTGTTGCGGGGAAGGGAACGGATGTTGTTAAACAATATGTGGTGCCGTCGCGCCATGGCAGGGATTTAGACGAGGGTGTCGAGATGGGAGAAGGTAAAATGGGCCTGGTTGTGGGAGTAGGTGTCATACATTTTAAGGTGGAATGGTAGTGGTAATGGTAGTGGTAGTGGTGGTGGTGCTGGTGTTGGTGGTGGTGGTGGCGGCTGACATGATGACAAGTAGGAACAAAGGACAGGACAGGACGAAAAGTATAGAGGAAAACAGGGGACGGACGAAGACAAGTGGGATGCTAACTGGGGCCACAGCCCCACTCCGTTGGCGTTGTCAGGAGGCGACCGCTGGCAGGAACGCTGGCTGGCTGGCTGGATCAGTGGCTGGCTGGCTGGAACGCTGGCTGGCTGGAACGCTGGATGGCTGGCTGGAACGCTGGCTGGCTGGAACGCTGGATGGCTGGCTGGAACGCTGGCTGGCTGGAACACTGGCCGGCAGGAATGCCACAGCTGCTGCTACTGCTACCGCGGACGGGACCGCCGCTGCTGCTGCTGGCTGGACCGCTGCTGGCTGGCTGGAGCACCGCTGCTGCTGCTGCTGGCTGGCTGGCTAGCACCTGCAAAACCCTAACGCTTCGATTAATGACAGAAGCCACAATCGAAGGGCGGTATTCATATCGAAGTACCACCGGAGATGAAAGAATCGTCTTATCAGATCGCTATTCAAATGGGAGCTTCCTGATTCTTCCGCGTGGTGCTGCTTAAATAATTCGAGCCCCATACTACTGGAGAAGTCTGGTACTTTCTGGACTGACGGCGCTAGATCTACAAGGTGCTTGTATCGTCGACACAGGAATCGAAACGTGTAACGCCACCTGTGAGACGACTTTGATAACATAAACCTGTGGACACAAATAAAACAAACTGAGGCTGCATTTACATGTTGCACTAACAGATGGCGTTACTTCAGTACTTGAGCCAAGCTCGTAAGAGTGCTCTGAAAAATGTCCACAACGTAAAATACATCTATTTAAAACAGCAGATAAAAATTCGCTTGATGCCTTCCTAAGAGAGAGTCTCCATTCCTTCCAAGCTAATTATGTAAGCGTAGACCAGCTATGACTCAAATTCAAAGATACAGTATCGACAGCAATAGATAGATTCATACCGCTATGTTAATTTGATCCGGGACTGATCCACCATGGTACACAAAACACGTCAGAACACTGTTGCAGAAGCAACGAAGAAAGCGTGCCAAATTCAGAAGAACGCAAAATCCCCAAGACTGGCTGAGTTTCACGGAAGCTCGAAATTTAGTGCGGACGTCAATGCGAGATTCTTCTAATAGTTTCCACAATGAAACATTGTCTGAAAATATGGTAGAAAACCCAAAGAGATTTTGGTCGTATGTACAGTACACTAGTGGCAAAAACCAGTCAGTACCGTCACTGCGCGATAGCGGTGGAAATGTTACCGATGATGGTGCCTCCAAAGCGGTGTTACTAAATACAGTTTTCCGTAATTCCTTCACGAAAGAAGACGAAATAAATATTACAGAATTCGAAACCAGAACAGCTGTTAGCATGAGTGACATAAAAATAGATATCTTAGGTGTTGCGAAACAACTCAAATCACTTAAGAAAGGGGAGACTTCCGGTTCCTTTCAGAGTATGCACACACAATAGCGCCTTTCTTAGCAAACATATACAACCGCTCACTTGACGAAAGGTCTGTTCCTAAAGACTGGAAAGTAGCACAGGTCACACCAATATTCAAGAAAGGAAATAGGAGTAACCCATCGAATTACAGACCCGTATTACTGATCTCAATTTGCAATAGGATTTTGGAGCATATACTGTATTCGAACATTATGAATCACCTTGAAGAAAATGACATATTGATTCATAACCAACATCGATTCCGAAAATATAGATCTTGTGCAACACAGCTAGCTCTTTATTCCCATGAAGTAATGACTGCTGTCGACAAGGGATCTCAGATCGATTCCATATTCTTAGATTTCCAGAAGGCTTTTGATAGCGTTCCTCACAAGCGACTATTAATCAAATTGCGTGCATATGGAGCATCGTCTTAGTTGTGTGACTGGATTCGCGATTTCCTCACAGAGAGGTCACAGTTCGTAGTGAGAGACGGTAAATCATCGAATAGAATAGGAGTGAAATCTGGCGTTCCGCAAGGTAGTGTCATAGGCCCTCTGCTATTCCTGATTTACATAAATGATCTAGGTGATAATCTGAGCAGACCCCGTAGATTGTTTGCAGAGGATGCTGTAATTTACCGTCTAGTAAAATCATCAGACGATCAATTCCAATTACAAAATGATCTAGAGAGAATTTCTGTGTGGTGCGAAAAGTGGCAATCGGCACTAAACAAAGAAAAGTGCGAGGTCATCCACATGGGTACTAAAAGAAATCCGATAAATTTTGGTTATACGACAAATCGCACAAATCTAATGGCTGTCAATTCGACTAAATACCTAGGAATTACAATTACGAGCAACTTAAACTGGAAAGACCACATAGATAATATTGTGGGGAAGGCGAAACAAAGACTGCGCTTTGTTGGCAGAACACTTAGAAGATGCGACATACCCACTAAAGAGACAGCCTACATTACACTTGTCCGTGCTCTGCTGGAATATTGCTGCGCGGTGTGGGATCCTTACCAGGTAGGATTGACGGAGGACATCGAAAAAGTGCAAAGAACGGCAGCTCGTTTCGTGTTATCGCTCAATAGGGGTGAGAGTGTCACTGATATGATACGTGAGTTGGGGTGGCATTCACTGAAAGAAAGGCGGTTTTCTTTGCGGCGAGATCTATTTACGAAATTTCAGTCATCAACTTTCTCTTCCGAAAGCGAAAATATTTTGTTGACACTCACCTACGCAGGGAGAAATGATCATCATAATAAAATAAGAGAAATCAGAGCTCGAACGGAAAGATTTAGGTGTTCCTTTTTCCCACGCGCCATTCGGGAGTGGAATGGTAGAGAAGTAGTATGAAAATGGTTCGATGAACCCTCTGCCAGGCACTTAAGTGTGAATTGCAAAGTAACCATGTAGATGTAGATGTAAACGGTCCTCGTATATCGGAACAGATGGCAACACCAGCTGTGCTGCCTCTGTAGCCGACATGTAACTGCGAAAGTGTTGCGAGTGCAGACTTTTGTCCACGAACTGACCTCTCGATTATGTCACATAAATTTTCGGTGGGATTCGAGTCGTGCGATCTGGGTGGCTAAATCATTCGCTCGAGTTGTCCAGACTGTTCCTCAAACCAGCAGCAAAGCATTGTGGCCCTGTGACATGGTGCACTGTCACCCATAAAAATCCCACCGTTGTTTGGGAACATGAAGTCCGTGAGCGGCTGCATATGGTTTCCAAGTAGCCGAACATAACGATTTCCTGTCAATTATCTGTTCAGTTAGAGCAGAGGACACACTCCATACCACGTAAACACAGCTCTCACGATTATGGAGCCACCACTAGCTTGCAGAGTGCTATGGATTCGTGGGGTGTGCTCCATATTCGAACACCACATCGGCTCTTGCCAACTGAATTTGGGACTCATCTGACCAGGCCACGGTTTTCCACTCGTCAAGAGTCATAGCCAAAAGCCCAGGAAAGATGCTGCAGGCGATGTCGTGCTGATAGAAAAGGCACTCGCTTTGTTCGTCAGCTGCCATAGCTCATTTACGCTAAATTTCGCCACACTGTCCCAATGGATACGTTCGTCGTATGTCCCAGATCGATTTCTCAGTGTACTTCACGCAGTGTTGGTTGTCTCTTAGCACTGACAACTATACGCAAACGCCGTTGCTCTACGTCGTTAAGTGAAGGCCACTCCTTTGTCCGTGGTGACAGGTAAGGAATGCTTCCAGCTTGGTATTCTTGGCATACTCTTGAGGCTGTCGTTCTCGGATATTCAATACCCTAAGGTTTCCCACAACGGAATGTTCCATGCTCTAGCTCCAACTACCATTCCGCGTTCAAAGTTTCAAAATTCCCGTCGTGCGGCCGTGATCACGTCGGAAACCTTTTTACATGAAACACCAGAGAAGAAATGCCAGCTCCGTCAAGGCACTGCTCCTTATACCTTGTGTACGCGGTACTATCGCTATCTGTACATATGCATATGACTATCCTGTGACTGTCGTCACTTCAGTGTATGGAAAACCGCGTCCCTACCGACCGCGCCGTGCACTACAAGGACAGAGGTTGAGGCCGGTGTGGCCGAGCGGTTCTAGGCGCTTCAGTCCGGATCCGCGCGACCGCTACGGTCGCAGGTTCGAATCATGTCCCGGGCATGGATGTGTGTGATGTCCTTAGGCTAGTTAGGTTTAAGTAGTTCTAAGTTCTACGGGACTGATGACCTCAGATGTTAAGTCCCATAGCGCTCAGAGCCATTTGAACCATTTGAAAGAGGTTGACCACAAGCAGTGTCTGGAAAATGGTTCGTTCGTGCGAGCTCTGTTTGGGCGGTGTTTCACGCTTTTCATTTTTAATGACGCGCACCTTTTTCTTTCACTACCTTCTGTACTATACTGCAGCATTTTCTGCTGCGTAAGCTCCAAGTTTCATCGAGATATGTTCCTTGGCAGTGACAAATAATGTGTAAGACACTGTCGTCCTTCAGTTTTGCACGCCAGTGTATTACTATGTCTTCCATATGAGAGTTTGTGTGGCGGTCATACAATGGTACGACCTTCGTGCGTAAATGACTTTTTAAAAGTTTTTTTTTTCTTTTATCGTCACACATGGAAGAATCCTGGAGATACTAAAAGGTATCAGATAGATTATATAATGGTAAGACAGATATTTAGGAACCAGGTTTTAAGTTGTAAAACATTTCCAGGCGCAGATGTGGACTCTGACCACAATCTATTGGTTATGACCTGTAGATTAAAACTGAAGAAACTGCAAAAAGGTTGGAATTTGAGGAGATGGGACCTGGATAAACTGAAAGAACCAGAGGTTGTACAGAGTTTCAGGGAGAGCATAAGGGAACAATTGACAGGAATGGGGGAAAGAAATACAGTAGAAGAAGAATGGGTAGCTTTGAGGGATGAAGTAGTGAAGGCAGCAGAGGATCAAGCAGGTAAATAGACGAGGGCTAGTAGAAATCCTTGGGTAACACAAGAAATATTGAATTTAATTGATGAAAGGAGAAAATATAAAAATGCAATAAATGAAGCAGGCAAAAAGGAATACAAACGTCTCAAAAATGAGATCGACAGGAAGTGCAAAATGGCTAAGCAGGGATGGCTAGAGGACAAATGTAAGGATGTAGAGGCTTATCTCACTAGGGGTAAGATAGATACTGCCTACAGGAAAATTAAAGAGACCTTTGGAGATAAGAGAACCACTTGTATGAACATCAAGAGCGCAGATGGAAACCCAGTTCTAAGCAAAGAAGGGAATGCAGAAAGTTGGAAGGAGTATATAGAGGATCTATACAAGGGCGATGTACTTGGGGACAATATTATGGAATTGAAGAGGATGTAGATGAAGATGAAATGGGAGATATGATACTGCGTGAAGAGTTTGACAGAGCACTGAAAGACCTGAGTCGAAACAAGGCCCCCGGAGTAGAGAACATTCCATTGGAACTACTGACGGCCTTGGGAGAGCCAGTCCTGACAAAACTCTACCATCTGGTGAGCAAGATGTATGAAACAGGCGAAATACCCTCAGACTTCAAGAAGACTATAATGATAACAATCCCAAAGAAAGCAGGTGTTGACAGATGTGAAAATTACCGAACAATCAGTTTAATAAGCCACAGCTGCAAAATACTAACACGAATTCTTTACAGACGAATGGAAAAACTAGTAGAAGCCGACCTCGGGGAAGATCAGTTTGGATTTCGTAGAAATGTTGGAACACGTGAGGCAGTACTGACCTTACGACTTATCTTAGAAGAAAGATTAAGGAAAGGCAAACCTACGTTTCTAGCATTTGTAGACTTAGAGAAATCTTTTGACAATGTTGACTGGAATACTCTCGTTCAAATTCTAAAGGTGGCAGGGGTAAAACACAGGGAGCGAAAGGCTATTTACAATTTGTACAGAAACCAGATAGCAGTTGTAAGAGTCGAGGGGCATGAAAGGGAAGCAGTGGTTGGGAAGGGAGTAAGACAGGGTTGTAGCCTCTCCCCGATGTTATTCAATCTGTATATTGAGCAAGCAGTAAAGGAAACAAAAGAAAAATTCGGAGTAGGTATTAAAATCCATGGAGAAGAAATAAAAAGTTTGAGGTTCGCCGATGACATTGTAATTCTGTCAGAGACAGCAAAGGACTTGGAAGAGCAGTTGAATGGAATGGACAGTGTCTTGAGAGGAGTATATAAGATGAACATCAACAAAAGCAAAACGAGGATAATGGAATGTAGTAGAATTAAGTCGGGTGATGCTGAGGGAATTAGATTAGGAAATGACACCCTTAAAGTAGTAAAGGAGTTTTGCTATTTGGGGGCCAAATTACTGATGATGGTCGAAGTAGAGAGGATATAAAACGTAGACTGGCAATGCCAAGGAAAGCGTTTCTGAAGAAGAGAAATTTGTTAACATCGAGTATAGATTTAAGTGTCAGGAAGTCGTTTCTGAAAGTATTTGTATGGAGTGTAGCCATGTATGGAAGTGAAACATGGACGATAAATAGTTTGGACAAGAAGAGAATAGAAGCTTGCCAAATGTGGTGCTACAGAAGAATGCTGAAGATTAGATGGGTAGATCACATAACTAATGAGGAAGTATTGAATAGGATTGGGGAGAAGAGAAGTTTGTGGCACAAGTTGACCAGAAGAAGGGATCGGTTGGTAGGACATGTTCTGAGACATCAAGGGATCACCAATTTAGTATTGGAGGGCAGCGTGGAGGGTAAAAATCGTAGAGGGAGGCCAAGAGATGAATACACTAAGCAGATTCAGAAGGATGTAGGTTGCAGTAGGTACTGGGAGATGAAGAACCTTGCACAGGATAGAGTAGCATGGAGAGCTGCATCAAACCAGTCTCAAGACTGAAGACCACAACAACAACAACATCGGCACACGTGACTGGTCTGCGAGTGACCGAAAAGAACCGTGCGACCCGCTTAGTTGTTTTACGTGGTGCCAGAAGTTTCGAGGACTTTCGACAAGATATTTCGCTAGCGTCTGACGGTGGAAGCATTGCTTGCTTCGCACATCGATCTTTCTATAGCAGGATGAATTTGTCCTAGATAACCGGATATTTATTTAATTATATAACCAGGTAGTCATGTGGCATTGAAGCTATGGCCTAGAGTCATTCAGCGATCCTCCACAATAATTTTTCAATCGTGAACATAAATTTCAGAAAGAAAATTTCATGGCGCAGTAATGTCTCTCACAACACAAATTAAATTTTAGGTTTGTCGATCCATGAGAGTCTCAAATGGAAAATACATATCAGCCGAATTAGAAGTTAGCTGAATAAAGTATGCTATTTTTTACGCATTGTTTCGCACAGCCCAAGCAAAGAGACTGCTCACACTTCATAATATTTTTACTTTCAAGCGAAACGCAATGCGGTGCGTATCCTGAGAAAACTGACCACCTGTCTCAGATACACTTCCCAGACAGAAAGAGAAATTCACAGAACAACTGGCTCCTACAGATCACCCTCAGAAAACTCATCTATTTCATCTCATGACAGCGAATCAAAATTAATAACACCTAAATATTTAAAAATTAATATAATCGGTTTCAGCAAAATTTCAAATGTCTGGAATTGCCTTACAAGACATATGAAAATTCCTGTTTACGTAACAAGAACCACTGCCTTAAAAATTCTCTCTTTTTATCAACATATTCACTTGTACAACAATTTCTTATCACAAATAAAAAATCGCGGTTCTTATTTAGTAGGAACCAGAAAGACTTATTGCTTGTTTATTGTTCCTACATTATTTGTGAAATTTTTGCACAAATTAATTCGAATAAACATGAAATCAGCAACTGCTAATTGTTATAGAAGAAATTTTCAGTAATTCGAAATCAGCTTAATAACTGCTCCGCATCTACAGCATCACTGCATTTTCTACTGTGTGTGTGTGTGTGTGTGTGTGTGTGTGTGTATGTGCGTGAAATATATACGAGAGCATGAACTGAGTTACAGATTGTAGCCTTATGTGGGATGTACTTCTATCAAATCTTGTTGTAAAATATGTTTCCATCAAATTACGACATACTATTTCGTAGAACTTGTCCCCACTTTGTACATCATAGTATCCATATGTTGCGCAAAAATGATTCATAAGATGAATAAATAAATACAGTATTATACATAGTGCATCTTCTACAGACTAAAGGTTGCCAAATAACCATCACAGAATGTGAACAGAATGTTTTAACACCTTGGGGACGTCAAACAATAGACATTGAAAAGACGGAGCTGCAATGAAACTAGATGCAATGAAAGTAGATGCTGGAAAATAGCGGCGAGGATTTTACTTATCTCCTGCCGTAGCTCGGGGCATAGCGTTTTCTCCTTTCACTTCCGCTTCTTCCTTTTCCTTATCTGTATTTCACTTCTTTCCTTTCTTCGCATTTGCACTGATCTGTCGCTTCAATCTTGTTCCTCCGCTTCCTTCCTTCCATCCAAGCACAGGATCAAAAGGTCCATTATGCAAATCTCGAACGGTCTGAGATTTCCAGAGATAAACGTGGTATTACGCCTAGTCTGAGCCGATAAAAGACCGGTCGGCGAGTAGCGCTTTTAGATGCTGCGCTTCACCTTTGCTCCAAGGTAATCCTTCCTCCCACGTCGGCTCAGCGCAACCTAAACGTCACTTCCAGCAGGGATAAACGAATTTTATCGAAGAGCAGGATTACATCCCCAGCACTTCTCATCGAGGAAGATAAGGGATCGTATGTGTACTGTGCTATCTAATTAGCTACAGTCGAGTGCAAAAAATAATTTTTCTCGCTCCATTACATTCTGCATGACACATGAACTCATGTAGCGCAGCGCAGTTTTATTATTCGTACTACTGTAGAATTGCAGAAGGGAAAAGATTTAACGTTTTGCGTTCTCTGTTTCAACAGGTGTCCAAGTAAATATAGCAGAATTTGCTTTAACCCTTTACTCATGAGGTTACTTTCTCGTAAAGTATAGCGCGAGATGGGATCTCTGGAACTCGTGTGTTTAAACCGAGATTTAAGGCACCAATCATATGAAATTTTTAATTTATGTTACATAATATTTATTTTTACAACTATGTAAGTGTTTTTTGAATGCTTCTTATTTATTTTATTGCACTAAATAAAGCCTGCAGCATTTTACTTTTGTATCTCACAGAGTCACATATTTTTGTGCAGGTTTTTAAATAGTACATATAAACTAGAGAACTGACTTTCACATTCTGAAAAATTAAATTTCCGCTGTAGCAAGTAAACTTCCAGGGTTTAAATTTTGCGCATAAAAATTCCATTCGACAGGTGCAAAGCGAAAGGCTGCAAAAATGACATTCGTTGCTTGGAGCTTCATTTTTCTTTATCATCACTGACATCACAGTTCTTTTTAACTAACGCTTTAAGTATTTTATTGGAGAAGCAGAAAGCTCCCCATAACGATTCTCCTAAAGTTCTTCCTCTGAATGGTTCTTTTGTTCGATAGCAGAACTGTGATCACTGGTTCTGCAAAATAGTCATCTTTTTCGCCCATTTCTTCATCTACACCACTGACAACTTCTTCCATCCATGGACTAACAATATCATCCACCTCGAGAAAGTTAAAACCGACACATTCCCGCGAACACATTTTGTACTCCACCGAAGAAATCATGTGCTTCGTTCACGAGGTGTGATCTAGGAAACCCTAACGCCCCTCTGTAAAATAGGTCAACAACAAAAAAATCGACATAACGTTACCGACAACAAAACATTGTAGGGTTCGCAATTTAGGGAGGGTAGGTGGAATATGGAAGCATTCCGCCACAACTGACCCCGGAGTTGGAAAATTTTCGCGCGTACTGAGAGACCACACCTTGTGAGTTAAGGGTTAAGTAATTTACGTGATGCGTAGAAAAGTTAATGATCGTGCGAAAGTTGAATTACAAAGAAGCGAAAACATCGTGGATGTGAAAGTAACATCAATAAATTTTGACATACACTGACGAACCAAAATATTATGTTCACAGATCCACGAGATTCAATACCGCCTGATGGTGTTGAGGGCTTGTTAAGAGCTAAACTGTAACTTGAAGTAAAAACAGTAAACAACAGATGTCCATTCGATCATTCAATTGTGAGCATGTCCTTCTTCGGGACGTTCTGTGAGTTATATTCACGTGTGGAGAGACTATGAAGTATACCTGTACCATTGAAACCAAACGTACTAAGGTTCCACTATTTTTTATTGATTAATTTTGGAAACTTTTTGGACTGAAGGGGTATATCCGCAGTACAAAGACGAATGCAGAATTATTCTGGCAACGAAACGAGTCTCAAATCGGGAAATGTATACTACTATATAAAGACAAGTCGTAGAATGTTGCTACCAAACACCTGCCGATTTATTTCTGATTTTTCTATGAAAAGTGGTTCAAATTGCTCTAAGCACTATGGGACTTAACATCTGAGGTCATCAGTCCCCTAGAACTTAGAAGTACTTAAACCTAACTAACCTAAGGACATCACACACACCCATGCCAGAGGCAGGACTGAAGCGCCTACAACCACTCGGCCGCACGGCCGCCCTATGCACAGTTGTTGTGCTAAATGCAGTACTCGTTGCGCTCTGGAGCTCACGATTGACTCCTTGCACTGTCTTCATGCGATGTGTTTATCCCTCAAATTGTTAGAGGCGGCCAGCACCTATGAATAGAGCTTTTTAAAATATTTTTCAGTGTAGAGGTGGAACTTTCCGACCAAAGTCAAGACGAGCTGATGGTGGGGCAAGACACTCCAAACATGAATCGTTTGAGAGGGCTTTCCACTCTCCGCATTTGAAAGGAACTTCCTGGACATTTTGGTATGAACCATGGGATGTAAGCTATTTTTAATTTAATTCTGCAGCCAACATGTCTCACACAAAAATATAGGGCCCAGTCACGTTTATGTGACCACTGCCTATGTTCGACGTGAGCGTGCAATAACAGCTCACAGATAGCAAGTTGCAGGACTGGCATTGAAGAGTATATGAAGTGTGTCGGGGCGACGTGGAAAACAGTGCAATCGTTGCTGTAATTCGAAAACAGAGCGATCTGTCTGTCATCCTAAAGGGTATGATCATTAGCTTTGAAGCCAAGTGTGGCAGCACTTCCGAAATAGCCAAGTTTGAAAACTGCTCTCGTGCCGTCGTGGTCAAAGTATACCGTGAATGGCAAAATGGCTGAGCCCTGTGCGGCTCGCGTTGGTGCCGTTGGTAGGTTGGCATCGTGTAATAGGGTTAGTGGCGTCTCGTTTTCTTCTTCTGTTTACTGGAGCCACTACGTTCGCCAGAGTTGTCTGTCAGTGAGTGGTAGCAGCAGCGTTTATCGATATCTAGTACCGTACCCGTACATCTTTGGGAGGATGTGAAGTGTTTTTCGGGTCGGGTGTGTGGGGTAGTTCGGTTGGGACGGAGCAGCAGAAAGGTCCGGCAGTGTGTGGACATGCTGGGACCTCTGGCGGCATGCACGCATTGCCGGATCGAGGGGCTGTAGTTGAGAGGGCCACTGTCTCGTTGTCCACTAGAGGTGTACAAATTCCCCTTGCAGCCTGCTTGCCCCTAGCTCCTCTGCAACCATTCATGCAGGTCAGCCTGCCGCAACGTGAACACAAGAGTGCGCGTGTACTGAGGCATAGTGGGTAATGCGGCCGACTTGGGCTCCCGCAAGCCCGGGCTACTTGGGTTCCCGCAGGCCTGCCAAGCTTCTCGGGACCCGTTCAGCTTGCTGCGTCTGACAACAGGTTGCGCTGTCAAGCTACCGTGACTAGAGGAGCCAGGTAGTTATCCCGCAGTTCATTTATCGCAACGGTGGGGGCAGCACAATGAATAGGTCGAACTTTAGTGAGATTGAAAAAAATTGACAACTGGCGAAGACATGTTTGTAACGAAACAGAGCTCAAGTGCCGCATGGGAAACGTTTTCGTGTGTTTATGAGGCCGCAAACGATGTCAAAATCTTTTGTAAGATGCTCAATTCCATGCACTGTCCGAAATATTATGTAGACAGTGATGTTCCTCTTGATGGTCAAGCGTGCAAAATTTCTTCGAGATCCGAATAAAACTGTACGTTGGTGTAGAAGTGTGTAAGTAAAGTACCCTCCCCCATGCACCATTCAGAATTTTAAGCAGGCAGCGCCCTTCATCCTGCTTTGAATATCAAGTGTGACAAATTTCATCAAGATAGGAATAAAAACGTACAATTTGTCGAATTCCGTTAGGTAAAGTAACCCCTGCCATGCACCCGACGAAATTTTATGTAGACTGTGACCTTCCTCTTGGTTTCAAGGTACAGTGTGCAAAATTTCGTGAAGATTGTATCCAATACAAACACACAGACACAATGAAAACGCACTTTCAGGTTTTCTCAAATTTTCCGATTTTTCGGTCGATTTTCCAAAATTTTATTTCATAAAAACCTTGTCCTGAGAATTACGAACACAGCAAAAAAAAAAAGAAAAAAATAGCCGAATTGGTCCAGCCGTTCTCGAGTTTTACGCTTATCAACACATTTGCCAATTCATTTTTATTTATATAGATAATAAGCCCGAAATATACTCGTAAAGGAAGAATGTACAAATAAAACCCAATATTTTTTGACCTGAAATTAATATATATATAAATATATAACGTTGGGGTTTGTCTTTTGGTGCTCAGGTAAAATAAAAGCTTTTAATTAACGTTCATAATACGACAATGACGAGCGCAGACTAAACGGCTGCGTAGCGCAGCTCAGCAGTAATATCGACAGACAAGCAAGTTTCCCGCAGCCTGCCCGGGTTGGCTTCTGCTTGGCTTGGCTGGGAGTGAAGCAGCCTGCCCGTTCTGTTGACAACGCGCGGCGGCCTGCCCGCCTGGCCACCAGGCAAGCATGGGCGGGTTAAAAGCGGAACATGTACACCTCTGTTGTCCACCGGACCCACGAAGTTTGAGTTGAGTGCACATTAACCCAGTAGTGAAACCTCCACTATTTTTGATAACACCATTTGTTTGTGCATTGCTGCTCGTAGGGTCGCCGCCAGATGAACAGCAACAAGTGGAGCGTGTCGAGTTGGCGGAATCTATTAGCCGTTATCTACTGCCTGTTATTAGTTTTTGAATTTTGTGTTATTATTGGTGAAGTGCAACCAGCGGTATTTTACTGCCTAGTGGCCGCTAATGCCCCAGTTACCTGCCCTGGAGGCTAGCGTATTTTTGCGGCAGTGTACTTCTCACTTCTCCTCGTCTTGCCGATGCTGTCTGGCATAACCTCCTTGATTGCGGTGTGGATTGTGGTTTCTTTTGTCTGCCTTGGTTGTAGTGGTTCCTTCTGCCTTTCGATGTTTTAAACACCGGATTCTGAAGACAGAGCTGTCTGTCACCTCGCCCTCACTTCAATCATTCCATCGTTGCACTGGTTATCACACATTAGGTGGATTTGGTAAGAGGATTGATCGGCGTTTAAACTGTCCCTGGTTTGAGTTACCATCCTGTTAGGTGAGCACAACTCTTGGCTGCCTGTCTCACCGCTTACGCAGCTGTAGAGACTTTACTCAGGTCGATCCTTGGAACACTGTCTGTGGATAACGCCCTTCTTTATTTGGTCAACTGTTTAAAAATAATTTTTGTTTAAATTACTCCTATTGCTTGTGGCCTTCAGCCGACAAATAATTTGAATTCTTTCTTAATAAGGCCTTCAGCCATCAGTGTATCTTGTGTTACAGTCAATTTTTTTAATGATTGTTTTAAAAATTATTTTAGTATTTACAACGTGTAGTTGTCTTTCTCTCTTGTAATTCAGGCCTTCAACTGCTAATTGTTCTGAAGTATTGCTTGTGGCCTTCAGCCGACAAATAATTTTGAAGAAATGGTTCAAATGGCTCTGAGCACTATGGTACTTAACATCTGTGGTCATCAGTCCCCTAGAACTTAGAACTACTTAAACCTAACTAACCTAAGGACATCACACACATTCATGCCCGAGGCAGGATTCGAAACTGCGACCGTAGCAGTCGCGCGGTTCCGGACTGCGCGCCTAGAACCGCTAGACCACCGCGGCCGGCAAATAATTTTGAATTCTTTGTTAATAAGGCCTTCAGACAGTCATTTTTAATGATTGTTTTAAAAGTTTATTTTGGTATTTTCAACTTGTAGTTGTCTTCCTCTCTTGTAATTCAGGCCTTCAGCCGCTAATTGTTCTGAGGTATTGCTTGTGACCATCTGACAAATAGTCAATTTTTTTGAAATGATTGTTTAAAAAAAATTATTTCCTTAAATAAAGTGTGTGTGTTTACTGTGCAGCTAACGGTAACTGATTAGGCCCCGTTCACACCTTTTCCTACTTTCCCTAAGCCCCTTATTTCACGCGCCATCCACAGCTGGTGCCGAGGTAACTGTGGTGTACCAAGGGGCATAGGTGACAGGGATGAGCGACGATTGCGGATTTCTGTACGGGCGAATAGACGTTCAGCAACTGACAGTCCAGAGGAACCAAGGGGCTACCAACAGTGTCTCCTCAACGACCTTTCAGCTATCGTTACTGCTTACGGATCTCTGCGGCAGGCGTCTGATTCACGCACCTATGCTGCCTGCGTTTCATCGGCGACGAAGACAGGAATTTTCCCACCAACGCCGCAAATGGACGTCCACTCTGCGGCGACACGTGGCCTTTTCGGGTGAATCGCCTTTTATGCTCCATTGGACATGGCCGATGCCGTGCACGTCGTGAAACATCTGAAAGCAAACACTCTGCAACAATCGTCCAAAGGGTCTGAGCCGGAAGAGGAAGCGTTATGCTTTGGAGAATGTTTTCGTGGCATTCCATGGGTTTTCTCGTCATTGTGAAAGGCACAATGTATCAACACAAGTACGCATCTATCAGCCGTGCGCGGCTCGTGTTCATCCCGTTTATTGTTTGTCATCTTCTCTTACGGTACTGCCACCTCGTTTTATTATTCCATTTACTGACGTCACTAACTTCCAGCCTTACCTGCCCGTGACTGGCAGCAGCAGCGATTATCGATAAGTGCACTGTCGTACCATCTCTTGAGCGATCGAGAGTATTTCTCGTCATTGTGAAAGGCACAATGGATCAACAGAAGTACGCAGTTATCAGCCGTGCGCGGCTCGTGTTCATCCCGTTTATTGTTTGTCATCTTCTCTTACGGCACTGCCACCTCGTTTTATTATTCCATTTACTGGCGTCACTAACTTCCAGCCTTACCTGCCCGTGACTGGCAGCAGCAGCGATTATCGATAAGTGCACTGTCGTACCATCTCTTGAGCGATCGAGAGTATTTCCAAGTCGTTGTGTGTCTGGAGACGAGTTGGGAGCTCAGTCCAGACGCAGCAGCAGTAAAGCCGGTGACGGAGCGCCAGCGAGGTGAGAACAGCCAGTGCTCGCCGACCGATGGCGACAGACATTATGAAACGTCCCCTTTGAACAATTATACAAGACTGTGCTTAAACTGACACACAATATTTTGTTAGCGCAACGCAATCTGACTTTCAAAATTCCCTACAAAAGAATGGCCCTGACTAACATTAAACTATACCTTTCACAAATCACTTACCTCACAAAAATCTTCGCTGCTCAAGCTACTGCAATACAGCGAGCGCCACTACTGCCAGCTAAATAAAAGATTCAAACTACTGAAGGCACTAACTACTGATAGGGGTAGTTAGCAAATGAAAGATATTAATAGAGAACAAACAATGTATTTACCTTGATATCATCATATATAAATATAGCAGTTCATGACAAATTTCAAAACTCCGCCATCTCTCTCGCCACATCCACCACTGCTGGCGGCTCACCTCCAACTGCGCAACGCTACGCGCTGTTCACAGCCAGCTGCCTAACACTACAATGGCAGACAACAATGCAAACTAGCCACAGACTGCACACAGCACAGCCAGTGATTTTCATATTGAGTGCTACGTAACGTTGCCAATAAGAAAACATAAACAGCCTACTTACAACATGAACTGTCCAACAGAAGGAGATTGGAGAGGGACGACCGTTTGTCGGTCGTTCGGTTGGTCGTCTCATCGGGCGACGTGTATTTGGTCTTTTGACCGTTTCTGGGCCTCGTCACTTGGTCATCTTGCCGGACGTGGGTCGGTTCCTTTCTTGCTCAGAGATGTCGTGGCCAATGGGCAAGAGTTACCTCTGCATTGTTGGGTCGAGCCAGTGTTCCCGGGTCGCCATGTCTCCGAATTCTGACCGGACATCGAGTTGAGTCGGGTTGGAGATGCAGTCAGCTTCGGACAGCCAAGAGTCGCCCGACCGTTCCCGACACACGTAACTTCAGTGGGAAAGATGTCCGCCCCAGTAGCTGAGTGGTCAGCGTGACGGATTGCCGTCCTCTGGGCCCGGGTTCGATTCCCGGCTGGGTCGGAGATTTTCTCCGCTCAGGGACTGGGTGTTGTGTTGTGTTCATCATCATTTCATCCCCATCCGGCGTGCAGGTCGCCCAATGTGGCGCCGACTGTAATGAGACCTGCGATATGGCGGCCGGACCTGCCCCGCGAGGGGCCTCCCGGCCAATGACGCCAAACGCTCATTTCCATTTTAGTGGGAAAGATCTGGGTTGGTCGTTCGGTCGGTCGTCTCATAGGACGACGTGTATTTGGGTCGCCGACCGCTTGTGCAAACTCTTTGTGTGTCGAATTCATCCGTCCTCGTTGTCCCACAGTGATTGCTTTTACGACTGTTAGAGTTCTTGTGCAAGTGTGTTTACGTGAGACCGTGTGTAGCTTCTGTGCTGATGAATGCTGTCTGCGTACTGGAGTAGTCAGTCGGTCGGTTGAAATAGAGCAGCGACTGTGTCGGGTGGAAGGGAATTGAGGGAACTGACTAGGCTGTTGGTTTATTCTTCAGCCGTCTCTAGGTCGTGTTACTCTTGGCTGCCGGTCTCACCTAAACTGTGGTTAGAGGTTCCTCCCCAGGCCGACCCTCTGAACACTTCTTAGCACCACTGTTTGTTGTTTGTGATTGTCATTTTATTTGGTCGCAGGTACTGTGCCAGGCCTTCAGCCGTGTATTAATGGTTCAAATGGCTCTGAGCACTATGGGACTTAACTTCTGAGGTCATCAGTCCCCTAGAACTTAGAACTACTTAAACCTAACTAATCTAAGGACATCACACACACCCATGCCCGAGGCAGGATTCGAACCTGCGACCGTAGGTGTCGCGCGGTTCCAGACTGAAGCGCCTAGGACCGCTCGGCCACCACGGCCTGCAGCCGTGTATTAATATCGTCTGTTTTATGTTTAGTATATGGCCTTCAGCCGAACTTCGTAACTTTAAGATTAGGCCTTCAACCGTGTTTCATTTAAAATTCTTGTTACCCTGTATTTAGGCCTTCAGCTGAGTTGTTTCAGACTCTGTGGCCTTAATACGTAAATCCTTGTCTGTAAGGTTTCCCTTTAATTATCTTGAGTTCTTGAAATGGCCTTCAGCCATGTTCTGTAAATGTTTCTCTTAAGGTTGTCTTTATTTATTCTTGAGTAACTGTTAGGGCCTTCAGGCGACAAGATACTTCAAATTTTCTTAAGATGTATTCCTGTTGTGCTGTGTAAAAGCTTATCTTTAAAGCCTCTGTTTCATTACGTAAAGAAACTTTTTTATTGGGTCTTCAGCCGAAGAATTAACTTGAAATTTCCTTAATGTGGCCTTTAGCCAGAATTTGTAAATGCTTGGCTTTTAAAGAATTCCTTAGCTGATCTGAAATATTATTTTGGCCTTTAGCCAAGAAGATACTATAATTTTGCATAAGTAAGGCCTTCAGCCTTTACTTTAATTCCTGGCGTTTTAAAAGCAATCGTTCAAGCTTATTCTGGAGAAGTTACTTGGGTGTTCAGACGTGACTTGATCTTGGTTGTTTTAAGGAGAAAACTGTACATTGGTTTGAGTAATAAAGTTGTGTGTATTCTTGTATAACTAACAGTAATTGACCTTGGCCCCTTTCCACAGCCTGTTCCGCTCTGTCCTCCGAAACCAGATTTCAATCTAACCTTGGGTACCATGTCAACCACTACACGAAGTTTGTTTCTCCTCTGCCGGCCGTTGTGGCCGTGCGGTTCTAGGCGCTTCAGTCTAGAACTGCGTCACCGCTACGGTCGCAGGTTCGAATCCTACCTGGGGCATGCATGTGTGTGATGTCCTTAGGTTAGTTAAGTTTAAGTAGTTCTAAGTTCTAGGGGACTGATGACTTCAGATGTTAAATCCCATAGTGCTCAGAGCCATTTGAACCTTTTTTTTTTTTTTTTTTCTCCTCTGCACGACGGCACCTACCAGCAGGACAATGCAACATGTCACACCAGTCGCAATGTACTTGCGTCATTCGAAGAGCACCAGAGTGAGTTTCTCGTACTCCATTAGCCACCAAACTCATCAGATTAAAACCCAACCGAGAATCTGTGAGGCTACCTCGATCGAGCTGTTAGCGCCATTGATCCCCACCCGAGAAACCTGGTGCAGCTGCCACGGCACTGGAGTCGGTGTGTCTCCACATCCCTGTCGGTACCTTTCGGAACCTGATCAACTCTCTTCCTGCACGACTCACAGTTGTCCGTGCAGGTTTTTGACTGGTGGCCACATTAATGTGACTGATGATGATGATGATGATGATGATGAAGTCCCATACTCCGTGACAGAGCGTAGGGGACGATGCGGGAGACCCGCACCGCTGCACTAGGCA
Organism: Schistocerca americana; assembly: GCF_021461395.2. Classification (NCBI taxonomy): domain Eukaryota; kingdom Metazoa; phylum Arthropoda; class Insecta; order Orthoptera; family Acrididae; genus Schistocerca; species Schistocerca americana. The sequence goes on along the minus strand of NC_060125.1, from coordinate 234,243,484 downwards.
AGGTCCTAGGGGAGGTGGTTTGCCATTGCCTTCCTCCGACCGTAATGGGTATGAATGATGACGATGAAGACGACACAACAACACCCAGTCATCTCGAGGCAGGTGAAGATCCCTACCCCGCCGGGAATCGAACACGGGATCCCGTGCTCTGGAAGCGAGAACGCTACAACGAGACCACGAGTTGCTGACATTAATGTGACTAGAAACTGTGTAATCACCAATGTTGGTGTGTGTTAGGGCTTCGGGCGCTCAGCGTCGACGTCATCAGCGCCCTGACACACATTAAAGGGAACGAATGTGGACAGACGTAATAAAAGTGAAACAGACATGCAAAGAAGGCAGGAAAAGAAGGAAAATGCGACATAAGAAAGTAGAACGTAAGGAAAGGGAAAACGTAGCAACACGAATGCCACAGTAAATTGTCATTGGCTGGCCACTTACATAAAATATGGGCGAGCTTGTCACACAGTGAGCAAATTAAGATCCTCTCCCTAAAATCTTTGTAAAAACATTTCATATGGCATAGAACTTTAAAACTTTAACCACATTCGTCCGAGTGTTGCCTAAAAAAGATGGCAGGTCCGCTGGCTAGTCAGAAAATAAAACGCAATCGAATAAAAACGTGGTGCACAGTGACCTGGACGCCACGAGCACCAAACATTGGAGGGTCCTCCCGCCGGAGCAGGAAGCCATGCGTCATAGGGCTGTGGCCTATCCGAAGCCGAGTGGGGAGAACCTCGTCCCGTCGACGGGGCTGAAAGGAAGTACACCACACACTCTTCGTGGGTTTGACTATACGGAGCTTATTGTCAGTCACTTCCAGCCACTCATCCTCCCACCGACGCATGACTCGTGAGCTCAACAGCGAGGTGAGTGCGTGCAAGGGGATAGCACACTGAGATACTTGTGGATCGAGACACGCCTCCTTGGCTGCGAGATCTGCCCTTTCATTCCCAGCAATGCCGACATGCCCTGGAACCCAGCAGAAAGCCACCACCTTCCCCAATGGCTGTAGTTGGAGGAGGGCATCCTGGATGGTCTGGACTATTTTATCTGCTGGATACAAACGTTGCAAAGAGTGAAGGGCTCTTAGTGAATCGGAACAGACAAGAAATTTAGGGCGGGAAGAATGTCTCATCTGCTCCAGTGCCTGCAAGATCGCAGACAATTCTGCATCAAAGACAGGTAAAATTGCATTTGTTCTTTGTGAATACAGAATTCTGTGTACATATCAACGTGATACAAAGCGATTAGCTTCAGAGGGGACCACCACCCAGGCATTCTTCATGCCAGGTGCCAGTCAGTTTTGACCAAACGTCAAGCAGATGGCGCTGACAAACAGGGACGTATTTACGATTCTGCCACAGTACCTTCCAAGAGTGGTGGGCTCCATCCGCATTGTCAGCTACCACAGAGGGCGCTGATAGTTGCAACTATTTTGTTTCCTCTTTCCCAAAGTAGTGCACAAATGATCATTACTGCACCAGAGGCGGATACGGGTGCAGAGACACACTCAACAATTTTCTGACAGCTCCAGCTGATCATCAGCAGCAGTTACACAGCGCCAACCAACGCAGATCATCAGCTGCCGTGGTTACCACTAGCCGCTAGTAACGAGAGATCGTCGGGCAGTAAACCCCACCCCGCCTGGATATCCGCCCCTCCCAACTACTATAAGTTCCTTCAAATCCTTGAAGCCATGCACTCCGCCACGCCTATTGCATCCCTCTCCCCTCCCCCACGCGGATCCTTTACAACTTGATACCTTTGCCACACCTCCTCCTTTTCCTCGGACGGATACGAATCCTCTACACCTCCCGCAAGCTCGGTCTTCCCCACCCGCTTGTCTCTCCCATCCTCTCCCACCCCATCCCGCTGCTGTGCCTATGCTCTTGCGTCCCACCTGCTCTCTATCTTCACACTCTCCACACCCTTGCCCAAGTTGGCTTCCACCAACTCTCCCTTCGTGAAGATGTCCTCTTTCCATCCATATCACCGGCGTGAATTCGCTAGCAGTTTCAGCAGAGGGCTCAGGGCGTCTCCTGTCAGCAGCTTTAACTGGACAGAACTGCCTCGGTTTTGAAAGACAAGCGACTTGTGTCACGTAGGCATGGCGTGAATTACTCTGGGAGAAAACTTGTAAAGGTTCCACTGGGCCTTTAAAATAAAGTTCTTAAACCAATTCCCTAAAATATTCTTTGACTGGCTGCCATCTTTTCAATGTCATGGCGTCATGTCTGGTTGTCGTGCTGGATACATAATTGCATCTTCCTACCAACTGATTTGGAAATAATTCATTTAGCCTGTGTCTTACTACTGAAGCATTGTGGGCAGGCTATCCATCATGTTGAACTACACCATTTGTAAAACTCCAAAAAGCCTCATTTTCTAATGACGAGAGTAAAGTAATTATTAATAATAGTGTGTCCTTTCCAGTTCAAAGTATCATCAACGAAATTAGGGGTGATAATATGCTGTTCCATTATGCCACACTACACATTTACGTTCCACTGTCGTTGGCTGAACATCTGACAAAGCTGCGTTCCAGCCTTCACTTTCAGCTGAACTTCAACTACTGCGAGTCACAGAGTGCATTGCCTATAATATGAATGTTTCCAGTTACGGAGCAGCCATATTTTTAGACTTAGGAAAAGCTTAGACTGATAAGCTCTTGATCAAAGTGCAAAATCTGCAAATCTTGCCTGACTACTGTCCACGTATAACTCGCAATTTTTTCCAACACCGTCAGATAATGTTTCACATCGAAGGGCAGCGTTAGACGCCTGCAGAAAGGTCTCCCACAGGACTCAGTCCTATCCCCAACTCTTTTCATCGTTTAAGTTATCGACTTACCCATCCTGCCCCAGGTCGTCCTAGCTCACTTTGTGGACGATACAGCCTTACTTCCTGGTAGCAGGCAGATTACTGCAGAAGTGGGGAGACTGCAACGTCAACTCATGTTGACGAAACAGTGGGCATCAGATAATCATATCCGTCTCAACGCCGACAAAAATAAGACTGTCCTCTTTCTTCATCATCAAGAACTTGCTTGGATGAAACAAGTAAAATACTTGGGTGTGACCCTGGATAGCAAACTCCTTTCCAAACGTCATATCCAAAACAAGATGATTCAACTATTATAACGCCTACACCAATTGTTCCCATTGTTGAGGAGTGCCCAGATGAACATTCGAATGAAGCTTCGTCTATATTGAGCGACAGTTTTACCTGAACTTCTTTATGGCAGCTCCATGTGGGTACCTACCAGCCCATCCACTCTTCAGTCACTACAAGTCATTCAAAACATATGCCTCTGCTTATCTTAGGAGCTCAAGAAGGGTCCAGATTGCCGACCTTCATGCCGAACATTCTACGCAGCTCTGAACACATTACATCTGCAACACAGAAACTTCTTCTTATTAGGATCAATAAACTCAGGCCCACTGCCCAACACCTGGAATATGCTGGCTCTATGGCTCCACAACGGTGGCACCGAGTGTGGTTCCCTCGTACAATCGTCGATGCTTTCCAATAACTGAAACAAACGAAAATCAACGACACTTGTATTGTGGGCGTGGGCTACAAGCCCTCCACCCTGCCTATATCTGAATAAAGCTTGAATGAATCCCTATACCCAGAAGTCCAGCCTTAATCCAATGTAGTCCTCTGGCTCACTACACACATTTAAAAAAAGGTGTTGATGAACCATCATGCTTCGACTGTTTTCACTATTGTTTTGTCTCAGGGCTGTGGTAGTGAACTCAAGTTTCATCTGCCGTCACAAACCGGCTCAAAAAATCTTGTTGGTTGCTCTGGAAACAGCAAACATTGGTTCAAATGGCTCTGAGCACTATGGAACTTAACTTATGACGTCGTCAGTCCCCTAGAACTTAAACTGCTTAAACCTAACCAATCTAAGAACATCACGCACATCCATGCCCGAGGCAGGATTCGAACCTGCGACCGTAGCTGTCGCGCGGTTCCAGACCAGCAAACATTGTTAAGACAGTTCCTTACTGATGAGTTTCTGATCCTGCAGTAAGAGTCAAAGCACCCATCTAGCAGATAATTTTCTCACCTCCAATACCACAGCTAAAATATGAAATGCACGTTCAGATGACATCCGTACGGCTTCGGAGACTTCGCACTTTCAGTAGGCGATCCTCCAAGGCAGTTTCATGCACTTTTGCAATAATTTTTTGGATCTTGACATATTTTGGCCGACCACTACACAAGTAAGCACCTAAGCTGCCCCAACCAAATTTAAACTCGTTTGTCCTCTTGGTAACAGCTGAACGTGAAGGAACTGTGTATCCCAGTGTTTACTGAAAACTGGCATGAATTTCCTTTGGTTTCATACCGTTCTTTATGAAATACTTAGTCACTGCTCGAATCCCGATTTTTTCCATCTGCACAAAACACAACATGGGAGTAACAACAGAGAGACGCCCGCACACAGATCTCTAGCCAGAGCTCTGACGCGTCACGTACTCATAAAGGCTAACCTATTATTACGTGGGAACCTCGTTACGCTACCGCTCTCGTCAAGTGGTAATTCTGCGAACTTTTCAAATTATCCTCGCAGTTATTTCTCAGGTTGTGTATTTTTCATTTCACTGTTGCAATAAGTAGGAACGCAGGCGAAGACATTGTATAAACAGAAGGCGGCAGATGTATCGACCATGAAGAAAGACTCTAATATGTCTCCACTCCAACGATACGGAACCAGACTGGGAGAGGATGGCAATATACCGGGTGATCAAAAAGTCAGTATAAATTTGAAAACTTAATAAACCGCGGAATAATGTAGATAGAGAAAAATTGACACACATGCTTTGAATGACATGGGGTTTTATTAGAACAAAAAAAAAACAAAGTTCACAAAATGTCCGACAGATGGCGCTGGACAGCAAAACGTAACTGCTACCGTGATGGGTGAGAGGTACGCCGATATGTTAGAGAATCATCCCTAGCCTGGCTGATAAACATCTGCTGGAGCGTACGATATTTATGCAGGATGGCGCTCCACCCCATATTGCTAGACGCGTGAAAGATCTCTTGCGCGCGTCGTTTGGTGATGATCGTGTGCCCAGCCGCCACTTTCGTCATGCTTGGCCTCCCAGGTCCCCAGACCTCAGTCCGTGCGATTATTGGCTTTGGGGTTGCCTGAAGTCGCAAGTGTATCGTGATCGCCCGACATCTCTAGGGATGCTGAAAGACAACATCCGACGCCAATGCCTCACCATAACTCCGGACATGCTTTACAGTGCTGTTCACAACATTATTCCTCGACTACAGCTATTGCTGAGGAATGATGGTGGACATATTGAGTATTTCCTGTAAAGAACATCATTTTTGTTTTGTCTTACTTTGTTACGGTAATTATTGCTATTCTGATCAGATGAAGCGCCGTCTGTCGGACATTGTTTGAACTTTTGTATTTTTTTTTTGTTCTAATAAAACCCCATGTCATTCCAAGCATGTGTGTCGATTTGTACCTCTCCGTCTATATTATTCCGTGATTTATTCCGTTTTCAAATTTATACTGACTTTTTGATAACCCGGTACATAGAAGCGCCAAAGAAACTGGTATAGGGTACCAGTAAACATGCAGAATGTAGCGCTGAGGTCGGTAACGCCTGTATAAGACAACTGTCTGGCGCAGTTGTTAGATCGGTTACTGCTTTACAACTGCAGCTTATTAAGATTTAAGTGAGTTTGAACGTGTTGTTAATAGTCGGCGTACGTGCGATGGAACACAGCATCTTCGAGGTAGCGACGAAGTAGGGATTTTCCCGTACGACCATTTCGCGAGTGCATGGTGAATATCAGGAATCCGGTAAAACATGAAATTTTCGACATTGCTGCGGCGGGAAAAAGATCCTGCAAGAATGGGACCACCGTCGACTGAAGAGAATCATTCAACGTGACAGAAGTGCAATCATCCCGCAAACTGCTGCAGATTTCAATGCTGGGCCATCAAAACGTGTCAGCGTGCGAACCATTCAATGAAACATTATCGATAAGGGCTTTCGGAGCCGAAGGCCCACTTGTGTACCCTTGGTGACTGCAAGACACAAAGCTTTACGCCTCGCCTGGGCCCGTGAACACCGACATTGGACTGTTGATCACTGGAAACATGTTGCCTGGTCGGACGAGTCTCGTTTCAAATTGCATCGAGCAGATGGACGTGTACGCGTGTGGAGAGAACCTCATGAACGCATAGATCCTGCATGTCAGGTGGTGGAGGCTCTATAATGGTGTGGGGCGTGTGCAGTTAGAGTGATATGGGACCCCTGATACGTCTGGATACTACTCTGAGAGGTGACACGTACGTAAGCATCCTGTCTGATCACCTGCATTCGTTTATGTCCGTTGTGCATTCGATGGACTTGGGCAATCCCAGCAGGAGAATGCAACACTCCACATGTCCATAATTGCTTCAGAATGGCTCGAGGAACACTCATCTGAGTTCACTTCCGACCGCCACCAGGCTCTCAAGATATGAACATAATTGAGCATATCTGGGATGCCTTGCAACGTGCTGTTCAGAAGAGATCTCCACCCTCGCCTTCTCTTACGGATTTATGGACAGCCCTGCAGGATTCATGGTGTCAGTTCCCTCCAGCACTACTTCAGACATTAGTCGTGTCCATTCCACGTCGTGTTGCGGCCCTTCTGCGTGCTCGCTGAGGCCCTACACGATATTATGCTGGTGCATCAGTTTCTTTGGCTGTTCAGTGTAACTAGTGAACGGCTATGTTGATTCGCGCTTTCTCTCGGACAACGCAGCCAAGTGAACACGATGTGGATTGACCACGCTTTTGTAGTGCTCTAGTAGGGCTTGCAGCAAACACGTCACGTGCGGATGGTCGTTTGCTCTCTGCTGGAAATAAATTCCCAGCACAGAGGGCACACTAGACAGTTCTGAAACCATATGTATGCCGAAATTTTAATAGCGTTATTTCTTCACTTTCTGGATCTGCACTTGGATTTGGAACGCTGTTGGACTGCATGTTGCTGTGTAAGATGGTTCTGACTTCGCTCATCTCTGCTGATTTCGGCTCATGATACTTGAGATGGTAACTCTCACTCTCTACTTCGTTTCCATCTATCTATTTAGCATCGCCGGCTCCTGTGGCCGAGCGGTTCTAGGCACTTCAGTCCGGAACCGCACGCCTGCTACGGTCGCAGGTTCGAATCGTGCCTCGGGCTTCGATGTGTGTGATGTCCTTAGGTTAGTTTGGTTTAAGTATTTCTAAGTCTAGGGGACTGATGACCTCAGATGTTAAGTCCCATAGTGCTTAGAGCCATTTGAACCATTTAGCATCGAACTCTGTCTTTTTTTTACCGTCTCAAAACTGTAAATTTATACTACAGTTTTTGTTTTTTTCGGGGTGTACATTAGCTTAAGTCACACCCTGATACGAAGTTACGTAGGCTTAAGAAAAGACAGATTCCGAAAAAAAAAAAAAAAAATTTCACAGCAACAGAGCACTGAACGAGTTATACATAGGTTCGATCTTGGTTTCCACACACAACTTATTTCGTGTGAGTAATCCAGTTCAGTGTCAAGCTATGACATTTAAGAAACACGAATTTAATATTGTAGAAGAACTAAACGGAGATGAGTTCGGGGTAAGGAAATGTTGACATACCCTCGATGCAATGCAGCAGCACTTACTCGAAGTAACAAAATGAAAAAATTTATATGTCCTGATACCGAAGAGGTAATAGAAAATTAAGTCCAGGTGCGATACCGAGGAGGTAATAGAAAATAAAGTCCAGGTGTGATTTCACTCGCATTCTGTAATATTGCAGGTGACAGTAAATCCATCCCAGGAATCGAGAATCTCGAGAGATTTTGCCTGTGATACCTTTTAAGATCGTATTCTGAACTTTTTTCTATGTACGAGGGTCACTCCAAAAGAAATGCACACTATTTTTATAAAAATACAGTTTTCATTCTGCATGTGTGAAAGTTTTACAGTGTATAGATACATCCTTCCCACTTGTTTTCAAACTTAGTTCAACCTGCTTCCGTGAGTGGTGCCGTCACAGCATGTCTTCAAGATGGCTGCTACACTTGACGTTCGTCAGAAGCAACGTGCTGTCATAGAACTCCTGTGCTGTGAAAACGAGACAGTGAGAAACGTCCACAAGATGTTGAAAAATGTGTATGGAGATGCTGCTGTCGATCGCAGTACAGTTTAATCGGTGGGCAAGCAGGTTACATGATGAAAGCGGGTACGGCAATATTGAGGATTGTCCTCGCAGCGGCAGGCCTCGTACTGCACACACTCCAGACAATGTGCAGGGAGTTAACGAATTGGAGACTGCTGACAGTCGCATCACAGTGAACGAATGTCACGCTAGGTTGCGATAGGGGAAGGAAAAAAAAATGTTCAAATGTGGGTGAAATCTTAAGGGGCTTAACTGCTAAGGTCATCTGTCCCCAAGCTTAAACACTACTTAACCTAAATTATCCTAAGGACAAACACACACACCCTTGCCCGAGGGAGGACTTGAACCTCCGCTGGGATCAGCCGCACGGTCCATGACTGCAGCGCCCTAGACCGCTCGGCTAGGGGGGGAAGGAAGTGTTTGCAGAATACTGAAAGTGTTGGCGTTAAAAAAGGTTTGTGCCAGGTGGGTTCCCAGGATGTTGACAGCGGCTCACAAAGAAACAAGAAAAACAGTATGCAGCGAACTTTTGGAACAGTACGAGAATGGTAGAGATGAATTTCTTGGAAGAATTTTGACAGGTGATGAAACATGGCTCCATCATTTTCCACCAGAGACGAAGAGGCAATCAATCGAGTGGCATCATGTAAATTCACCCAAGGAAAAAAAAAAAAACATTCGAAACCACACCTTCTGCTGGAAAAGTTATGGCTACGATGTCTTTCGATTCCGAAGGAGTCTTAATTGTGGACATCTTGCCAAGTGGCACCACCATAAATTCTGATGCATATGTGACGACACTGAATAAACTTCAAGCTCGACTGAGTCGTGTTCGACCACATCGGAAAAAGGATGTTTTTCTGTTGCACGACAATGCATGGCAACATGTCAGTCAGAAAACCATGGAAGTGATCACAAAACTCGGATGGACAACACTGAAACACCCGCCTAACAGTCCTGACCTGGCTCCATGTGACTATCATCTCTTTGGGAAACTGAAAGACTCTCTTCGTGGAACAAAGTTTGAAGATGATGACTCCCTAGTGCACGCTGCCAAAAAGTGGCTCCAACAGGTTGGTCCAGAATTTTACCATGCGGGTATACAGGCGCTGGTCCCAAGATGGAGTAAGTCAGTTGAGAGGGATGGAAATTATGTGGAGAAATGAAAAATTGTTCCTAAAGGATGTATCTACACACTGTAAAACTTTCAAACATGCAGATTAAAAAAAATAGTGTGCATTTCTTTTGAAGTGACCCTCGTACAAGAACATGGTAACTACTGTCACTGTAGTGTGGATCCTTTCGAAAAATGAAGGAATATAGTTGGTTCAAATGGCTCTGAGCATTATGGGACTTAACAGCTGAGGTCATCAGTCCCCTAGAACTTAGAACTACTTAAACCTAACTAACCTAAGGACATCACACACATCGATGGTCGAGCCAGGATTCGAAACTGCGACCGTAGCGGTCGCGTGGTTCCAGATTGAAGCGCCCAGAACCGCTCGGCCACTCCGGCCGGCGAATATGGTTCGTTTTTACTTTTAGTTAAGAGTGATTTGAAAATGACATGAAATACAGGTGTTACAAATGTGCTTGACAATGACGTTTAGTCGAAATTAGCTAATAGCACAATTAAATAAACATCGCATTGTAGCCTATAACAGGCCATGTTTACGTTTATTAACCCAAGCATGTGACATAAATGGCCACGTCATTTGACTGCACTGACTTAGTACCTCGAATTCCTTACATCGCTAAGGGGTTGTAATGCTTAGTATGTGACATGAATTTTATATGTCTACTCGTTCCTGAGAAAAATGTCTGTTAACAGAATGATAGACACTCAAACAGACAGGCAGATGTACAACATAATGACCTTATAAGGGTTCCATTCTTACCGATTTTGGTACGGAACCCTAAAAATGCAAGAATCTTTCAGGACGAGGGAATGAAAGTGATTGGGGAACTTTTGCCAATGATAAGGTATGCACACAACAGAATGCCTTTGAGGGAGGTAAGAAAAGCTTAGAGTAACGGTTATAAACGACCCTGTATAATTCGGTTGGAGTATAAACTGACCAAAAACGAAAGTGGTGAAGAGAACTACACACATCAAAAATAGTTTTTTATCACCCTGGTTCCCGAACTCCTGAAGACAGACTTTGACTGTGGATATTCTGTCACAGACACAGTCCCTTTGACTGTTCAGAGATGTCACTAAGCCCGCCCAGAGATGCAAACAACCATGCATGAGCAGCGTCTATTAGACGGAGGGGGTGCGACAGCCGATCAGTAACTGTCATTCCACCAGGAGGGAGGTACGCGACTCGTGTTGTCTGTAGTTCAACCATGCCTAGACGGTCACTAGCGCAGTTCGATAGTGTTCGCATTGTTACATTGTGCCAGGAAGGACTCTCAACAAGGGAAGTGTCCAGGTATCTCGGAGTGAACCAAAGCGATGTTGTTCGGACATGGAGGAGGTACAGAGAGACAGGAACTGTCGATGACATGCCTCGCTCAGGCCGCCCAAGGGCTACTACTGCAGTGGATGACCGCTACCTACGAATTATGGATCTGAGGTACCCTGACAGCGCGGTTCTAGGCGCTTCAGTCCGGAACCGCGCTGCTGCTACGGTCGCAGGTTCGAATCCTTCCTCGGGCATGGATGTGTGTGATGTCCTTAGGTTAGTTAGGTTAAAGTAGTTATAAGTCTATGGGACTGATGACCTCAGATGTTGAGCCCCATAATGCTTAGAGCCATTTGAACCATTTTTTGAACGACAGCAACGCCACCATGTTGAATAATGCTTATCGTGCAGCCACAGTACGTCTTGTTACGACTCAAACTGTGCGGAATAGGCTGCATGATGCACAACTTCACTCCCGACGTCCGTGGCGAGGTCCATCTTTGCAACCACGACACCATGCAGCGTGGTACAGATGGGCCCAACAAAATGCCGAATGGACCACTCAGGATTGGCACCATGTTCTCTTCACCGATGAGTGTCGCATATGCCTTCAACCCGACGATCGTTGGAGATTTGTTTGGAGGCAACCCGGTCAGGCTGAACGCCTTAGACACACTGTCCAGCGAGTGCAGCAAGATGGAGGTTCCCTGCAGTTTTGGTGTGGCATTATGTGGGGCCGACGTACGCCGCTGGTGGTCATGGAAGGCGCCGTAACGGCTGTACGATACGTGGATGCCATCCTCCTACCGATAGTGCAACCATATCGGCAGCATATTGGGGAGACATTCGTCTTTATGGACGACAGTTCATGCCCCCATCGTGCACATCTTGTGAATGTCTTCCTTCAGGATAACGACGTCGCTCAACTAGAGTGGCCAGCATGTTCTCCTGACATGAACCCTATCGAACATGCCTGGGATGGATCGAAAAGGGCTCCGAGGGATATACGCCTAATCTCTGTTGAAGAGTGGGACAATTGGACCAACAGTGCTTTGATGAACTTGTGGGTAGTACGCCACGACGAATACAGGCATGCATCAGTGCAAGAGGACGTGGTACTGGGTATTAGAGGTACCGGTGTGTACAGCAATCTGGACCACCACCTCTGAAGGTCTCGCTGTTGGTGGTACAAAATGCAATGTGTGGTTTTCATGAGCAATAAAAAGGCCGAAAATGATGTTTATGTTGATCTCTATTCCAATTTTCTGTACATGTTGCGGAACTCTCGAAACCAAGGTGACGCAAAACTCTTTTCGATATGTGTAGAATACAGTTTCAAAAATTAAAATGGCTCTAAGCACTATGGGTCTTAACATCTGAGGTCATCAGTCCCCTAGACTTATAACTACTTTAACCTAACTAACCTATGGACGTCACACACAGCCATGCCCGAGAACGGATTTGAACCTGCGACCGTAGCAGCAGCGCGGTTCCGGACTGAAGCGCCTAGAACCGATCGGCCACAGCGACGGCCAATAGAGTCTAGTAGCACGTTAAACGTTAAAAGTTTGGAAAACTGAGTAGCGAAGGAGTTACTGTGCATAGCAAGTATGGAGCTATAAAACGCGGTAGTAACAAGAAAGACTGGTACAGGTAAAAGAGATGTTTTTTAATAAAAGCAATTTCACGAATAAACATTGGCTGAAGACTAATGATGAGCTCTCTCAAACTGCTCTTTCGAAGCACAACTAGAAGGTGCAAGAAAATTTAGGAAATGGGAAATGTTTCACGGCAAATTCGTACCAGAGGGGGAGAGATATTGGCTTCGTATATGCTAGGTCATCCAATAGTCGGTAACTTGTCACTGTACACAGTGATGGACCAGAAAATTGCCAGGACACGTAAAGATTGGTACAGGTGACATATGTAACTAATAATTTTGAGTGTAGTCGACAGGCAGAAACGATGACATTGTCGCAAGCGCATGGCAATTGCAGAGTATCAAAACTGTCGACAACCTGGTCGCTACAAGAAAAGACGAAACAAGCATGTTTCAAAAACATTCTAGGTAACGTTTTAGTTTACTAGGAATGTGTTTGTACTATGCCATAAATGAGGAACATCCATCTTTGCTTGTCCATTCTCGTCGTCTGATGAGAAACTTCTTTAGTTCCGACTGTAGTGAGCCTCAGTCCTCTGCACGTCATATGGTCCCCCTTTTTGTTTTAAATACCACAGATTTTGATTTTCCGACTTCAAAAACGACAAAATAATTATGGCGATAATTCTGATGCCAATGATGCATACAAAAAAGCAACTTGCAAACGTGTTTAATGCGTAATATGATCTCCTTGAAGGCGGCACTCATTAATTATCGGTTTTGTATTAGCGATGGGGTGGAGCTTATCGTGTTGACACAACAGAGATCGAAAACATATCCACCCCCGATATCGGAGCAGCAGGAGATTAAATATTGTGCCACACAGACTTCAATTAGCGGACTGTGCGTTGTTTCCCGGTAAACATCCAACATCTCTGCAGTATCTTCCAACGGGCGCACAAATCGATATTGATAACCTTTCACACACCGTATGAGGACGTAAAAAACATGTTTCCCTTACCGTTACCTTCCGGTTATTAATGTTCGACATTCTATGACTGCACTATCGGTCCACATGAATATACACTCAGATATTACAAAGATCACTGCAAGCAAACAAGTATTCAGTTCGAGTGGTTTTATAAAACTAGAAGTCCACACAATGCCAATCCAAACGGTTCCCTCTACTACAGTTTTGGTACTCTGTAGCGTCCTATGTTCTGCGATGTTACTGTTAACACTGCGCAATTTTCTGTCTTTCTGGAGTTATTTTACGCTGCTAACCCGACAGAAATCCTTCTGTCCTTAACAATAACCTACTTTTGTCGCAATAGTTGTCGTTCGTACTATATATAAATCGTCGCAGTTAACATCACATACAAACAACAATTTAAAAAGAGATATGTAGACACTGCAAGAAAATAAGCTCTCCTTCTAGCAGTAATTAATCGTAGATCGCTTGGGCAACGAAAGGTACTTAACGACTGGAAAAAAGCGCAGGCCATTCCCGGTTTTAAGGAAGGCAATAAGACAGATCCACCCAATTATAGACCTATATCGTAGACGTCAATCTATTGTAGAATTATGGAACATATTTTATGCTCAAGAATTATGACTTTTTGGAAAATGAACATCTCCTCTACAAAAACCAACATGGATGCCGCAAACAGAGATCCTGCGAAGCTCAGCTCGCTCCGTTCCTCCATGAGATCCACAGCGCAGTGGACAACGGAGCGCAGGTTGATGCCGTGTTCCTTCCTTGATTTCAATAAGGCATTTGACACCGTCCCGCACTGCCGTTTAATGAAAAAAACACGAGTTTACGGAGTATCGGAGTAGACTTGCGATTGGATTCAAGACTTACTTGCAGATAGAACTCAACACGTCGCTCTTATCGGAACTAAATCGACAGATGTAAGGTAATATCCGGAGTACCACAGAGAAGTGTGATAGGACTGTTGCTGTTTACAATATATATATAAATAACCTAATAGAAAGCGTCGGAAGCTCTTTAAGGCTATTCGCAGAGGATGCAGTTGCCTGTACCAAAGTAGCAACGCCAGAATATAGTAAGAATTTACAGAACGACCTGCAGAGAATTGATTTTAGTGCAGGCTCTGGCAGTTGACCCTTAACGTAAATAAATTTTACATATTGCACGTACATAGGAAAAGAAATCCACTATTGTACAGCTGCACTATTGATGACAAATATCTGGAGACAGCGTCTGCCGTAAAATATCTAGGCCTAACTATCCAGGGCGACCTAAAGTGTAATGACCATATAAAACAATACTGGGTTAAGCAGACACCAGGAAATGTAACTCATCCTCGAAAGAAGTGGCGTATATGACGCTTATTCGCCCGATTCTTGAGTATTGTTCATCTATCTAGGGGCCCTGTCAGGCAGGACTGATGAGGAGATAGAGAAGATCCAACGAAGTGCGTCGCGTTTAGTCTCGGGTTCGTTTAGGTGACGAGACAGCGTTACGGAGATGCTAAACAAACTCTGTTGGCATACGCTACAAGAGAGGCGTTGTGCATCACGGACAGAGTTGCTATTGAAATTTCGGGACAGCACTTTTCAGGAGTTGGAAAACGTATTACTTCCCCCACATACATCTCGCGTACTGACCACGAGGAGAAAATCCGAGAAATTAGAACAAATACAGAGCCTTACCGACAATCATTCTTCCCACGTAGTATTCGCGAGTGGAACAGCATTGGAGGGATCAGATAGTGGGACCGAAAGTACCCTTCGCCACACGCTATTAGGTGGCTTGCGGAGTATGATGTAGATGTAATGATGAAGTTAAAAGGATCAGAAATATGATGGTAAATAAGTTTACGTAAAGGTATATTGTGATCGAGGGCTGAATTTAAAAATACGTTCACCAAGACATTTCATAGTATGGTACAAACGTAGATTCCTACCTCTGAATGATCTGCGTCGTACCGTCACAGCTGAATTTCTAGTACGTAGTCATTACCACATCGTAGCTTTCACACGGTGTTGCTCAAATAGTCCTTTTCCAACAAATAGCTAAAAATTATTTCAGCATGTCTCATCGACTTGAAGGCATTACAAATGAGCTCTCTGAAACAATGATAAGTCTATAGCAGTGCGATGACATTTTTCATGTACATTCCGTACTGGAACATTTACCGGTGCTAATTGTGTTTATACGGCTCTATATTTCCTCGTTTTTTTGCCCTTGTGCCAACATAACTACTTTATGATCTAATTGCATTTGCCGTTTATTCTAGCGAAAACTATTCTGGTCATTTCGATGTAATAAATGACGAGTTTGCTTTAGAATGATCACCAGCGCTGCTGTTTGCTCACTGTCAGTGTTACTCGTAGAGCTGTGTTTGAACACGCCTCGAACTGATCGAACAATTTACGTCACAGTTCGGAAAATCTCGGATTCTGTTCGATCTTTTGATCGACCTGCCATCTAGTGACATTTGTTGGTGTTATCGTAACTACCAGTCTTAGCGTTTGTAAAACACTATGGATTTTAATTATAAAAATAACTATGAAACATGGGCTGAAATATCTTTTAGGATAGAGATCATGCGTAACAATGGCAGCTAATAAATAAATAAAAGACTGCAGTCATAGGCTAATTCTGTCCAATTCTGGAGCTTTGGTGTTTGTCCCGATATCTCGTGACTCTCATGGTACTGTTTCAATGCCGGGTCGTGCCACCCTACTTCATTCTCGCGACATAATTAGTCAATGTATTACGATATGTTTCGTTTGTTCGGCATTTGATTCTTCACTAATTTTCTTCACTGATTGATCTGAATGTTGCTGTCATGTTGTCAGACTGATTAAAATATTGTAACATTTTTACTTGTTATTCTAATATATGAACACGGACTAAATTGCTTATTTGCAACCTGCTTGGTAAAACATAACTGTCTCTCACAAACAAAGAAAATAATGTATTGGGTTCAGTCAATAAATATTTTTGCAGGACATATTCGTCGTTACCTTTATATCAAAATCAGTGTAAATGTTTATATATCCCTATATACCGGCACCGTATGAGATCTCGTAAATTTGTGGAAACACAATAGCAGTTTGTGCAGTGATAGAAAATAATGCCATTTCCTCCAGTGTGTCACGAAATTGTCAAATTTTAAATCGTAAGCAAAGCAATAGCTTATAGCAGTAGCTAGTTAGTATTTCCTTATGTATCCCTTGCATTCGAGCCGCGCGAGTCAAATGTCACGTGATCCTTCGAACAAGCTCGAACTGTATCGAACGCTGCGGCGTGTCGGGAAATCTCGAGCCCGTTCGAACGCGAGTATCGTTTGTCCAGCCTTAGTTCCTCCTCTTGTACCTGTTAATACTGCGTAGTTTGATAAATATGGAAACGTGGCTGTCATTTCACACGGTTTCATTGCTTAGTTTAGATTGCTAAGCGCGATAAATTCCAAAGATGCGTACATGTGTCGTGTGTCATGGAGCTACAGAAATCGGAAGTATGACAGCACATTAATTACACGTCTTGTGTGACTATATTACAAAGGATCCCTTGAGTGCGAGGTCGCAAGTTAAATCTTTAGTAAGGCTCATTTGAAAGTGTTGTGTTAACTATTAGTACAGGACAAATATTTGCTTCTAACGACTCACCATGTGCATCAGGAGGGAGGCAGAAAATGAGATTCTAGAGACCAATCTTCACAAAATGAACGTCGTCGACATTCAAAAAATTTTCAAAACAAACCATTAACTTGCTCCAAGGAGACCGAATGAAACTTGGCGCGCCACAGTGATCACAAAGATTTGCGCCTTCAAGATCGAAGGCGCGAATTCCTAAAGAGTCACAAACCGTGCAGGACGTTCATTTAGGAACCACTCTTAAAGACTGCATATAGAATCATATTGAGTGGTGAGAACTGATGAAATGTGGTAGCATATAACCGAATGCGCGAGCCATTGTGTTGTGCAGCTTATCGTGAAACTGCCTATACTTAAAGACGTAGCTTCAGATAGTGCAATAATATGTTTTATAGGCGCGGAAAAAACAATCGTACAGAGACTGAATTTGTCCAGTGGTTCTAGGTAATATGAGCTGCAATGTCACACATTTTTCAGGAGGAGTACTTTGCTCTAATGGAGTATGATCTTCATACACAGACAAAGAATCAAGCTAAAGCAAGTTATTTCGACCAGCTATCGGTCGAATGCGGTGCTCATACCATAGTTGTAGGTCTCTCTTGCCCATTTTACCACTGTAGCTTGAAGTGACGTAAATATTTCCTACTGCCCTTGCAAGGTCACGCACACCAGAAAGAATCTTAGCGGCAAAGCAGCGCAATGAATAACTTTCCCGCCAATTTACCATCCAGATTAACAGTCAGCAGAATTGTGTAGGAATGCGTTAAGGCATTGATGTTAGTTGAGCTTGATACAACTCTCCTGGTACCTCTGATTTCCATGATTCCTTTCATACGTATTTCCTGTTCAAATGCCGATTGGTCAGAGCTGAAAACAAATTTCTTACTGAACGACGGGGTAAGTTTGTGTATTTCATCTACAAATTTTCTAGCCGATTTCGCCGTTTGCTGTATACTGTCAAGTTGACGTTTTGTTTGAAATTTCGTTATCTTACTGCTTCCAATTCCTTAGCACTGTTTGAAGTCATGCAACCATACACTCCTTCCCCTGAAATCACTGTGATCCGAAAGAACAGACATCATATCCATATAAGTATATAGTTCTGGCAATACCGGCCATGACCTTCTTCTGTGCGGATGCACACATATTGTCCGAACTCTTACGAGACTTGGTTAGAATGTCTTCCATGTCTAATGAGTGTGTTGGGTAGGGACACGACGAATGTAGAGTGTGGACATATATGGTGAGAATGTGGGTGTCGCAGGAGGCGTGCGCGAGATAGTCCCTGCAGTCGCACTGTCCTCTGTGCCCTCGGTGGCTCAGATGGATAGAGCGTCTTCCATGTAAGCACGAGATCCCGGGCTCGATTCCCGGTCAGGGCACACGTTTTCACCTGTCCCCGATGATATATATCAACGCCCTTCAGCAGCTGAAGGTATTAATACACTGCTGGCCATTAAAATTGCTACACCACGAAGATGACGTGCTACAGACGCGACAAAAACCGACAGGAAGAAGATGCTGTGATATGCTAATGATTAGCTTTTCAGAGCATTCACACAAGGTTGGCGCCAGTGGCGACACCTACAACGTGCTGACATGAGGAAAGTTTCCAACCGATTTCTCATACACAAACAGCAGTTGACCGGCGTTGCCTGGTGAAACGTTGTAGTGATGCCTCGTGTAAGGACTTTGATAAAGGTCGGATTGTAGCCTATTGCGATTGCGGTTTATCGTATGGCGACATTACTGCTCGCGTTGGTCGAGATCCAATGACTGTTAGCAGAATATGGAATCGGTGGGTTCAGGAGGGTAATAGGGAACGCCGTGCTGGATCCCAACGGCCTCGTATCACTAGCAGTCGAGATGATAGGCATCTTATCCGCATGGCTGTAACGGATCGTGCAGCCACGTCTCGATCCCTGAGTCAATAGATGGGGACGTTTGCAAGGCAACAACCATCTGCACGAACAGTTCGACGACGTTTGCAGCTGCATGGACTATCAACTCGGAGACCATGGCTGCGGTTACCCTTGACGCTGCATCACAGACAGGAGCGCCTGCGATGGTGTACTCACAGGCGAACCTGGGTGCACGAATGGCAGAACGTCATTTCTCGGTTGAATCCAGGTTCCGTTTACAGCATCATAATGGTCGCATCCGTGTTTGGCGACATCGCTGTGAACGCACTTTCGAAGCGTATATTTGTCATCGCCATAGTGGCGTATCACCCGGCGTGGTGGTATGGGGTGCCATTCGTTACACGTCTCAGTCACCTCTTGTTCGCATTGACGGCACTTTGAAGAGTGGACGTTACATTTCAGGTGTGTTACGACCCGTGGCTCTGCCCTTCAACAATCCCTGCGAAACCCTACATTTCAGCAGGATAATGCACGACCGCATATTGCAGGTCTTGTACGGGCCTTTCTGCATACAGAAAATGTTCGACTGCTGCCCTGGCCAGCACATTCTCCAGATCTCTCACCAATTGAAAACGTCTGGTCAATGGTGGCCGAGCAACTGGCTCGTCTTGATGAACTGTGGTATCGTATTGAAGCTGCATGGGCAGCTGTACCTGTACACGCCATTCAAGCTCTGTTTGACTCAATGCCCAGGCGTATCAAGGCCGCTATTACGGCCAGAGGTGGTTGTTCTGGGTACTGATTTCTCAGGATCTATGCACCCAAACTGCGTGAAAATGTAATCACATTGTCCAATGAATAACCGGCCGAAGTGGCCGTGCGGTTAAAGGCGCTGCAGTCTGGAACCGCAAGACCGCTACGGTCGCAGGTTCGAATCCTGCCTCGGGCATGGATGTTTGTGATGTCCTTAGGTTAGTTAGGTTTAAGTAGTTCTAAGTTCTAGGGGACTAATGATCTCAGCAGTTGAGTCCCATAGTGCTCAGAGCCATTTGAACCATTTGTCCAATGAATACCCGTTTATCATCTGCATTTCTTCTTGCGGTAGCATTTTTAATGGCCTGTAGTGTATATAATTCTAATTTCACTGTAATCTATGTCACGTGCACTTTGATGTGTATAACGTAGTAGGTCACTATCACGCACACCATGTAAATTGTGTAGGGGATCCTTGAAACGCGCCAGCAACAGTTTCTGTAACAAATGCTTCTCGTCCTCCGTTGAATATCTGTAGTTTTTCTTATACTATACAAGGACATATTGGTACGGGCTTATTCTAAATCTGTTAATATTTGTTTTTTTACTATGCTGAGGATGATCTCCCATGTACGTCATTATGTATAGCACCCGCTCCTTGGACAACGATTGTTCTTTACTACGTTTCACTGGAGACGGGATCTGCGGCTCTCCGAACTACATGGCTAGCCACCTGTTTCATTATCACTTTCATTTGTTAAGCACTTATCGTCATCATTGTACGTGCAGTCGAGCGTATATGACATCACACACTCTACTGACTCATCTTTCAGAAACGCGAATAACTCATCTGCCGCTTCTTTCTCACTAAATGAAATTTCTTGGGTTCCCTTCTCACGAAATGTCAACTTTGACAACTGTTGTATATGTATATGTATTTTTAAATATTATTTATTGTGCAGAAGTAGTACAAAGCTGTATCACTTTTCAACATAATCTACCTCACGCTCAATGAAAGTCCTCCAGCGCTTACAAAGTGCATAAATTCCTTTAGAAAAAAATTCTTTTGGTAGTCCGCGCAACCACTCATGCACCGCGTGGCGTACCTCTTCATCAGAACGGAACTTCTTTCCTCCCATTGCGTCTTTGAGTGGTCCAAACATATGGAAATCACTTCGGGCACGTCTGGTGAGTATGGTGGATGAGGAAGACACTCAAAATGCAGGTCTGTGATTGTTGCAACTGTTGTACGGGCAGTGTGGGGCCTTGCATTGTCATGTTGCAAAAGGACACCTGCTGACAGCAGTCCACGTCGCTTTGATTTGATTGCAGGCCGCAGATGATTTTTTAGGATATCTGTGTACGATGCACTAGTGACAGTTGTCCCTCTATCCATGTAATGCTCCAAAATGACGCCTTTCTCGTCCCAAAAGAGAGTCAGCATAACCTTCCCCGCTAATGGTTCTGTTCGAAACTTCTTTGGTTTTACAAAATTGTTAAGGCTTTCGTGGCCACTTGTTGACAAACTGCCTTTTGGCTTCTGTCTCGGGTTCTTCGGCCGACGTTCATCTAATGATTTTTCTGACGTTTCGCCAGCACGAGTGGCTGGCATTGTCAAAGCTTCACCCTCCATTGCCGGTGGTGAACTGGAGCCGAGCTCGCGGGTGCAGACTATATGTACCTGGCGCGCCAACGTCCGAGGGCTTCTCCGCGGTCATTTCCGGTGCGGTTCTCCTCTTGCTACCTGCGACGGTCGTTCGCTGCAGTACGGGAAGCCAGGATCCGTTGACCTTAAGGTTTTCCTCTTTCTTGTCCAAACTGTTCGCGTGTTTTTGTATTTCTACAGCTTCTCTGAACAAGCGCGTGTGATAGTGCTTCTCTACAGCCAGAACTTCCGTGTCGGCGAATTTTATTACATGGTCGGTCTCATTGAGTGCGTGCTCTGCCACGGCCGATTTCTCCACCTGCCCCAACCTACAATGTCGCTTATGCTCGTTGATCCTGGTGTTGATGGATCGTCCAGTCATTCCGACATAAACTTTTCCGCATGTGCGTGGTATACGGTATATTCCCGCCATTGCAAGTGGGTCTCTTTTCTCCTTCGCCGATCTAAGACACTCTTTGATCTTCCTTGTCGGTTTGAAAATCGTCTTTACGCCATGTTTGCGCAATATACGGCTGATTCTGTCCGTCACTCTGGGAATTTATGGGGCCGTACCCGACATTTCTTTTTCTGGTTCCTTACTTCGTCGAGTGTTTGGCTCTGGTACACTTCTAATATAATTTTTGGAGTACCCATTGCTCCTCAGGACAGTTTCCAGGTGTTACATTTCTCGTTTGAGGTGTTGCGGCTCACATATTCGTCCTGCTCTCGTTACGAGCGTACTAATCATGCCTCTTTTCTGGCTCGGGTGGTGGTTTGACAGTTTGTGCAGGTATCGGTCCGTGTGTGTCGGTTTGGTTTTGGTGATGAGGAATGGCGCCATTCCTTGCTCGCTCTCTTCGTTTCCGGTTGTTTGGACGTGAACCCAGGTTTCGTCCCCAGTTACGATTCTTGCAAGGAAGCCATCACCTTCTCGTTCAAATCGCCGAAGAAGTTCTTCACAAGCATTAACACGTAGTTCTCTCATTTCAGAGTCACTGCCGTGGCATCCATCTTGCAGACACTTTGTGAAACTGGAGCACATCATGCACAATGTGGTGTGCTGACCCATGACTAATCTGTAAACATGCTGGAATGTCGTTGAGTGCCACTCAGCGGTTTTCCTTCACTATGGCTTCAACTGCTGCAACGTTCTGTCGAGTCACAAC
The DNA here is from genome assembly GCF_021461395.2 of Schistocerca americana. NCBI lineage: Eukaryota > Metazoa > Arthropoda > Insecta > Orthoptera > Acrididae > Schistocerca > Schistocerca americana. Next base: position 234,221,234 of record NC_060125.1, on the reverse strand, counting down.
TCGTTGTGCCTGACCTGGACGAGAAGCATCTTCCACTGAAGTCACACCATTTGCGAAACTTCCTACTCCATTCGTAGACTTGCTGCTGTGACAAACATGCATCACCGTACTGAATTTTCATTCGTCAATGAATTTCAATATGTTTCACACATTCACTACGCAAAAACCGAATAACAGAACGCTGTTCTTCCCTGGTGCTAGTTGCAAGTGTGGTGGCCATTTTTATACTGATACTGCGATAGTATGTGTGCATCTGCACTATGCTGCCACCTACAGCCATTCTGCACGCTGTTTATAGCACGCTTACCAACTTACAGGAAAACGGAGCGAAATTTCGATTTGTTATTACAAATTTAAGGTTTTCATTTGACTCACCATCGTATAATGCAATGTCTGTGTTGTTTATCTTTAATATTGCTCTGTTCTGTATCAATACCACTAGCACTGTTGTGAGATATTCGTCGACTAAGCAGTCCAACTACGCTCCATAGCCGCATGCTGTGTGCATCATTCGATACGTCCACTCCCGTCCCCTGTTGCCATTAGCAGTCTATATTGTGGCTGCATGGTGCACAACATATGGGGGCGTCAAATGCCGTAAAAATCAATGGGTTTTGCGACCTCGCACTTCCTTGTTAAAGTTAACAAGTGGCGGAATGACAGTAATGTCTTGCGGAGTTCTTTAATGCTGCGGCCAACCGGGGTTAGGCCAGCGAATATCTGAATCGCCCAGTTTTTGCTTTAACAGTTAAGGTGGACTTTCGGACCGGAGGAGACATAGATGTAAATGGGACCTCATGTTGCTTCAATTAGTGAAATCGCATGATGACTTTGCGCCGGGCAACACATTAGTACTATAATTTTCAGCATTAACATCGCTCTACTTTCTATATTTCTTCCACACGGAGTAAATTAATTCATTTTAGTGACAACTCACACGAATCACAATTCTGTATTTTGTAAATTGGATTTAACTTCGTACCCACACAGCATCTACAAGTATTGTGATTCAGCCGTTCCAAGCCCAATCTTTCATCATCCGTTCTTATATAATACTTTTATACGTTAAACTAAACTCCTCCCAAACAGGCCATGAAGGCCCAACGGTACCGACTGGCCTCCGTGTCATCCTCAGCCCACAGGCGTCACTGGATGCGGATACGGAGGAGCACGTGGTCAGCACACCCCACTCCCGGCCGTATGTCAGTTTACGAGGCCGGAGCCGCTACTTCTCAGTCAACTAGCTCCTCAGTTTGCCTCACGAGAGCTCAGTGCACCCCACTTGCCAACAGCGCTTGGCAGACCGTGAAAGGTGGCTACACTGAGCCACTGCGCCAGAGATTGCGCCAAAGAGTATTATTAAGCCGCCTTCACAGTGCTTGTCGAGAGCTCGTAGTAGTCAGTGCCTGTCGAGGTCTCGTGGTAGTCTGTGCTGAGATGTTGTAGCAGAGAGTGTTTGTTGAGATGTGCTATTAGGCAGTGCTTGCTGAAATGTGATATTGGAGAGTTCTGGTTGGGATATAATGTAAGGATTAGAGTGATTTTCATCAATATAAATGAGGTAATAAATTCCGTATCTTTTTATTTCAGTATCCTAAATAATGCGTCATTACAGGTTCAGTCAACAAAGCATCTGGCATGTGTTCTGGTATTAGAGTTTAATTCTGCTTTCCTTACGCAATTATAGTATTTGTAATTTTCTTTTATCACGTCAGTATAAATGGTATTTGAAATTTCTTGTCTTGTTGAAGAAGAACCGTGTCAGATGTGTGCATTGAGTCACACTCCCACACACTGAACAATTACATTTGTGCTTTGGTTTTGTAGGTTTTATAGTTGCTGGGGACTTAATTAATTAATTGTGTTAACGAAAAATTTCATTTCATTCTTGTTGTTGTTTTTTGCAGTCAGATAGCGTAATAATACTAGTCAGGGCCAACCGATTACGAGACACAGCGTAATCGGACTAACAGCTACGAAAAATAAAAAATATTTTCAATCATATTTAATTAAGCCCCCATGCACTTGGCGACCGCTGCTTCCGATCGTCCCTTGGAATCTTCTGACTGTAAAAATAGTAGACCGTAGTATTGTTGTAGTAATTTGAGTTTAGTAATTGTAGTCTATTTTGCATGTGTAGATTTGGTAATTAGCATTCTTTTAATGGTATTTTTCAAAATTTAATTTTTATTGCCTTGTATACGCGTTTGACAATTTAGTGCAATTATTTCAATTGTTCGATTGATCGTGTTTGAGGGAGACATTGCATGTAAATGGTATTATTGGAGATAAGGAGGCATTGTGTGTAATTTTCGCACAGTGACGAGTTTTGTATGTCTTGTAAATGATTACGCAGTCAATGAAACAGGCAAAAATGATGAATAGTGAGAATGACGAAATTGTTAACATGGCGAACTCGCCGACAGAGGAAAACAGTATGATGGATAATGAAGGGGAAAACAATGTAATAAGTCGGGAAAATAGTCCGGAACCATTTCAAAATTTTTCTCAATCAGAAAATTCACAGAATACGAGGTTAACGAGAGAAGAAATGGAGCAGTTAATGAGTGCAATATTAAATTTGGGATCACAGTTTCGATCTGAATTAAAAACAGAGATGGGAACTTTACGATCTGAATTAAAAACTGATATGGGAACAATGGAAACACGGATGGGAACAATGGAAACTCGGTTAGGATCTGAATTTAAAACAGAGATGGGAACTTTACGATCTGAATTTAAATCAGAGATGGGAACTTTGGAAACACGGTTAGACTCACGAATAGGGACATGTTTCAAAAATATGAAAGATGAATTAAAGAAAGAAATCAGAGAAGAAGTACAACCAATTTTGAATGCTCACAATAATAGATTAATTGCAGTAGAAATCAGACAAAGGGAACAGGATAGAGAACAGGAAGAAAGAGATCGCGTGATAGTACAGAAATTTTCAGAGTTAAATTTACAATGTGCACACGATAAGGAAGAAATAATTGAGAGAATCGAGGAATCCGTACCAAATGACAGAATAAATAATCTAACACAACAATATGAACAGTTAACTACCAAATGTGTCAACACCGAAACCCGAGTCGCGACGTTTACAGAAGACGTAAATAAACAGAAAGAACAATTAAGTGACTCATCGGAAAGAGTGGAGGAGATCTCAGATAAATTGACAAGTGTTAGTTTAGCAGAAGGGTTTGAAGAAAATAATTTGTTTCATTTACGTGATGCAACAAGAGAGCGCCAGGCTCGTGAATTTAACGATAATCGTCATTGTGACTGGGACAGACGCAGTAGGTCTTTGTCGCCACAAGGCGAAAACATTGACTATAAACACTTCTTAACTGTTCGGAAGATTAAGATATTTCGTAATTCTAAGGATGACACACATCCATGTTCATGGCTAGATCAATTTATGTACCCACTTCCGCCAGATGTGCCACTAAGTCACAAACTTGAAATTATGTGCGGCTATTAATGTCCTCAGGGGATTCACTACACTAAGTGAATATGTGCCGTAGCGAGCATAGGGCCCCGAGCTGTAGTGGTGCTATTTCTCTTTTAGTTTTCTGCACCGCTGCCTACTCTTTTACTATTCTTTGCATCTGTCAAACCAACTCTTCGACTATCAATCTATCTAGTGAGCAAGTAAACAATAACCGGATATGACTGTTTTACCCAAAAGCGACTTTGGAATTTACTGTTTGGACTTACTGTACCTTCAGCAGCATTCATTCCTAGTTTAAACGAAATTTTACCCGTTTATCTTCGTGACAATATTACTTCATATGTGGACGATATTCTTATTGCTAAACATTCTTGGAGTGAGCACAACAAAATTTTGGATTCATTATTACATATTTTTGCAAGAGTTGGCATTACTGTGAACTTGGAAAAATCTGAATTTGGTCGTTCTCAGGTGAAATTTCTCGGTCACATTATTTCTACAGAAGGTATTCTTCCTGATCCAGAGAAACTAGATGCTATTTAGTTCGCAATGACATTCTTTTTAAACGAAAATCGGTCGACAACTCTGTTTGGTTAGTTTGTATTCCTGATGAGTGGGTTAATAAGCTGATTTGGTATACGCATTTCAGTTATGCACACTTTGGTCCCAGAAAATGCTTTCATAAATTACGGGAAAATTGCTACTTCAGTAATATGGAAAAACGTATTCGATCTGTTCTGGCCAAATGCAAATTATGTCAAAAGGCTAAGCCGCCAACAGTTTCTTACAGAGCACCGTTGTTTCCTATCATTCCAGCGAAATTAAAGGAGATGGCTGCAGTCGATTTGTTCGGTCCAGTGGTTCGTTCTACTAATGGTTTTGCGTACATTTTCGTAGCAGTGGAGTTGACATCAAAATATGTGTGTTTTACACCGTTACGCAAAGCAACAGCTCGTTCAGTATCTAATGCTTTCATCAAACATTTTCTTAAAGAAGTTGGTCATATTGATAAGGTTATATCAGATAATGGATCACAGTTTCGTTCTAAAATTTGGCTTCGTACTCTACAGCGTCGTAAAATTAAACCAATTTTCATTTCACTTTTTCACCCTCAATCTAACGCTTCAGAGAGATGGATGAAGGAGATCAATAAATTGTGTCGTCTTTATTGTCATCAGAATCACAGAACGTGGGATCAGTATCTTCATATTTTTCAAAACATTCTGAATGAACTACCTAATGATTCAACTTCTTTACCGCCTTTACTGACATTAAAAAATAAAGCACCGACAAATCGCATTTCTGAAATAGTTCCTTTTCCGCCTTCACGGAAACTGCGGCATTCTGAAGTTGTCAACCTGGCTCTACGAAATATTGCATCTGCGGCTGCTAGAAGAGATAGATCAGCTAAACGTCCTGGTCGTTTAAAAATCTTGTCAGTTGGTCAGAAGGTGTTAATTAAGGAAAAGGCTTGTGTCGCAAATTTTTTCTGCTTTATAACGGTCCATATAGAATTCGCAAAATTATTCATGATAACACTGTCGAAGTAGAAACTCTTAAATCTCGACACTCTAAAGGAATACATCATATATCTAACGTAAAAATTTTTGTGGAATGACATACTTTTGAGGAACCAACAGCTAGATGTAAACATGCGGAGAGTACAAGGATACCGCGCTGTGTTTTGGCGGCGGCATATACTCAAAGCAACAGTCAAGTCTGCGCGCCGCACAAGGCAGTCGTTGACCGCGAACAATTGCTTCCTACGTCACGCGCCTACAGCTGATCGAGTGCTCAGTGCGAATGCACTGACAGCCGTAAACAAATACACAGTTTAATATCTCAGATTAAATTCAGTACAAAGCTATAGTGACTTGATGAATTATGTTATTAACATTCAGTATTTTTCAGGATACGGTTCTATAAAATATTTAAGAACTTCAGGTAAATTCTGTGTGTCTCCGACGTTAAGAGGACTTGCTATCGAGAAATTTTCAGGAAGAATGTAATTTCGAAGAAGAAACTAATAAACTAAAAAGGGTAACTATTAATTGAGTTTATTTTTCAGGTAACATATTTCCACTTAGGTACGTACTTTAGGCGTAATTTGCTGATCGCGATTACGTGATTCTTACTTTGTGCTAATTTCACGTTCTATGAATTTACTTGTGAAGCGACGTGCTTGCGTACGTTAACTGATTTTGACAATGATTATTAATGAACTGGGTTGTGACTTGTGTATATTATGCATCGCTTGGCTGCACTGCTTTTTCACTGATGTCATATTTTTTTTTAATTATGTGCCTGCTGTGCTTATTTATTTAAATTATAATTGTAACCTGATTAATTGTGCTGATGTGTTTAGGTATGTAAGTTATACTTCGTGATTTATCTGCATGCGCCTTCATGTTTACTTATTAAGATGACATATGAACATTTATTTGCTTATGCTGACATGATGCTAATGACATGTTTACTGCTTTGCGTATGGATTGCATATTTATACATATCTGTTGTTGTCATAACTACTCTTTAATTTGGTGTATAGAAATGCTGATGTACAGTGTACGAATATAGAGTTTAGGTTACACTATGGTATAGGTTACAGATTGTTCGCTTGGCAGAGCCTCGTTGTAAGGATTGTGCTGCATCCACTTGTTGACATTCTGTTCTCTACTGGTATATTTACTCGCTATTGCTTGTTTTGCTTACGCTAAGTGCCTTATATTTTTAAGATAAGAAAATGAACTGCTATAATTCGACGAACGACATTAGTACAAGAAACTTCATAGAAGTCACATGAGCTGGAGGTTTTATGGAAGCTGTATAACTTTATGCTAATAGGAAGGAAGCTAACGACATGACATACCATTACTAGGTTTAGACCATTAACAGTTATTACACTGCATTTTTCGTGAGCAATTGAAATAGGAAGTGACTCTTGATACAAGAAATACTCCACATGTTCGCTTCTGCCATAATTCTTGAAGTGGTGTACACACTGTGAAATATTATGATCATTCACACTCCGTAATCGTACTTAATTACTGAGAGTTATTTGAACTAAGTCTGTTAGAGGTCATGTATGCATTTCTTTGTTAATAATTCATAATGAGTAGAAGATTTGGGTCAGATGGATTACACAGAGGTTGTGTGTTCACAATGTGTCTTCGGATTGTATGGGGTGATGAGGTTTGCATTAGGATTTTATCTGTACTTGTTCGAGGAGACTGACTAGAGGAAAGAGTTGTTATGGAAGTGAAATGATATTGGTAATAAGGTTTATATGTATCGACGCATTGAAGAGGTATTATTGAAGTATTATTGAGATTGTGTGAAGTTGATGATTATTGGAGTTTTGGTGGATAAGAGGTAAAGTAAGTGAGGAGCATATATTGGCAATAAGGTTTATATGTATCGACGTATTGAAGAGGTATTATTGAGATTGTGTGAAGTTGATGATTATTGCACTGCATTTTTCGTGAGCAATTGAAATAGGAAGTGACACTTGATACAAGAAATACTCCACATGTTTGCTTCTGCCATAATTCTTGAAGTGGTGTACACACTGTGAAATATTATGATCATTCACACTCCGTAATCGTACTTATTGGTCTTATGGAACAAGGAGGATGAAGATAGCAGACTAGAACACTAAAGTAGAAGGAAGATAGTCTATACACACACTTTGTTAAATCACTAAGCAGTATATACTTTTTTTTTTTGAAGAGAGGAAGTATTTGCATATCTTGGCTCACTGACAGTTGTTCAACAACAGTACATTTGATATGGCTTGGCAAACATTGGTCTTGACATGATGACTATGACGTTGACCTAACTATTATTGACTGTTATACATTGCTGCCACTACTACTTGATACACATGATGAACATCAGATTTTGACAGAATTACATTTACACAGTTAACACCATTCAATTACACAGTAGTACTTAATGTGGATGAAAGATGAATGAGTGTGTTTTGTGTGTTTTCCTTTCCTAATCCTACCCACCTATTTCCTAAATATTATTTTATTTGTTTGTTGTGGCTTGCACTGACACCCATAAATATTATAGGTTTACTGATATTTGAGTATTTGTAATAGTTAATATGACAATTATCAGACATCATTTGAGTGTTTGTTATGATTTGTATGTTTAGTGTAAAAGCATTTGTATGTGCATTCAAACTATTGTTCATGCCTGAACTGTCTGATTAGTGATGGTAAATATTATGAACTGTTACCTGCACTTTTTCAACATAATGTGTGACACTTAGAAACGTTTAATTTCTGCTGATAAACTGTGTGATCAGTGATAGTGAATATTATTGACTGTTACTTGCACTTTTTCTACATAATTGGTGCCACTAGGATATGTTTAATTTCTGCTGATGAACTGTGTGATCAGTGATAGTGAATATTATGGACTGTTACTTGTACTTTTTCTACATGATTGGTGCCACTAGGACATGTTTAATTTCTGCTTATAAAAACCGATGAACAGTTTGATCAGTGACAGTGAATATTATGGACTGCTGTCTGCACCTGCTCAACATTACTGGGTGCACAGATGAAGCTACTTCTATGGAAATGATGTCACTTGTTGGTGTCTGCACCTGCTCAACATTGCTGGGTGCAACTGATGGACTGCTTCTACTGAAATGATGTCACTTGTTGGTGTCTGCACCTGCTCAACATTGCTGGGTGCAACTGATGGACTGCTTCTACTGAAATGATGTCACTTGTCGGTGTCTGCACCTGCTCAACATTGCTGGGTGCAACTGATGGACTGCTTCTACTGAAATGATGTCACTTGTTGGTGTCTGCACCTGCTCAACATTGCTGGGTGCAACTGATGGACTGCTTCTACTGAAATTATGTCACTTGTTGTTGTCTGCACCTGCTCAACATTGCTGGGTGCAACTGATGGACTGCTTCTGCTGAAACGATGTCACTTGTTGGTGTTTGCACCTGTTGACCATTGCTGGGCTGGAATTATCAACTATTTGTTTTTTTTTTAATAATTAAAAGTATTTTATGTGAACATTTGTATAAACTGATTTTTTGTGTATTGTGCAAACTATTATGTAAAGCCACATGTATGAAAAGAATTTGTATTGCCTACTGTATTTTATATATTAGGTTATTGAAATGTCAGTGCAAAGCCAAAATTTTAACTAATTATGTGATATTTAGGTATTAATATTATCTTTTATTTTTGTCTGTATTTTTCTGGACGAATTTGGTGGTATTTTCACCACCAATGCTGGCAAAAATACCATCAAATTCTGGCCTGTGGAGGAGGGGCATATGAAAGGTGGCTACACTGAGCCACTGCGCCAGAGATTGCGCCAAAGAGTATTATTAAGCCGCCTCCACAGTGCTTGTCGAGAGCTCGTGGAAGTCAGTGCTTGGAGAGAGCTCGTAGTAGTCAGTGCCTGTCGAGGTCTCGTGGTAGTCTGTGCTGAGATGTTGTAGCAGAGAGTGTTTGTTGAGATGTGCTATTAGGCAGTGCTTGCTGAAATGTGATATTGGAGAGTTCTGGTTGAGATATAATGTAAGGATTAGAGTGATTTTCATCAATATAAATGAGGTAATAAACTCCGTATCTTTTTATTTCGGTATCCTAAATAATGCGTCATTGCAGGTTCAGTCAACAAAGCATCTGGCATGTGTTCTGGTATTAGAGTTTAATTCTGCTTTCCTTACGCAATTATAGTATTTGTAATTTTCTTTTATCACGTCAGTATAAATGGTATTTGAAATTTCTTGTCTTGTTGAAGAAGAACCGTGCCAGATGTGTGTGTTGAGTCACACTCCCACACACAGAACAATTACATTTGTGCTTTGGTTTTGTAGGTTTTATAGTTGCTGGGGACTTAATTAATTAATTGTGTTAACGAAAAATTTCTTTTCATTCTTGTTGTTGATTTATGCAGTCAGATAGCGTAATAATACTAGTCAGGGCCAACCGATTACGAGACACAGCGTAATCGGACTAACAGCTACGAAAAATAAAAAATATTTTCAATCATATTTAATTAAGCCCCCATGCAACCGGATGGTCATCCATCCAAGTGCTAGCCCAGCACGACAGCGCTTAACTCTGGTGATCTGACGGGAACCGGTGTTCCCACTGCGGCAAGGCCGTTGACACTTTTATGCACTACTGGCCATTAAAATTGCTACACCAAGAAGAAATACAGATGAAAAAAGGGTATTCATTGGACAACTATATTATACTAGATCTGACATGTAATTACATTTTCACGAAAAAAGTGGTTAAAATGGCTCTGAGCACTATGGGACTTAACTTCTAAGGTCATCAGTCCCCTAGAACTTAGAACTAATTAAACCTAACTAACCTAAGGACATCACACACATCCATGCCCAAGGCAGGATTCGAACCCGCGACCAAACAGGTCGCGCCGTTCCAGACTGTAGCGCCTAGAACCGCTCGGCCATCCCGGCCGGCCATTTTCACGCAATTTGGGTCCATAGATCCTGAGAAATCAGTACCCAGAACAACCACCCCTGGCTGTAATCACGGCCTTCATACGCCTGGGCATTGAGTCAAACAGAGCTTGGATGGCGTGTACAGGTACAGCTGCCCATGCAGCTTCAACACAGTTCATCAAGAGTAGTGGCTGGTGTATTGTGACGAGCTCAGCCACAATTGACCAGACGTTTTCAATTGGTGAGAGATCTGGAGAATGTGCTGGCCAGGGCAGCAGTCGAACACTTTCTGTACACAGAAAGGCCCGTGCAGGACCTGCAATATGCGGTCGTGCATTATCCTGCTGAAATGTAGGGTTTCGCAGGGATCGAATGAAGGGTAGAGCCACGGTTCATAACACATCTGAAATGTAACGTCCACTCTTCAAAGAGGTGACCGAGACGTGTAACCAATGGCACCCCCATACCAACAGGCCAGATGATACGAATACACGCTTCCAATGTGCGTTCAGCGCGATGTCGCCAAACACGGATGCGACCATCATGACGCTGAAAACAGAACCTGGATTCATCCCAAAAAATGACGTCTTTCCATTCGTGCACCGTGGTTCGTCGTTGAGTACACCATCGCAGGTGCTCCTGTCTGTGATGCAGCGTCAAGGATAACCGCAGCCATGGCCTCCGAGATGATAATCCATGCTGCTGCATACGTCGTCGAACTGTTCGTGCAGATGGTTGTTGTCTTGCAAACGTCCCCACCTGTTGACTCAGGGATCGAGACGTGGCTGGACGATCCGTTATAGCCATTCGGATAAGATGCCTGTCATCTCGACTGCTAGTGATACGAGGCCATTGGGATCCAGCACGGCGATCCGTATTACCCTCCTGAACCCACCGATTCAACATGGTTCAAATGGCTCTGAGCACTATGGGACTTAACATCTATGGTCATCAGTCCCCTAGAACTTAGAACTACTTAAACCTAACTAACCTAAGGACATCACACAACACCCAGTCATCACGAGGCAGAGAAAATCCCTGACCCCGCCGGGAATCGAACCCACCGATTCCATATTCTGCTAACAGTCATTGGATCTCGACCAACGCGAGCAGCAATGTCGCGATACGATAAACCGCAATCGCGACAGGCTACAATCCGACCTTTACTAAAGTCGGAAACGTGATGGTACGCATTCTCCTCCTTACACCAGGCATCACAACAACGTTTCACCTGGCAACGCCGGTCTATTGCTGTTTGTGTATGAGAAATCGGTTGGAAACTTTCCTCATGTGAGCACGTTGTAGGTGTCGCCACCGGCGCCAACCTTGTGTGAATGCTCTAAAAGCTAATCATTAGCATATCACAGCATCTTCTTCCTGTCGGTGAAATTTCGCGTCTGTAGCACGTCTTCTTCGTTGTGTAGCAGTTTTAATGGCTAGTAGTGTAGCTTCTCTTCGTTGGAATCAAGTCGCTTACATGGTTTAGTAGTTGCCTATCGATCGTTACCTTCAAGTCTTGAGAAATATGTCTGGATAACTGAGTTTCTTTGTGAAACTGATGTTCACATGTAATAATAGCTTTATAAGTGTTTCTTTGCCGCCTTACGTTTCATGAGTAACGTACGTTGTCTCCTCTTAATATCCCCATTGCTAGTCTGTTTTCGGGTCCTGATGAGGTTTTGTAGATTGTTAATTTACGAGTCCACCTTATAAGTCAGACTATTCTTAAAATGTTACCAACACGTGTTTGGAAACTAAAACTGACCACGCCCCGGTGTGAATGACTTTCCCCTAAATCTATTCCCATTTATGCGTCACTAACGACAAATTCCATGTTTTCATAAGCCTACAAAATCGGAAAATGCACATGATGCTATTTCAGTGAACTATTCTTTCCAGATGTCTTGTATATACTTAGTCACATTGGTAAATCTTTTAACCACCTGTCATTTTCAGTCCCACAAGGTAAGTCCAGAAACAGTACATCTAGTGAACACATGATACAGAATCAAGCAGCCTCTCTTCATATCCTGAATCAATATGGTTATACCCCTTTAAATACTTATAGAGGGATTGCACCCCTTAGGGTAATCTACAAAACTTTATCTCAGTTTTTACTGAAGAGAATGATCCCAGTTGCAGAAGAAATTATAAGGGATTATCAGTGTGGTCTCAGAAGGAACAGGTCAATTACAGATCAATTTTTTACGCTCTTACAGGTAACCTAGAAAGGTTGGCAACATAACGTTGATAATCAGATGAGATTTGTTGACTTCTAAAAAGCTTAGACAGCCTAGACTAGCGCACAATCAGCAACCACTGTCCACAAAAATTAATACATCTAGCACGAAAGTGCTTAGAGGGCTCCTATTGCAGAGCAAATAGCGCCTCAGGATCTCAGAGCGTTTTGATAACAGAACTGGTCTCAGACAAGGAGACACATTATCTTGAATCCTTTGTAATTTTATGAAAGATAGATAGAGAACACCAAACATCAAACCAAGCTAGAATAAGCCATGCATATGCGGATGACGTTCTAATAACTGATAGCAAAGAGATCTTACAGCTCTTGACAAGTACTCACAGAAATATTGCGAGAAAAGCAGGTTCACGAATTCATGACGAAAAAACTGAGGTCAAGATCTTGTGCAAAGTACCCATTGATGGTACTCCATTGACAGTTGATGAAGTAGCTTTAAAAGAATAGACATATTTATATAACTATGTCTACACATCTACATCTACATTTATACTGCGCAAGCCACCCAACGGTGTGTGGCGGAGGGCACTTTACGTGCCACTGTCATTACCTACCTTTCCTGTTCCATTCGCGTATGGTTCGCGGGAAGAACGACTTCCGGAAAGCCTCCGTGCGCGCTCGAATCTCTCTAATTTTACATTCGTGATCTCCTCGGGAGGTATAAGTAGGGGGAAGCAATATATTCGATACCTCATCCAGAAACGCACCCTCTCGAAACCTGGCGAGCAAGCTACACCGCGATGCAGAGCGCCTCTCTTGCAGAGTCGGCCACTTGAGTTTGCTAAACATCTCCGTAACGCTATCACGCTTACCAAATAACCCTGTGACGAAACGCGACGCTCTTCTTTGGATCTTCTCTATCCCCTCCTACAACCCGACCTGGTACGGATCTCACACTGATGAGCAATATTCAAGTATAGGTCGAAGGAGTGTTTTGTAAGCCAACTCCTTTGTTGATGGACTACATTTTTTAAGGAGTCTCCAAATGAATCTCAACCTGGCACCCGCCTTACCAACAATTAATTTTATATGAACATTCCACTTCAAATCGTTCTGTACGCACACCCTCAGATATTTTACAGAAGTAACTGCTACCAGTGTTTGTTCCGCTATCATATAATCATACAATAAAGGATCCTTCTTTCTATGTATTCGCAATACATTACATTTGTCTATGTTAAGGGTCAGTTGCCACTCCCTGCACCAAGTGCCTATCCGCTGCAGATCTTCCTGCATTTCGCTGCAATTTTGTAATGCTGCAACTTCTCTGTATATTACAGCATCATCCACGTAAAGCCGCATGGAACTTCCGACACTATCTACTAGGTCATTTATATATATTGTGAAAAGCAATGGTCCCATAACACTCCACATGGCACGCCAGAGGTTAGTTTAACGTCTGTAGACGTCTCTCCATTGAGAACAACATGCTGTGTTCTGTTTGCTAAATACTCTTCAATCCAGCCACACAGCTGGTCTGATATTCCGTAGGCTCTTACTTTGTTTATCAGGCGACAGTGCGGAACTGTATCGCACGCCTTCCGGAAGTCAAGGAAAATGGCATCTACCTGGGAGCCTGTATCTAATATTTTCTGGGTCTCATGAACAAATAAAGTGAGTTGGGTCTCACACGATCGCTGTTTCCGGAATCCATGTTGATTCCTACAGAGTAGATTCTGGGTTTCCAGAAATGACATGATACGCGAGCAAAAAAACATGTTCTAAAATTCTACAACAGATCGATGTCAGAGATATAGGTCTATAGTTTTGCGCATCTGCTCGACGACCCATCTTGAAGGCTGGGACTACCTGTGCTCTTTTCCAATCATTTGCAACCTTCTGTTCCTCTAGAGACTTGCAGTACACGGCTGTTAGAAGGGGGGCAAGTTCTTTCGCGTACTCTGTGTAGACTCGAATTGGTATCCCGTCAGGTCCAGTGGACTTTCCTCTGTTGAGTGATTTCAGTTGCATTTCTATTCCTTAGACACTTATTTCGATGTCAGCCATTTTTTCGTTTGTGCGAGGATTTAGAGAAGGAACTGCAGTGCGGTCTTCCTCTGTGAAACAGCTTTGGAAAAAGGTGTTTAGTATTTCAGCTTTACGCATGTCATCCTCTGTTTCAATGCCATCATCATCCCAGAGTGTCTTGATATGTTTTTCGAGCCACTTACTGATTTTACGTAAGACCAGAACTTCCTAGGATTTTCTGTCAAGTCGGTACATAGAATTTTACTTTCGAATTCACTGACCGCTTCACGCATAGCCCTCCTTACTCCAACTTTGACATCGTTTAGCTTCTGTTCGTCTGAGAGGTTTTGCCTGCGTTTAAACTTGCAGTGAAGCTCTCTCTGCTTTCGCAGTAGTTTCCTAACTTTGTTGTCGAATCACGGTGGGTTTTTCCCATCCCTCACAGTTTTACTCGGCACGTACCTGTCTAAAACGCTTTTTACGCTTGCCTTGAACTTTTTCCATAAACACTCAACATTGTCAGTGTCGGAACAGAAATTTTCGTTTTGATCTGTTAGGTAGTCTGAATTCTATTACTCTTCCTAAACAGATAAATCTTCCTCCCTTTTTTTATATTCCTATTTACTTCCATATTCAGGGATGCTACAACGGCCTTATGGTCACTGATTCCCTGTTCTGCGCTTACAGAGTCGAAAAGTTCGGGTCTGTTTGTTATCAGTAGGTCCAAGATGTTATCTCCATGAGTCAGTTCTCTGTTTAATTGCTCGAGGTAATTTTCAGATAGTGCACTCAGTATAATGTCACTCGATGCTCTGTCCCTACCACCCATCCTAAACATCTGAGTGTCCCAGTCTATATCTGGTAAATTGAAATCTCCACCTAAGACTATAACATGCTGAGAAAATTTATGTGAAATGTATTCCAGATTTTCTCTCAGTTGTTTTGCCACTAATACTGCTGAGTCGGGAGGTCGGTAAAAGGAGCCAATTATTAACCTAGCTCGGTTGTTGAGTGTAACCTCCACCCATAATAATTCACAGGGACTATTCACATCTACTTCACTACAGGATAAACTACTACTAACAGCGACAAACACGCCACCACCGGTTGCATGCAATCTTTCCTTTCTAAACACCGTCTGTGCCTTTGTAAAAATTTCGGCAGAATTTATCTCTGGCTTCAGCCAGCTTTCTGTACCTATAACGATTTCAGCTTCGGTGCTTTCTATCAGCGCTTGAAGTTCCTGTACTTTACCAACGCAGCTTCGACAGTTTACAATTACAATACCGATTGCTGCTTGGTCCCCGCATGTCCTGACTTTGCCCCGCACGCTTTGAGGCTGTTGCCCTTTCTGTACTTGCCCTAGGCCACCTTACCGCCCAGTCCACGCCACAGAACCCCTGCTACCCGTGTAGCAGCCTGATGTGTGTAATGGGCTCCTGACCTATCCAGCAGAACCCGAAACCCCACCACCCTATGGCGCAAGTCGAGGAATCTGCAGCCCACACGGTCGCAGAACCGTCTCAGCCTCTGATTCAGACCCTCCACTCGGCTCTGTACCAAAGGTCCGCAGTCAGTCCTGTCGACGATGCTACAGATGGTGAGCTCTGCTTTCATCCCGCTAGCGAGACTGGCAGTCTTCACCAAATCAGATAGCCGCCGGAAGCCAGAGAGGATTTCCTCGGATCCATAGTAACACACATCATTGGTGCCAACATGAGCGACCACCTGCAGATGGGTACACCCTACACCCTTCATGGCATCCTGAAGGACCCTCTCCACATCTGGAATGACTCCCCCTGGTATGCACACGGAGTGCACATTGGTTTTCTTCCCCTCTCTTGCTGCCATATCCCTAAGGGGCCCCATTGTGTGCCTGACGTTGGAGCTCCCAACTACCAGTAAGCCCACCCTCTGTGACCACCCGGATCTTGCAGACTGAGGGGCAATCTCTGGAACAGGACAAGCAGCCATGTCCGGCCGAAGATCAGTATCAGCCGGAGACAGAGGCTGAAACCGGGAGGCTGAAACCGGTACGTCAGACAAATTGGAGAGGCCTTCTGTTCAGCCCTCCAGAATGTCTTTCGCCCCCTGCCACACCTCGAGACGACCTCCCAGTCTACCATGGGTGAGGGGTCAGCCTCAATGTGGGCAGTATCCCGGGCAACCACAGTCGTAGTCCGATCGGGGGATGCGTGGGACGAGCTGGCCGTCCCCAACAAACCCCCATCCGGACCGCCACAGTGATGCCCATTGGCAACAGCCTCAAGCTGTGTGACCGAAGCCAACACTGCCTGAAGCTGGGAGCGAAGGGATGCCAACTCAGCCCGCATCCGAACACAGCAGTCGCAGTCTCTATCCATACTAAATACTGTTGTGCAAAGAACGTCTGAACTAATCTACAGAGAGCACAAACAATTTGACACAAAAGTTAAACGGTTATTGAAATACAAGATTACCTAGTAAATGCAGCAATGCTGCTACTTGCGCACTGCTGACACACTGCTCGGCGGCAGAAGGAGACTACGCGAATTTACACTAATCAGGTACTAAAGCGCGATGCTACAACTCTCAAATACTATAATATGCACGAAATTTATGAATTAAACAATGCAAGTACCCAAAAACACGCAAAGAAATTAAGAATTAAACTATGTAACAAATAAGTGAGCTAAGAGTATACGACTTGCTGCTATCAGCTGCTAATCCAACGGCGGCAGGGAAGCATTTTTAGCGAGCAGAATGTAGTGGAAATTGAAATAAGGCAAAGATCGTAGTAGCGGCAAACAGAGCATATTTTAGATTATGGGTTGTGCTGTGCAGTAGAACAGTTTCGAGAAGTTTTAAACTCAGATTACACCATGTGCAGGCCTGCCGGAAGTTCTAGATGGCTGTGAAACATGTACATTAAGGAAAAAAGACGAATAAATACTGTTGGTCTTCTAGAGAAAGATATTAAGCAAAATATTTGACCCCGAAAAGGACACACAGCTACAGGAATGGAGGGTATTAAAAATTAGGAACTGGTAAACCTATTGGCCCAATCACAAGCTGATATTGCCCAAAGGATGAGAAAAGAAGATTGACATGGTAGGACACCTAATTAGGATGGGAGAGGAGAGACTATCATGAACAGCATTCTCAGGAGCCATGGAAAGCAGAAAGGGCTGAGGAGGGCTACAGACAAAGTGGAAGGATGATATCAACAGGGATACCTTGGCGATGGGCCTGAGAAAAGGAGAATGGACCACGAAAGTCAGGAACAGAAATGATTGTTGGAGGAATGTAGAGAACGCATTGGTCTCTCCAGCCAAAGTGACAATTCAGGAAAAGATCGCTTACGGACAGTGGTGCATCGTGTTTTTTTTTTTTTTGTTTCTTACTATATTCATATAGGTTTGTATGTTATATAAACAGCACTGACATGTGCAGGGCACAGATGATTCCTTCCTATAAAAAACAGTTCAGCTACATTAATGTTCTCGGATGTAATATTGCATGCTTTCAGGACTGTACTTTTTCTGTTGGTTTACCCTGCCAGAATTAATTAAATCATTCAATATAAAATTTAATGTCACCTTGCAACTGGTTTACCTTGTAAGGATATTACAATGAGCAAAGTTAATACTATTAACATACTAGTTTACAATTGGCTTACCGTGAAAGAATAATGAAATCTTACAAATAGTGTTCCCTGCCAGGGTGTATGACCTGACATGAGAAAAAACCAGTGGTCTTACAGTATTTTTGTTTCCCATCCATAGAAGTCGTTCACTTTTCGACTACGCCAATAAACCGTTTTACGCCATATACAAGCAGTACTGTTTCTCTCTCGTTTCATAGAAGTTAAACATTGACATCAAAGATATTTGTGATTAATCTTCAGTACACAATCATTTCGCAAAATATCTTTCTCGTTTCAAAGTTCTCTTTACGTATTTACCACACTTTATCTCCGCAAAATACGAAGTGACATTGACAAATAGTTTACAGATATTAATCATTCTTAAGTCAGACACAACGTTGCTAATTGTCAATCAAGAGAGGTTCCGCCTCTTACAAAGAGGAGAACTCGACGAATCAGTTTGTTAATATTTTTAACAACTAAGCATTCTAAGATTTTTTCGCCAGGCGCCTGATTGGTTTGTCACTGGCCACCATGAATTCCTTTCTTGTGCCAACCCCTTCATCTCAGACTAGCATTTGACGAAAATGTTCCAATCTATGTCACCCCTATAATGACTTCCAACACATGTCCTATCAATCCGATCCTTCCTTCCAGACAGTGATTTCCCTTTATCCCTTTCTTCACCTATTCTGCAGAGAAAATTCCGATTTCTAATGTTATTGTGCCACTTAGATTTCAGCATCCTTCTGGAACATGTAAATTAGAATAAGATCTTCCACCTCTAGCAAACGGCACAACAGAAGCTCTGACGACAAGAAAATTAGTGATGCCTTTAAAAAATGAGTAATAAACGATGAATTCTTTTGAGTAAACATTGATATTGATAAACCCCAGTATAAGTTCCAGCATATTAGACAATTAAGGCAAATCCCAGGCGAATTTGATGTGGACTGCAAGCAAGTGTAGGATTTGAGTAAATTGTTTAAGAGCAGGAACGCTGCATTACATCCAATGGACAATTAAGGCAAATCCCAGGCGAATTTGATGTGGACTGCAAGCAAGTGTAAGATCTGAGTAAATTGTTTAAGGGCAGAAACGATACATTACATCCAATGGATGCAGATGTTAGGAAGTCCAGTTGTCTGTGGAAAACAAAACATCATAGTAATGAAGCATTTAGAGGGGCAACACAGTCTGTACTTAATGTTGTTTATTGTCATCTTTTTTTCACTTAGCTTTGTCAAAGAATAAATGGAACTAACTTTATGATCATTTGCACTGGGTTCTATAAAATCTGAAGTAAGTTTCTAATATTCAGTTTCTTCATTCTGAATAGCTTCAACTTTCCTTCTTAAATGGTAACTATATTTGTTGCCTTGAAGAAGGAGACTAATGTGTTGGATTGGAAGTTGAAGAGCTAGAGCGCCAAATTTTTTGTGCAGATAAAGTAAAATGAAGAACGTGGACACCAATAATAACTTCATTGTTATATTGAAAGATGCATTTAAATGTGCATGAAACGTAATTCCAAATAATTTTGAGAATTATATGGTTGGATAAATTTACAGTGCAGGTTTAGTAATCAGAACATTTTGTATCTGAGTTTGCTTTTGCTGATCAATGGCATTCATATTGTTTAGCCACAATAAAAAGCAAATTTGTAACCATTAACTCAAAATTTATACTTCAATGCACTTTATCCATGACTCACTTCAAATGACTGTACAATTAAAGACAAATTAAAGAAGTATTTCAATAATATTTGTAGTTATAATGCAGCATTGGCTATGGTTAGTTATGAGGCTAAAATGTAAGACAGTTTTATGTGGAGTGTATCACTTTAAGATGCACAACAATATTTATATCCAATGACTACAAACAGTTGTTCAGTCCAAACACTTGTACAGCCCAAAATATCTTGGCTTTAGATTTGTCACTGGATCCTTTACCATACATCACTATTTCCTATCAGAGATATTGGGTGACCATGTTCATTCATTACTTAATACACCAAATGCATCCGCTGTGAGATTGCCTAGTCATAAAGTTACTACATTGCAATTGCATGCTATCATCTTGCAAGCAGAAATGATTTTAGCCTCTAACATCAATCACATAAATTATTTTTACAGCAGACTGTTGAGATGTTTTTACATACTGAAGATACAGGATTCCATTTTGTAAGGCAAAATCATTCTTTTATTCTTTTCTGTGGGCAGAAATTTATAATAGCTTATGCAGTCATTTAGAACGAAATGAAAATGTTAATGTAAAATATTGGAAGGAGAGTTATTTTACAATCTTCATTTAATGATTCTCCAAGTGTTATGTATCAGAATTATTTGATACAGCGTCCATTGCTCAACAATTCAGGAAACCTTTATTTGTTATAATGCCTTCCAATCCTAATTCCCCAGAAATTGTTAACAATAAGTATTTTTGTTAAAGTTGACACAATCATTTATGCAATAGAATTTTAAAAATAGGGTTAATCACTTATGTGAAATCGACAAAATACTTGAAATTGTTGATATTGATAAAGTCCAGAAATTCAAGAAATTCAAACACACCATTAACTATATGAATATGTTGCAAAACATATGACACATAGACAGTGTGGTGAACATAATCAAACTTCTGTTTGTAGGAGAGATGATAAATGCACAAAAGAATTTCCTACAGATTTCAGTGAAATCATATGGCAATCATTTAATGGATATCCATTGTACAGATGGCATGATAATAGTATAGGCGTTAATGTTTGAGGAAAATCACTGGACTACCATTACATAGTACCATAGAATCCATATGTAATTGCAAAATTTAATTGCCAAGTGAATGATGAAGTTCGAATTACAGTTAAAACTGTTTACAACATTTATAAATGTGTATGTAAATGATATGACAGTGCAATGCAAAATATATGGGAATGAAGTGCAAATTGATTATATGAGCAATTTTGTGAATGGCCATTATATCGGATCACCAGAAGTGGTTGACATATTTCTGAATTACCAATACATTTTCAGTTACACGCTATCATTAGGTTTGATATTCACTTACCATCAAAAAAAATAGTCACTTCAGAGTAATACAAAAGTGGGATTCAACTGAAAACGTTAAACAAAGCTAAATATTATTACTCTCTCCATTAAATGGAACTGATCCAGTGAAAAATGTTTGTTGCTACACTGAAATCCCTTTGCACTACCTTCGAATAAATGGCAAAAAAAAGGATTAAACAAGAGGGTACATGGTAGCACAAAATTATTACATGCATGTATTTAGTGTCTCTGAGGGATGCGGAACCCTTTTTGTTTACATTTGAGAGGTGGCATGAGCCCCCTCTCATATTTCTATCTTACTCTAAGTAATTCGATTATCCTCTCGAATTTCATGCAGTGAAAAGTTCTATTCCTTCACACACGGACTTACCACGCAGCGCCTCTCGTCACCTGGGTGGTCTGGTGATAAGCGGGGTCATCTGATCTTGAAAGGGTTAAGCCGACAGGTGTTGGGGAGTCGATTGGATGCTTTCCAGACGCCGACATTGTCATAAGAGCGGGGGCGACACGCCCACAGGGGCCTGACGGATCGGCTGGGCTAGAGATTCCGTTACTTTGCAGGAACTTAGTGAAAACACTTTCTGGCGGGCTACCAGCGAGGCGTGGGAATGATCTGTGTTCCCAGGGAGTCTTGGCGGGCAAATTCCCTCGTTTTCTGCAAACTCATAACTGTGATTGGCTTGTTCAGGGGATAGCTCCGTGACGTAGCAAAATTAGCGCAGAAATTATCGCCAAGTATCTCCATTGGTGGAATAGTAGTGCGTCGGCAATAGAGTGGAATTTTCCGCCGGTTTTCGAGTTGTTGATTGGCACGTTTTAACCACAGCCACTGTCGTAGGGGTGGGAATGTTCTGTGTTCGGTTTGTACGGGTGCTCTTGAGAGAGTCGGTTCTCGCCTTTTGGTTGGAGTAGGTTACAAGACTGAGCTCTCGCTGCTCTGGACAGCCTGCCTTCCGTTGACTGTCTAATATACTTTCATTTAATTGTAACTGTTTGACGAAGTTGCTGAAGTTTGGACTTCAACATAACTTTCCGAGTACAGTTGGCAATTGAGCATTCTATGTTGTCCGTCTTGAGCAGTTTTGGCTAAAGTTGGCTGTACCGGAGTTACTGTGTGACTTCTCTTGTTAAAATCACTCACTGTACCGTCAGTGATTTTGTAGTGAGCCTTCTTCGTCTCCCTCAGAGGCGTATTTGTGTTGCCAGGAAGTCTTTAGTCTGGAACAACCAGAACAGTAGAATTTGTTTCGGGCTATACTCGCGACATTTTCATCACCACGACGGGACGTCTAAGCAACCAGCCATTGCCTCCAGTATGCCAGATCGTGTCCTTGCAGTTAAGATGACAGCTTGGTAATGTATGTCCGCAGCACCGGCAAGTCAGGGAATTTTGCTAGGTGATAATCAGAGCTCAGCAGAGCGCGCCTGTTCGTCTTTTCTAACTTTGTTCTATCTTGGGTGTTCATTGTCTGAGTTATCACTGGTGTAGCAGCAATTAATGTTGGGTTGGCTGGGTTTTTCTCTTAAGATTTGAGTTGCAAGGAATTGGCTCCACATACCACTTGGTCATAAATGTCACAATCTAGTTTATGGACAACTTCACCTTCACAGCATTTATTTGAGTATCCAATTTAATGTATTGTAAATGTTTCATGTGTTCTGTTTATTATTTTTAGTTTAGTCATAATAAATCAAATTGTTATTTTGGACAGAACTTTCATTCTGTTAATCGGTAGAGCAATGCATTCATTTCTCACTACGTTAATGAAACTTTCCTTTATCTAATTAATTTCTATACAGTTAAATTATTGCAGGTGCCAAAATCTTCTCTACTCCATTTGCAGGGCCGACCTACAGTCAGTTCACGTTTCTTCTTAATCCATCAGCAACAGCAAAAGTCGGAGTTAGAAAAGGGGGGGGGGCTTAGAGCATCATTTCCATATGAAGATTCTAGAAGAATTTAGTGTTAAACACACTGCTAGCCCCAGCACCTCACACATTTTCTACTTCCATTTGCTATTATTCCGTGTGTGTGGTACTAATAAAATGAAACTGTTTACAGTACATTTGTTTTTTAAGCATGTTGCACTGATAGTATTGCTCCATATGACATAGGATGGCGTGACTGTTTAAATAAAAAGCAAACGAATGGCATTTGCCAAAACATATGTGTCATTTGTTTGCTGCAATTTGTGTACTGAATATAGCAACAGATGTGGGTTAGCAGTCTGATTTGAATTTAAACATTTATTAATGAAGTTGTCTCAAGGGAGTACAATGAAGAAATTTCTTACAACAAAACACAAAAAGAAATTAATGATATTTTAAATAGTCATAATTTGACATATCAGTGACTTGGATTGCCTATTCAAATGTTAATGTAGAAGTTTCAGAGGAAAATATTTTATATCCAGTCCTTAAAGAGCTACAAATTAGTGAACCTTATGAGAGAGCTAACTGTGAACAGTGTACTATAGCTTTCGTACACGTTCACATGAATAACACTACACGTATAGTTGGGGCTACAGACAATTCGTCCTGGGTGTAACGCAATAGCGACAGGAAGGGTATCCGGCTGTCCAATAGATTAACGATCCCGAATCCTTAATAATCATGCAGACCCTGCACAGATGCGGTACAAAGGCACAAGATAAAGACGAGGAAGAAATGAATCTAGGAATTGGCTCAATGGATAATCCAAATTTAAACGAGCACGCTAGGGGAGGTAACATATCGGAAGATTTTATCCCATTACTTGTGTCTCATTTTGCCCATTGCCTTCTTTAAATGTGCTCTGAAACTGTATCTCCATTTTTCTCTTGGGAGTAAATTCAGATGGGTGTGACATGTAACTGTATCGCAGAAAATCATTTATGTTACCCCCAAAAATCTTTTTATTGCTCATGGCGACAATTTATTCAACTAAAGAGAGAGGACAGCTACAAAGAACTCTTTGAAAGACGTTGATTAAACAATTTTCATGGTGTAAAAAGGAGTGCATGATCATAATTAATTAATGAATTGGAGGTCTCTTAACATTTTGTGGCGGATACATTGTTGACAGGAGTTGCATTCAACATCGGATCAGAGACATCATTGTTCTCTCCTAGTGAGTAAAACCACATACGTCACGCATGCATTCATACAATAAAAGTAGTCAGACACGATTTATTCTGCTCTCTACTACTAGTAAGGCAAGCAGAGCACATCAAAGATACACTTTTTTGAAATTTCAGAAAAAAATTTATCGGACAATACTTCACAATACATACAGGTATTCGTTCGGTACTACAGGGTGGCCCAAAAAGGATGGTCACAATTTAAATAACTATAACTCCATCAGTTTTACAAATTAATTTTATTCAATTACGTAACTAAATGCTCCCAGGCACCCAATTACAACAACTAACCACAAAAAATCATGTACGGAAAATGACTTCCGGAAGATGGTGTCCTTCCTCGGTGATGCATTCCACAAGTCTTTCCTCGAAATTTTCCATCACTTTCACTACTGTTTCTTCTTGAATTGCCATAATTTCCGCAGTGATTGCCTCCTTCAGATCAATTAAGTTTCGGGGCTTCTTTACGTAGACTTTTGACTTTAGGTATCCCAAAGAAAAAAAATCACAGGCTGAGAGGTCAGGTGATCTTGCGGGCCAGTGGACATCTCCAAAACGCGAGATGATGTGGTGGGGGAACATCCGCCTTAAAACACACATGGAGTCATTGGCTGTGTGGGCCGTGGCCCCGTCCTGTTGAAACCAAATTCGATCTCGATTTACATGTAACTCTCGCAGTTTCGGCACCAAAAAGCTACGTAGCATGTTAACGTAACGTTTCGAGTTCACTGTGACTGTAGCGTTGTTCTCCTCAAAAAAATAAGGACCAACAATCCCCAATCTTGAAATTCCACACCAGACTGTTACCTTAGCACTATGAAGAGGTTTTTGGTGCAATTCTCTGGGATTATCTGCTGCCCAATACCTGCAGTTTTGTTTATTGACATAGCCGTCTAAATGGAAATGGGCTTCATCTGACATAAGAAGCACAACATCATTATTAGAGTACAAAATGTCAAGCATTGATTCACAAAATCGTCTTCGCTGCTCAAAATCACGATCATACAGCTTTTGCGTGATCATAATTTTGTATGGGTGAAACTGTAACTCACGGCTTCAAATACGCTGCAACGAACTACGGCTGAGGCCTAAAGTTTGAGCACGACGCCTAGTGGAACGACGCGGGCTTTGCAGCACTGACGCTCTAACATCATCAATGTTCTGTGGAGTAACTGCCGTACGTGTACGCCCTGTAGATTTACCACTTTTGACAGACCCTGTTGTCCGGAATGCAGTCACCCAACGTGATATGGATCTGCGATCTGGAATGGGTCCATCACGCGCTACACCAAAACGTTGTCGAAACAATCGTTGCACAGTAATAAACGATTCATCATTTCTGAAAAACTGTTCCACAGCAAAAACACGATGCTCGACCGTCCACTGCGCCATCTCGTGGCAAACTGGGTGTAATGGCCGACTTGCAGACGGCCGGCAGTGGTCCCCCCTCCTCACCTTTCAATGGTACTACGCAGTTCAAATCCGACCATCCTTTTTGGGCCACCCAGTAGTTTTTATGCAGCAAGGTAATTTATGTTATTACCTGCCATATCATGAATTTGTGTGGGGTTACAACTGACAAAGACCATTCTTCTAGGCACAAGAACAATCTTTGAAATAGTATTGAACTTCACACAGAACTCTCCACTGGATACACGAGATAATGATAGACGAATTTAACGAAACTATTATAAAAACTTGTAATGTTAAAGGCACCGGACTATATGGACACATGGATTGCTCAAGTTCGAAAAAAGCAGCGATTGTAAAACTGCTCTCCCACACAAAATTTAAAAAGATGTAATCAAAATAAGCGACTTTGAATAGTTTCCCTAGAATAGACAAATCTGAAATAGAATTATTAAGCATTTCTGCAGCTGGACAAACACATTCAGATACCCGTATCCTCGTCTAACCAGACAGCTCCTCATAGCATGTCGATCCACACATCCAGGCGCACTCAGAATGAGAATCATGGCGCTCACTGGAAAACGGCTCTACTTTCTAACCATTATGCTTGACCAATTAACAGCACGACAAAGTTCTAATCTCATATCTTTGACACTACTCTTAACCTTCATTATTTGCTAAACTTTCCCTCAAGATTAGATTGGCAAGAGATCTACTATACAAGCTACTCAGGCCGCCCATATAATCATTCAAATTCCAGCTACACACGTATTCACTCACTCATGGATTATTATCGGAAACTCGGGGACTGGAAAGAAGGTGTATAAGTACAGAACGAACAAGTTCTCCTATTCCTTCTCCAGAGAATACTGGTTTGCTGAATCGATTATGTGCAACAAGAAAATCGCAGTTACAAATACCCAAAATGTGTCGAAATGTGTGATTAATGAAACGGCTGTGACTGACCCGTTTCAACAGAATAAACATCAATCACATAAAAGGAAGCAAATTCCACGACCAACAGCAAACAAGAAAGTGAGTGAAAATGTGCATTTGATGTAAGTTAATACAACCAGGAATCACTCATACTTTCCTAAAGAACGGTTTTCGAATCCATGTCCATATGAACTTTTTTTAATGTTTTGATGTCAAAAATAAATCCCTAAACTTTCTGGCACATTTTTTATTCACCCAGTATAGTATGTGGTCGAGAGTATTTCTTACGAGTGTTAGCGATTTCCTGCTCCACCCATTTAGTGAACTAGGAGAAAATGACTGTCTACATATGGCTCCGGAGGCTCCGTACCTCTCATATCATTTAACGAACCTACGACGGTGGTAGCGGAATGGTCACTCGGTCTTCCTCGAATATCAAATGTCTAAATTTACGGCCGGCCGGAGGGGCCGTGCGGTTCTAGGCGCTACAGTCTGGAACCGAGCGACCGCTAGGGTCGCATGTTCGAATCCTGCCTCGGGCATGGATGTGTGTGATGTCCTTAGGTTAGTTAGGTTTAATTAGTTCTAAGTTCTAGGCGACTGATGACCTCAGAAGTCGGATAGTGCTCAGAGCCATTTGAACCATTTTTTTCTAAATTTACGTAACAGGGTTTCGAAAGAACAACGTATTCTTTCTTCCACAGGTTCCCTTCTAGGTTTCCTGAGAATCTTCGTTCCATTTTATGTGGATTACACTGGCTTGTTACAATCCTAGCAGCGTACCTCTTGATTAGTTCTACGTATGTCTGTTGTCGGGCCTACTTGGTACTAAGTACAAACACTGGTACAGTACTTGAACAGAATTGGCCTAAATTCACGCCTTGCATGCAATTTACTTTACAGGTGCACAGCACTTTCCTAGAACCCTTCCAATAAACCTGTCTTCCCTCGCCTTTCCTCGCACTGACTATACGTATTTATCACAATTTCATATCGTTTCTTAGAATTTCCACTGAATACATTAAAAGTAAACTTCGTTCGAACAGGCCTCAAAAGGCCCAACGGTACTGACGGACCGCCATGACATCCTAAGCCAATAGGTGTCACTGGGTGCGGATGTGGAAGGACATGATGTGTTGGCAAATGTGCCAACACCTTGTAGATAGAGGAGGCCTAAATGCACGCTATCTAACGCAGACGGGCGTGAATTCTGGAACAGGATAAGTAGTGAATGTTAATAAGAAAAGTATGCAGCTCCTCGAATACTTAACTTTATTCCATCCTTGTGGTACATCGCTCTTGATAATACAAATAAGACTATCTTCAGATACGGTTAATGGCGCCTTGCTAGGTCGTAGTCATGGACTTAGCTGAAGGCTATTCCAACTGTCTCTCGGCAAATGAGAGAAGGCTTCGTCAGTGTAGTCGCTAGCAAAGTCGTCGTACAACTGGGGCGAGTGCTAGTCCGTATCTCGAGACCTGCCTTGTGGTGGCGCTCGGTCTGCGATCACACAGTGGCGACACGCGGGTCCGACATGTACTAAATGGACCGCGGCCGATTTAAGCTACCACCTAGCAAGTGTGGTGTCTGGCGGTGACACCACAGGACATGTGGTCAACACACCAATCTTCAACCGTTGTCAGTTTTCGTGACCGAAGCCGCTACTTCTCAGTGAAGTAGCGCAGCAATTGCCTCACAACGGCTGTGTGAAATCCGCTTTCCAACAGCGCTCAACAGACCCAGACGATCATCCATCCAAGTGCTAGCCAAGTCCGGTTATCACCGAGGCAAAGCCGTTGGCCCCCTAAATATGTAGCCTGACAAAAAACAGTTAAGCAGCCAGACATGGAGTGGGAAACCGAACTTCGGCGGTTGAGAGGGGCATGTGATTTTATTTCAGTAATTGCAAGACCAAGGCAAATTTACAAATAACTTGGCAGTTTTGAGCCCACATATCAGTATGACGTTACACACCTTGTGGCCTGGATGCACGCTCTGATTCATTTGGGAAGGGGGTCATAAAGCCATTCAATCCTCTCCCGAGGCAAGTAGGGCAACAACTGTTTTAACTGCTATACAGAGCTATTACAAATGATTGAAGCGATTTCATAAATTCACTGTAGCTCCATTCATTGACATATGGTCACGACACACTACAGATACATAGAAAAACTCATAAAGTTTTGTTTGGCTGAAGCCGCACTTCAGGTTTCTGCCACCAGAGCGCTCGAGAGCGCAGTGAGACAAAATGGCGACAGGAGCCGAGAAAGCGTATGTCGTGCTTGAAATGCACTCACATCAGTCAGTCATAACAGTGCAACGACACTTCAGGACGGAGTTCAACAAAGATCCACCAACTGCTAACTCCATTCGGCGATGGTATGCGCAGTTTAAAGCTTCTGGATGCCTCTGTAAGGGGAAATCAACGGGTCGGCCTGCAGTGAGCGAAGAAACGGTTGAACGCGTGCGGGCAAGTTTCACGCGTAGCCCGCGGAAGTCGACGAATAAAGCAAGCAGGGAGCTTAACGTACCACAGCCGACGGTTTGGAAAATCTTACGGAAAAGGCTAAAGCAGAAGCATTTCTTCAACAGGAGATTGGAAAACCGATGGATCGGTCGTGGTGGAGATCATGATCAACAATTCATGTCATGGCCTCCACGCTCTTCCAAGTTAACCCCATACGATTTCTTTCTGTGGGGTTATGTGAAAGATTAAGTGTTTAAACCTCCTCTACCAAGAAACGTGCCAGAACTGCGAGCTCGAATCAACGATGCTTTCGAACTCATTGATGAGGACATGCTGCGCCGAGTGTGGGAGGAACTTGATTATCGGCTTGATGGCCGGCCGAAGTGGCCGTGCGGTTAAAGGCGCTGCAGTCTGGAACCGCAAGACCGCTACGGTCGCAGGTTCGAATCCTGCCTCGGGCATGGATGTTTGTGATGTCCTTAGGTTAGTTAGATTTAACTAGTTCTAAGTTCTAGGGGACTAATGACCTCAGCAGTTGAGTCCCATAGTGCTCAGAGCCATTTGAACCATCGGCTTGATGTCTGCCAAATCACTAAAGGGGCACATCTCGAACATTTGTGAATGCCTAAAAAAACTTTTTGAGTTTTTGTATGTGTGTGCAAAGCATTGTGAAAATATCTCAAATATTTAAGTTATGGTAGAGCTGTGAAATCGCTTCAATCATTTGTAATAACCCTGTATAATATAACTGAATTATAATTGTAATTGTATAGAATATCATAAAATCTCATTCTGGAAACATCCCCGAGGCTGTGGCTAAGCCATGTCTACGCAATATCCTTTCTTCTAGGAGTGCTAATTCTGCTAGGTTCGCAGGAGACCTTCTGTGACGTTTGGAAAGTAGGAGACGAGGTACTGGCAGAAGTAGAGCTGTGAGGACGCGGCGTGAGTCGTGCTTGGGTAGCGCAGATGGTAGAGCACTTGCCCGCCAAAGGCGACCCGGCACACAGTTTTAATCTGCCAGAAAGTTTCAGTCGTGAAATTATTTGCAGAACGGCAAAGTCAGTTAACAGCCCGCGTGCCGTCGTGGTTCAAATATACTGCGCATGCCGACATCCAAAACCGGCGGCGAAGCGACTGTGGTGCACCACGGACCATACACACCAGGGGTGAACGACTGCTCCGAAGATATGTATGGGCGAGTAGACATGCAGCTGTTTAATAACAGACCATCCAGATAAATCGAGGGCTACCAACAGTGTCTCCTCAACGACAGTTCAGCGAACATTGCTGCGTATGGGCCTCCGCGGCAGCCGCCTGGTTGATGCACTCGTACTGACTGCTGTTCGTCGGCGACGAAGGCTGGAAAAAAAAGTGTGTGAAATCTTATGGGACTTAACTGCTAAGGTCATCAGTCCCTAAGCTTACACACTACTTAACCTAAATTATACTAATAACAAACGCACACATCCATGCCCGAGGGAGGACTCGAACCTCCGCCGGAACCAAAGGCTGGAATCTGGACGCCAGTATTCACAGCTGGGTGGCCAGTGTGTGGCCATTTCAGATGAATTACGTTTTATGCTCCATCGTGCAGAAAACGCAATGCGTGAAACTTCTGGAAGCAGACGCCCTGTCTAG
The DNA here is from genome assembly GCF_021461395.2 of Schistocerca americana. Taxonomy (NCBI): domain Eukaryota; kingdom Metazoa; phylum Arthropoda; class Insecta; order Orthoptera; family Acrididae; genus Schistocerca; species Schistocerca americana. The sequence goes on along the minus strand of NC_060125.1, from coordinate 234,190,827 downwards.
GTGCTCAGTCAGGAACCGCGCGACTACTACGGTCGCAGGTTCGAATCCAGCCTCGGGCATGGATGTGTGTAATGTCCTTAGGTTAGTTAGGTTTAAGTAGTTCTAAGTTCTATGGGACTGATGACCACAGATGTTAAGTCCCATAGTGCTCAGAGCCATTTGAACCATTTAGCCAGACACCCTGCAACAATCGTCGGATTGGTCCAGGCCGGAAGAGGGAATGTCATGGTGTGGGGATTGTTATCGTGGTATCCGCTGCGTGATCTTGTCATTCTGGAAGGTACAACGGATCACCATAAGCTTGCATCTGTTCTAGGGGACCACATTCAGGATTTTAGGAGGTGGTGGTAACATTTACGTGACTGAACAGTGTACATTGAGAACATTAGCGACGCGCTCAATGCTACTTTCATTTCTGTTAAACTTTTGCTTTTCGGTGGAACATACTTGGTTCTCTCAGCCCAATACACTATTGGCCATTCAAATTGCTACACCACGAATTTGACGTGTTACAGACGCGAAATTTAACCGACAGGAAGAAGATGCTGTGATATGCAAATGATTAGCTTTCCAGGTTCACACAAGGTTGGCGCCGGTGGCGACACCTACAACGTGCTGACATGAGGAAAGTTTCCAACCGATTTCTCATACACAAATAGCAGTAGACCGGCGTTGACTGGTGAAATGTTGTTGTGACGCCTCGTGTAAGGAGGAGAAATGCGTACCATCACGTTTCCGACTTTGATAAAGGTCGGATTGTAGCCTATCGCGATTGCGGTTTATCGTATCGCGACATTGCTGCTCGCGTTGGTCTAGATCAAATGACTGTTAGCAGAATATGGAATCGGTGGGTTCAGGAGGGTAATACGGAACGCCGTGCTGGATCTCAACAGCCTCGTATCACTAGCAGTCGAGATGACAAGCAACTTATCTGCATGGCTGTAAGGGATCGTGCAGCCGTCCGCAGCTCGTGGTCGTGCGGTAGCGTTCTCGCTTCCCGCGCCCGGGTTCCCGGGTTCGATTCCCGGCGGGGTCAGGGCTTTTCTCTGCCTCGTGATGACTGGGTGTTGTGTGATGTCCTTAGGTTAGTTAGGTTTAAGTAGTTCTAAGTTCTAGGGGACTGATGACCATAGATGTTAAGTCCCATAGTGCTCAGGGCCATTTGAACCATTTGATCGTGCAGCCACGTCTCGATCCCTGACTCAACAGATGCGGACGTTTGTAAGACGACAACCATCTGCACGAGCAGTTCGACAACGTTTGCAGCATCATGGATTATCAGCTCGGAGACCATGGCTGCGGTTACCCTTGACGCTGCATCACAGACAGGAGCGCCTGCGATGGTGTACTCAACGACAAATCTGGCTACACGAATGGCAAAACGCCATTTTTTCGGGTGAATCCAGCTTCTGTTTACAGCATCATGATGGTCGCATCCGTGTTTGGCGACATCGCGGTGAGCGCACATTGGAAGCGTGTATTCGTCATCGCCATACTGGCGTATCACCTGGCGTGATGGTATGGGGTGCCATTGGTTACACGTCTCGCTCATCTCTTGTTCGCATTAACGGCACTCTGAACAGTGGGCGTTACATTTCAGATGTGTTACGACCCGTGGGTCTACCCTTCATTCGATCGCTGCGAAACCCTAAATTTCAGCAGGATAATGCACGACCGCATGTTGCAGGTCCTGTATGGGCCTTTCTGGATACAGAAAATTTTCGACTGCTGCCCTGGCCAGCACATTCTCCAGATCTCTCAACAACTGAAAACGTCTGGTCAGTGGTGGTCGAGCAACTGGCTCGTCACAATATGTCAGTCACTTCTCTTGATGAACTGTGGTATCGTGTTGAAGCTGCATGGGCAGCTGTACCTGTACACGCCATCCAAGCTCTGTTTGACTCAGTGCCCAGGCGTATCAAGGCCGTTATTACGGCCAGAGGCTATTGTTCTGGGTACTGATTTCTCAGGATCTATGCACCCAAATTGCGAGAAAATATAATCACATGTCAGTTCTAGTATAATATATTTGTCCAATGAATACCCGTTTATCACATGCGTTTCTTCTTGGTGTAGCAATTTTAATGACCAATAGTGTATTAATTGTCGAGGGTTTGGTACAACGTCAACCGCCCTCAGAAGTCTTAGAAACACAGGAGGTACTTGCTCACACGTACCTACTGTTTGCAGCTCTTGTGCATGGATAAAGCTAGCTTTATTTTGCAAGTGGTCCCGCATAAAGGAGTGGAAGTGCCAGTGTTTCAGCGTTGGCCGCACTACTGCTTGTGTCAAGGCCTACGCACAGCTGACGGCCCCATCCTACACCGACTCAAAGGAAGGCGTCGGCGCTTGTTGGTGACGTCACGTCAGCTAGGCACGGCGAACGCTAGGTCTGTTGCAGGCGGAAACGCCTGGGCGTGCTTATCACTGTAAATCTCTTCTTTTTGGACAAAATGTTTCGTATTGTTTTGGATTCTGCAGTTTTATTTAGATGAAAGATTTTCTTACTATCGTTAAGCTACAAATGAAGATCATAGTTCTGTATTACTGAATCCTGTCGAAACAAACGTAGATCACTATGAGAAGATGCTTTGCCCCATTGCAAGTTTCGGAAATTTTACATTCAAGTAACTATATTTACTTGATCCATTTTGCTATGGAAACTTACCCCAACCCCCTTACAATTAACTCGTTTCTTTTATTTATTTATTTATTTTAGTTTGACATCGTCACTGGAAATGTGAACTAATTTATATGTGTAAATGTCCAACTGTTGCCAGTGATTAGATTACAGTCGTTTTCAACGAAAGGAATTCTAAACAGGAAACAAAATAGCTTCATACATCGGAAATATTACTGAGCTTAAACTGTTTCAAACTTGCACATTATAAAATATACATATTCCCCTCTTGCAACTGAAAGAAGAAACTTTATAAGATAAAAAAAAATTTATTTGATAAAACAAGTATCTCTCTTTTGCTTCTTCTTCTGTCCCCCACCCCCTCCCCCAACGTATACAATCGCAAGATATTTCATTAACATTCAGTGCTCCTTACGAAAATACCTAAAGAAGAGCACCAATATGTTCACAGTTTCTTGTAAAAGCAACCCAGTACAAACGTAACTTCCTCAGATTTACAAATAAGGTAAAGAAGCACGAATTCTGTTGCTGCTGGACCATGAACTTGTTTTTGTATGTCAATCCTTAAAACACTCTTTGTTAAGGAGTGTAATGAATTGCACAATTAATTGATTGCAGAAATCTCTCAGAACAATGTGTGTTGGTCAATAGTTTCACATTTTCCTGTATCAGGGAGGGAGACACCACCATTATGAGTATTCCTGCAACAGACCTGGCGTTAGCCGTGCCTAGCTGACGTGACGTCACGAACAAGCGCCGAGGCCTTCCTTTGAGTCGGTGTTGCCCCATGTGAGCCAGTGCAGACGCCGGCGCGGCGGTGGCGTGTTTACTGCTTTTTGCAGCGCCTCCCGCCGCGACGACGAATTGAGACTAAGACATGTGGGCCGACTCGACCTCACTCGTCTGCAGGAAAGCAGCTCAGCGCGGATCGTTAGTGCTCCAGCACTTGAAGTGTCGCACGCTTCATCAAAAGAACGCCTGACGAGATGTTAGTCACCGCATTAAAAGAGCGCACTGTTGTCTTTGGAGCGCTGTAGACGGCGCCGAACTGGCTCCAGGCGGTCACGTGACAATCTATTGCTGACAAAGGCCCCATAAACAAACAAACCTGTTTGTCAAATGCGCCTTTGTCTAGCGGCGGGTTTGCTAGGCAAGCCCGTACACATATAAATCACGTTTGTCAGTTTTATCTCTCTTTGAAGGAGACGCTGCTCGTTTTCGTGAGTAGTTTGACAACAGTGAGAATTGCCACAAATACAAACCAACCCTGGCACTTACTTTCGTACTGTGTTAAAAGAAGAAGAAGAAGAAGACGCTGGTCCAGGGAATGGCTTAATATGAGACAGAGATCTACTCATGAAAATCTGCATACGGAAATACAAAGGTTGGAACTTCAATAGTGGCAACTATTTATTTACAGCTCGTACAAGACAGATACGTGTTTCAAAGTTTTACTGACCTTCAGAGTAGTCGCCAGCGTTGTGTATAATCTGTTGCCAGAGATGTGGAAGTCGTAGGCTACTCTTAGCAGCGCCAGTTGTGTTGACAGTTCGAGCGGGCGCGGTCTATTGGCCGACGAATTTGTAGCAGTTCTGAACAGAATGACGTAAAGTGTTTCCTTCAGTTTAGAAATCGAGTTGAACTCACCAGGGCTTAAGTCAGGGGAGTGCAGTAGGTGGTATAGCACTTAGCAGCCCCACCAGTCAAACAAATCAGTAACAGCTTGCACTGTACGTGCTTGTGCATTGTGGTGCAAAATGATGGTTAGGTCCTGCAGAAAGTGTCATCACTTCTGTCACTAAGCTGGTCGTAGGTTGTGTTCCAAACATGAACGGCATAGAGACATACGTGATGACAGTTTCTGCAGGACCTGTCCATCATTTTGCAGGACAATGCTCAAGCACGTACAGTGCAAGCTGTTACTGATTTGTTTCACACATGTGGCTGCTAAGTGCTATACCACCTACTGCACTCCTCTGACTTAAGCCCTCGTGAATTCAACTCAGTTTCTAAACTGAAGGAAACACTTCACGGCATCCGCTTCAGAACTGCTACAAATTCGTCGGGCAGTATACCGCGCTGCTCGAACTGTCAACACAACTGGCACTGCTAAGAGTATCCTACGACTTCCACATCGCTGGGAACGGGTTATACACAATGCTGGTGACTACTTTGAAGTTCAGCAAAACTTTGAAACACGTATCCATTTTGTACACACTTTAAATAAATAGTTGCCACTATTAAAGTTCCAACCCTCGTATTAATCTCAGAACTCGATGATTACACAAACTTTCTTCGAATCCCAGTGAAACTTTTAAAAGCTTATTACGGCCATTGTAAAAGAGGAACTTGCCTGTCAAATTTGCTCTTATGTAGCCACAGATGTGTCAAACAAGCCCGTACACGTACCAAGAAAGCTTTCAATTTAACATTGTCTTTGATGTAGACGCTTTTCGTGTATGCTGTATTTTGGCACTAGTGGGAACGGCTACAGATGTAGACAAAGAAATTCTAACATTGACTCTGGCACTGTGTTTAAATAAGAAGAAAGCGAGATTTTGGTCCAAGGCGTGGTTTAAAAGTGAGAGAGGAATATGGCCATGAATACATGTTAATGGAAGTGTTACACTCAGAACCTGATGATTACGTCAAATTTCTGCAAATGGAGAGTAAAACGCTTAATAAATTGTTACGAGTAACTTCGCCCTTACACTGAAAAAGAAGTTACACATATGTGAAAATTTTTTCTCTTCTACATGCTCCTCTAACGACAGCTCATTGAAAAACCACAAAGTAGGAACATATAGCCCAAATTGTCCGTGGAAGAACTGTTATTTATTGCACTCCTGATTGTACATTATGCGTAAAACAGTGATGTAGTTCCTAACCTCTTCCTGCGTAATGTATGGTTCGGAAAGATGTGATACATCTACCATTTTGATAATTTTCATTGGTATTTTGTTTTCAAAAAATTGTTCAAATGGCTCTGAGCACTATGGGACTCAACTTCTGAGGTCATTAGTCCACTAGAACTTAGAACTAGTTAAACCTAACTAACCTAAGGACATCACACACATCCATGCCCGAGGCAGGATTCGAACCTGCGACCGTAGCGGTCTCGCGGTTCCAGACTGCAGCGCCTAGAACCGCACGGCCACTTCGGCCGGCTATTTTGTTTTCATCCTTGGCCGTAGTTTCCATACTCGTTGAAACTCACGATACATTGAAATAGTTTGTAATAAATCAATTTTTCACTAAACATTTGCGGTGAATCATCGACACAAACAGCGTCCGCCATCTTGTAAAACTTTCCGCAGTCAGAATTTCCCCCATAAACGTCGAACACCCTCTATGCTTGGCAACCACGTCAAACACCACCGTACACGGTCAAATATTTAGCAAGCATAGTTAAGTGTGACAAAATGTTTGATCGTTAAAGAGGACCCATGACAATGTGGTAGTTTCTGGCTGCTACAGACGATGGCGTGAATACTAATTAATGTTAATTTGAAGAGCTCTGCAAAATACCTGCTTGTTCAGACGATTTCTCCGTTTCCCTGCAAGTGGTAAGGTTTGTCATTCACCCACCTGTCGTCTGCTATGCCGGCCGTGGCTGGTACCGAGTTATAATTCTCTTCTAGCAGGGTTTCAGTTGATGGCTAGTGAAAGTGATGCTGTTGAAACTGATTAGATCCATCTATAACACAGGAGGAATACCAGCAGACTTCCAGAAATGCGTTATGGTTTCCCTTCTCAGAAGACTATGGATATCTCTGAATCATTTCCGTACAGGGCATGGAAGATGTGGTGGCTGTTTGAATGAAGGAGGTTCAAAGATGCCCCTGTGGAAATTTCCTGGTGGAATCAGTAAACTGCATTTGGTGAGACGAAGAACTGTAGAGCCGTTAAGAGACCTAGATATTCAGTTATAATATTTTCTCTAGATTGTTTCTTTGCTTGTTTATATTACGTATATTTTTGTGCGTATTTAACCTCTTATATATGAAGCCCTTAAATAAGACTGCAAAATGACCATGTAAGTCATACGACTAAATAAGTAACATAGAATAATAGTGACATAGTTTCAGACTCTGCGTTCTCTGCTGTCAGTTGCTCTTTATTAAGCCTGTATATGAAGCTTAAATTGAGATTTCAGGACAGATGCTTATAACTGGGACTATCCTTTCGACAATAGTGGCTCCTGTAGCAAGGAAATGAATTAGTGTGGTTTCCGACGCGACGAATTCTTTCCTCAGGATATTTATTATGCGCATCATGTTTTCGTCTTTCGTGTTTCAGTTCACCGGACTTCACTTTCAGAAGAGCTCTGTGAAGATTCGAAGTGTTAGTACTGAATGTGTTTAGAAACATTTTTCCTAAACTTCACATCACCTGATACCGTAGGAATAAGTTAATGTTGGGAATATGTTCTTGGGGGATCTACAGCGTTTGATCTTCTATCTTTCAAAATGAATACTTCGACGTCCTTCCATTCAAAGCTGTTTGTGTTTCATACTGTCTCCGTACCAAATTAAAAAATGATAGTTGATCTTGCAGAAAGACTTTTTTACAATATTTGTGTTGACAAGTGCATCAGTTTTAAACACTTTTCCCATTACTGTTCGTCCTGTCAATGATGTACATACTTCTCCATTGTTTTTGCGAGTCTTCCGAACATTCGTTTTTCCCTTAGCTCTATAACTTTTCTTAAGGGCGCCTTTATAGCTTCACTGAAATCTGCAAAAGATAAAATTTTTCCTAATGTAAATCTGATGCCTACACGATCATCATTTGTATCTTCACCAATTGAACGTAGCATGCAAAGAAGTGAAATAAAAGTTGACAACAGATGTACGAGGGCAGTTCAATAAGTAATGCAACACATTTTTTTTCTCGGCCAATTTTGGTTGAAAAAACCGGAAATTTCTTGTGGAATATTTTCAAACATTCCCGTTTCGTCTTGTATAGTTTCATTGACTTCCGACAGGTGGCAGCGCTGTACGGAGCTGTTAAAATGGCGTCTGTAACGGATGTGCGTTGCAAACAACGGGCAGTGATCGAGTTTCTTTTGGCGGAAAACCAGGGCATCTCAGATATTCATAGGCGCTTGCAGAATGTCTACGGTGATCTGGCAGTGGACAAAAGCACGGTGAGTCGTTTGGCGAAGCGTGTGCCATCATCGCCGCAAGGTCAAGCAAGACTGTCTGATCTCGCGCGTGCGGGCCGGCCGTGCACAGCTGTGACTCCTGCAATGGCGGAGCGTGCGAACACACTCGTTCGAGATGATCGACGGATCACCATCAAACAACTCGGTGCTCAACTTGACATCTCTGTTGGTAGTGCTGTCACAATTGTTCACCAGTTGGGATATTCAAAGGTTTGTTACCGCTGGGTCCCTCGTTGCCTAACCGAACACCATAAAGAGCAAAGGAGAACCATCTGTGCGGAATTGCTTGCTCGTCATGTGGCTGAGGGTGACAATTTCTTGTCAAAGATTGTTACAGGCGATGAAACATGGGTTCATCACTTCGAACCTGAAACAAAACGGCAATCAGTGGATTGGCGCCACACCCACTCCCCTACCAAGAAAAAGTTTAAAGCCATACCCTCAGCCGGTAAAGTCATGGTTACAGTCTTCTGGGACGCTGAAGGGGTTATTCTGTTCGATGTCCTTCCCCATGGTCAAACGATCAAATCCGAAGTGCATTGTGCTACTCTTCAGAAATTGAAGAAACGACTTCAGCGTGTTCGTAGGCACAAAAATCTGAACGAACTACTTCTTCATGACAACGCAAAACCTCACACAAGTCTTCGCACCCGAGAGGAGCTCACAAAACTTCAGTGGACTGTTCTTCCTCATGCACCCTACAGCCCCGATCTCGCACCGTCGGATTTCCATATGTTTGGCCCAATGAAGGACGCAATCCGTGGGAGGCACTACGCGGATGATGAAGTTATTGATGCAGTACGACGTTGGCTCCGACATAGACCAGTGGAATGGTACCGTGCAGGCATACAGGCCCTCATTTCAAGGTGGGGTAAGGCCGTAGCATTGAATGGAGATTACGTTGAAAAATAGTGTTGTGTAGCTAAAAGATTGGGGAATAACCTGGTGTATTTCAATGCTGAATAAAACAACCCCTGTTTCAGAAAAAAAATGTGTTGCATTACTTATTGAACTGCCCTCGTACATTCAGAACGGTGATTTTTCGTGCGTTAAATACCAACTCTGTGCCAGAGGAAGGCACATATTCGTCACTAGAACCACACTTGTCATCTTCTTCTTTCTTCAGATAGTCGCAAAAAGAGTTATCCTTGATAGCTATCTGATGTAAGTGGGAAGGAATTGAATTCGTACCATGGTAGTTATCCCTTGCTGCTCGCCTGAAATTTTCGAAGCCACCGGGTGGTTCTAATTACTGACTGGATCGCATGTGCCAGTCCTCTGCACATTCTCCCACGGTCAGTTTCCGCACTCATAACTTGAATTCGGTGGATTGTAGACAGACGTTGGTTGCACGGACAGAAACATTGGCTTCCTTCGACAACTGGTCGAATAATCATTGTGGATCAATGCTAAATGCGCTTGGGTCCTCAGAAATGCGCTGGGGTCCTCAGAAATGCGCTGGGTTCAAAAATGGTTCAAATGGCTCTGAGCACTATGGGACTCAACTGCTGTGGTCATCAGTCCCCTATAACTTAGAACTACTTAAACCTAACTAACCTAAGGACATCACACACACCCATGCCCGAGGCAGGATTCGAACCTGCGACCGTAGCAGCAGCGCGGCTCCGGACTGGAGCGCCTAGAACCGCACGGCCACCGCGGCCGGCTAAATGCGCTGGGGTCTTCACGTATTTAGCAATGATTCTCGTATTATTACCAGCATTTGAAAATTCATTTTACTCTTCCACTTCGGGTGTTCAGCAGTTTTCAATATGCCTTTTGGGTCTGACATTATCAGCAGGTCAGGTTGTGGATCCCCCATGACGACCAATACTTCCTCATTAGTTATGTGATCTACCCATCTAATCTTCAGCATTCTTCTGTAGCACCACATTTTGAAAGCTTCTATTCTCTTCTTGTCCAAACTATTTACCGTCCATGTTTCACTTCCATACATGGCTACACTCCATACAAATACTTTCAGAAATGACTTCCTGACTCTTAAATCTATACTCGATGTTAACAAATTTTTCTTTTTCAGAAACGCTTTCCTTGCCATTGCCAGTCTACATTTTATATCCTCTCTACTTCGACCATCATCAGTTATTTTGCTCCCCAAATAGCAAAACTCCTTTACTACTTTAAGTGTCTCATTTCCTAACCTAATTCCCTCAGCATCACCTGACTTAATTCGACTACATTCCATTATCCTCGTTTTGCTTTTGTTGATGTTCATCTTATATCCTCCCTTCAAGACACCATCCATTCCGTTCATCTTCTCTTCCAAGTCCTTTGCTGTCTCTGACAGAATTACAATGTCATCGGCGAACCTCAACGTTTTTATTTCTTCTCCATGGATTTTAATACCTACTCCGAATTTTTCTTTTGGTTCCTTCACTGCTTGCTCAATATACAGATTGAATAACATCGGGGAGAGGCTAAAACCCTGTCTCACTCCCTTCCCAACCACTGCTTCCCTTTCATGTCCCTCGATTCTTATAACTGCCATCTGGTTTCTGTACAAATTGTAAATAGCACCATCAACGTATGGTTTTAAAACACTCTCAAGAATGTTCTGTAAATCGCATTTGTCAATTTCCAAGATTTGGAGCAAGTAATGTAAACATTTTTCAACGAATTGGCTGTAGCGCCTAGAACCGCTCGGCCGCAGAGGCTGACACATACAGTACAAGTCATATGTTACTAACGGAAGATCACTATATTTTTTCACAAAACATATTTTATTAACGATGAAAAATCCTCGAGGTTCGCGGCAGCCTAATGACGAAAACAACTCTTTCCGATTGACATCTATAAGGTTCGTGCTGGACACCCTCACTCTTTGAGGTTCACAACTATGATATGACGTACAGGCAACCGGGGCAACATAACTCTCCCCGCGTGCATTCTGTCCCGTGCCTCGCTGTACACAAGCGCCGCGCGGTTGGCTGTTTGTGAGGAATTTGCAGCACTCTTACTGGTAGTCATCTTCATGTGGTCAGGCTTAAAAGTTTAATTCTTTACTAAGTGACGTCGTTTGGAAAATTAGTTTGCCTACCTTATTACTATTATTATTCCGCGTTGAGTTGCGTACCTTATTAACCTTCCTATCCCTACAAATTCTGATACGAAAAACTGCAATTCAAAAAAATGAAAACCCCACAGTTTCGTCGAGATTCGATCTCCTGTTCTCCACTTCCCAAGCAGTTACATTTTTTAAAATCTCATTATATTCGTTTTAGGTCGTTATATTTGTTCGAGGGGGACGTCAAATGGTTCAAATGGCTCTGAGCACTATGGGGCTTAACAAAAAACGGTTCAAATGGCTCTGAGCACTATGGGACTCAACTGCTGAGGTCATTAGTCCCCTAGAACTTAGAACTAGTTAAACCTAACTAACCTAAGGACATCACAAACATCCATGCCCGAGGCAGAATTCGAAGCTGCGACCGTAGCGGTCGCGCGGTTCCAGACTGAAGCACCTACAACCGCTCGGCCACTCCGGCCGGCGCTACTGGCGCGCTCGTTTACCATGTTGGTACATAAGCGGCAGTTGTAAAAGTTTCTTTCGCCGATTTCTGGAAAAGTATGCGTTTTCGGACCCCATACCTGATGATGAAAAATACGCTATTTACAATTTTCTATCGATTCCGCCAATTTTGAGTCGATTGTTCTTCATAACCTTCAGGATTGATTTTCACAAAAACGGTAGGGTGTGGAGCCAAAATATCTTACAGTCCTTCGTTTTAGGCTGTACACAAGCGACCTACCAAGTTTGAGCCGAATCGGTTGGCCGTGTCTGAGGCCTTCCCTTTGTCAGGCGATGAAACATGGGTTCGTCACCTCGAACCAGTAACAGAACGGCAAGCCGTGGAGTGGCGCCACACTATCTCTTCTCCGAAGGAAAAGGTCAAAGCTCAGCCCGTAAATCCATGTGGGCCGTCTTCTGGGACTCTTAACAGGTTATTCTGTTTGATGTCCTCCCACACGGTTCAGGTATCAACTCTGAAATCTATTGTGCTATGTTCAGTAAATTGAAGAAACGACTTCAGCATGCTCGTCACCACAAAAATGCAAAAGAACTTCTCCGTCTCCATGACAACCCAAGGCCTCACCTAAGCCTGTGCGCCCTAGAGGCTCTTACAGAGCTTCATTGGACTGGTTTTCCTCATCCACCCTGCAGCTCGGATCTCGCACCTTCCGACTTCCATTTGTTCGGCCCAATGAATGATGCGCTCAGCAGGAAGCAGTGTGTGGATACGGAGAGGCTACTGATGCAGCAAAATGGTGGCTCCGACGTCGACCCACAGAATGGTACATACTGATCCTCCCAGTAATATGGTGTAAGGCCGTCACCTTGAAATGAGATTGTGTTTGTTGCCAAAACGGTGGAGCATAAAATGGTGTACCGAATTCATGAATAAAATCAACCTGCTTAGGAAAACGAAGTCTTGCATTATTTATCAAACGCCCCTGGTACCTGTCTGAATGCAGTGGTCGATGATACATATTGTCCAATAACTGTCAACAGTAGAAGAAAAAGATTTCTGATTTATACTGTAGCCCTATGAACGGAACATTGTCTCTTATTTTCTCGTAGGTTGATTAATCTCCTATTGGGTTGCTGATTCTTGCAACAAATATATTTTCTCGCCAATTACTAACGTCGAATATACAGCATAGGTTCTGCAGCTTATACTACACTACTGGTCATTAAAATTGCAACACCAAGAAGAAATGCAGATGATAAACGGGTACCCATTGGACAAATATATTATACTAGAACTGACATGTGATTACATTTTCTCGCAATTTGGGTGCACAGATCCTAAGAAATCAGTACCCAGAACAACCACCTATGGCCGTAATAACGGACTTGATACGCCTGGCCATTGAGTCAAACAGAGCTCGGGTGGCGTGTACAGGTACAGCTGCCCATCCAGCTTCAATACTATACCACAGTTAATCAAGAGTAGTGACTGGCGTATTGTGACGAGCCAGTTGCTCCGCTACCATCGACCAGACGTTTTCAATTGGTGAGAGATCTGGAGAATGTGCTGGCCAGGGCACCAGTCGAACATTTTCTGTGTCCAGATAGGCCCGTACAGAACCTGCAACATGCGGTCGTGCATTATCCTGCTGAAATGTAGGGTTATGCAGCGATCGAATGAAGAGTAGAGCCACGGGTTGTAGCACATCTGAAATGTAACGTCCACTGTTCAAACTCCCGTCAATGCGAACAAGAGGTGACCGAGACGTGTAACCAATGGCACCCCATACCATCACGCCGGGTGATACGCCAGTATGGCGATAACGAATAAATGCTTCCAATGTGCGTTCACCGCGATCTCGCCAAACACGGATGCGACCATCATGATGCTGTAAACAGAAGCTGGATTCACCCGAAAAAATGGCGTTTTACCATTCGTGCAGCCAGATTTGTCGTTGAGTACACCATCGCAGGCGCTCCTGTCTGTGATGCAGCGTCAAGGGTAACCGCAGCCATGGTCTCCGATATGATAATCCATGCTGCTGCAAACGTCGTCGAAACGTTCGTGCAGATGCTTGTTGTCTTGCAAACGTCCCCATCTGTTGACTCAGGGATCGAGACGCGGCTGCACGATCCGTTACAGCCATGCGGATAAGATGACTGTCATCTCGACTGCTAGTGATACGAGGCCGTTCCCTCCTGAACCCACCGATTCCATATTCTGCTAACAGTCATTGGATTCGACCAACACGAGCAGCAATGTCGCGATACGATAAACCACAATCGCGATAGGCTGCAATCCGACCTTTATCAAAGTCGGAAACGTGATGGTCCGCATTTCTCCTCCTTACACGAGGCATCACAACAACGTTTCACCAGGCAACGCCAGTCAACTGCTGTTTGTGTATGAGAAATCGGTTGGAAACTTTCCTCATGTCAGCACGTTGTTGGTGTCGCCACCGTGGTGTGAATGCTCTGAAAAGCTAATCATTTGCATATCACAGCATCTTCTTCCTGTCGGTTAAATTTCGCGTCTGTAGCACGCCATGTTCGTGGTGTAGCAATTTTAATGGCCTGTAGTGTAATAAGACTTTTGACAGAGTCGACGTCATTGTTCCAGGGCATGTGAGCAGGCATCTTAAGTGTATCATGTCTAGTTTATGAAGCGTGCTTTTAGTGGCGTTGTGATATAAGAAGCATCCATAACCGGTGACCGAACGGACGAGGCCATTGTACGTGATAAAGGGGGACAGCTTCGTGTTAATGCCGGCGCTTTACGGCGCCTTTTTCCGCTCTGGCGAGGTACACGGACAAGCTCTTAAATCGGGTTACCCAGTAGATTGAAGGGGTCCGGAAAAGCAGTTACGCCAGTCATATCTTGTTTGTGTGGGCTGCCCGAGAGCGCTTCACTGAAGTTCAATTATCTTAAGTGGAGCATGCTGTAGGAGGTGCGCCGTTCTTCTGAGAGAAAACTATTGGAGCCACCTCGGAATAAGTTCGCTAGAGTGCCTTTTGTCTACATTTCATCAAATAAATATAGCAGTAAACCTAGACACAATCACTAACACATAGAGTTCCGCTGACACCAACTCTAGAAACATTATTACGGTCGTTGACGATGCTTTCTCCGTAAGACTTTCTGCAACTGATCACCCATTAACACAGAACTCGGAAGATTGTCTTACGGACAATGGATGAAATGAAAAAAAAATTCTCAAAAAGCAGATTTACGTATGAGCTTCATAGATTAAAAGAAAATGTTATCGAATCTTCAATGAACGGGTTTTTAATTTTTATTTCCAGTATAGAGCAGCCATCGTTTTCTACTTTCCAACAAAAACATTCGAACGTGTAGAACAATTTGTAAAATTCTGCATTGCTGATAATTTCCCAGAGTATTCTGTGGTATACAAGGTGTAAATTTTAAGCTGACAAACCAGAATATCTCGAAAAATAAGCTTCACACGAAAAATGTGTAGAATCCAAAGTTGATTATTTTCGAAGGGGACATCTGCTGGTCCTAAAATTAGCCAGTCACCCCAGCCCCAAGGGGGGTGGGGCGGGAGGCAACCTTAAAATTTCAAATGGGAACCCCCATTTTTTATTGCAAAGTCAGATTCTACACAAAAAACTACGTACATTTTGTTTTAAACATTTGTTTTGATTCTTGGTAATTGACGCTGTAATTCAAGAAAACCCATATTCTAATTTTTGCGTGGAAAATGGTTACGGATAAATAAAAAATACTTATTTACTTCGTAAATTTTGATTCGCTAAAACTAAAACTCTCCCTCTCTCCCCATAGGGTGGGGTTTGAGACAGAGGAATTAGAGTTTTACAAATGTTGACCCAAATACCGCATTAATTTTTTCCGCAGTTTCGGATAAATTTTGTGTGTTTCGTTGTCATGAGGCCACGCAACTTTTAGTAATCAAACAAATCATCTGACTAGCTAACTCACTAACCAACCATCCTACTCACTAACGAGTGAACTCATTTTTTATTTATCCGTATCCATTTTCCACGCAAAAATGAGAACATGGAGTTTCTTGAATTACAGCGCCAACTACCAAGAATCAAAACAAATGTTTAAAACAAAATGTACGTAGTTTTTTGTGTAAAATCTGACTCTGCAATAAAAAATGGGGGTTCCCATTTGAAATATTAAACTTGACTCCCGCCCCACCCCCAGGGGGCTGGGGCGGCGGGCTAATTTTAGCACCAGCAGATGTCCCCCTCGAAAATGATCAACGTTGGATTCTATCCATTTTTTCGCGTGAAGCTTATTTTTCGAGTTATTCTGGTTTGTCAACTTAAAATTTACACTCTGTATTAGACGGCTCCAAAACTTCAAATAATGGCAGAGTGAGTGCATTGCTGTATCCAAGCACATGTTACAAGGAATTGATATCGTCT
Source organism: Schistocerca americana (assembly GCF_021461395.2). Taxonomy (NCBI): domain Eukaryota; kingdom Metazoa; phylum Arthropoda; class Insecta; order Orthoptera; family Acrididae; genus Schistocerca; species Schistocerca americana. Next base: position 234,175,113 of record NC_060125.1, on the reverse strand, counting down.
CCCAGTCAGACTTCTTGTTGTTCTGCAAAAGCCAAAACTATAGTCACAGCTTTATGTTACTTGCAGATCCTCACAAAAAGAAACATTCTGACTTTAATGGATTATAGGCGCTTGTGCTCCGTGCTCCGAGATATGCAGAAACCAGATCTTCTCATGAAACCTAACTCACTGGTAATGGACATTTAGAAAGTCAACAAGGAAAACTAAAATGTCGGGAAGCAGGCGTGAATGGCTTCGTACACAATAGTAAGGAGAGGTGGGCTAGAGAGTGGTGCATTAACTCTGGAACGCTGGATAGGAGCAGAAATTATTAGCGAAAAAGTTAACACAGTAAAGAGCAGATTAACTGAATCTGTATTTATCCAAACGTATGAAGACTCATTACAAACAATGCAGTGAGAAATACAATACTGGCCATTAAAATTGCTACACCAAGAAGAAATGCAGATGATAAACGGATATTCATTGGACAGATATAGTATACTAGAACTGACATGTGATTACATTTTCACGCAATTTGGGTGCATACATCCTAAGCAATCAGTACCCAGAACAACCACCTATGGCCGTAATAACGGCCTTCATACGCCTGGGCATTGAGTCAAACAGAGTTTGGATGGCGCATACAGGTACAGCTGACAATGCAGCTTCAACACGATACCACAGTTCATCAAGAGTAGCGACTGGCGTATTGTGACGAGCCAGTTGCTCGGCCACCATTGACCAGACGTTTACAATTGGTGAGAGATCTGGAGAATGTGCTGGCCAGGGCAGCAGTCGAACATTTTCTGTATCCAGAAAGGCCCGTACAGGACCTGCAACATGCGGTCGTGCATTATCCTGCTGAAATGTAGGGTTTTGCAGTGATCGAATGAAGAGTAGAGCCACGGGTTGTAACACATCTGAAATGTAACGTCCACTGTTCAAAGATCCGTCAATGCGAACAAGAGGTGACCGAGACGTGTAACCAATGGCACCCCATACCATCACGCCGGGTGATACGCCAGTATGGTGATGATGAATACACGCTTCCAATGTGCGTTCGCCGCGATGTCGCCAAACACGGATGCGACCATCATGATGCTGTAAACAGAACTTGGATTCATCCGAAAAAATGACGTTTTGCTATTCGTGCACCCAGGTTCGTCGTTGAGTACACCATCGCAAGCGCTTCTGTCTGTGATGCAGCGACAAGGGTAACCGCAGCCATGGTCTCCGAGCTGATAGTTCATGCTGCTGCAAACGTCGTCGAACTGTTCATGCAGATGGTTGTTGTCTTGCAAACGTCCCCATCTGTTGACTCAGGGATCGAGACGTGGCTGTACAATCCGTTACAGCCATGAGGATAAGATGCCTGTCATCTCGACTGCTAGTGATACGAGGCAGTTGGGATCCAGCACGGCGTTCCGTATTACCCTCCTGAAGCCATCGATTCCATATTCTGCTAACAGTCATTGGATCTGGACCAACGCGAGCAGCAATGTCGCGGTACGATAAACAGCAATCGCGATAGGCTACAATCCGACCTTTATCAAAGTCGGAAACGTGATGGTACGCATTTCTCCTCCTTACACGAGGCATCACAACAACGTTTCACCAGGCAACGTCGGTTATCTGCTGTTTGTGTATGAGAAATCGGTTGGAAACTTTCCTCGTGTCAGCACGTTGTAGATGTCGCCACCGGCGCCAACCTCGTGTGAATGCTCTGAAAAGCTAATCATTTGCATATCACAGTATCTTGTTCCTGTCGGTTAAATTTCGCGTCTGTAGCATGTGATCTTCGTGGTGTAGCAATTTTAATGGCCAGTAGTGTATACTCCAGGTCATACATTTGAAACAAGGATGAGGCTCTCTGAACTAAGCACCAACGATAGTGTCAGAGCCGCGGCTGGGCAGCGTCTACGTAGCGTCATGTGGCTAAGTGGCGACGAGCACGAGGGAGGCTGTGTGGCTGCTGCTGGCCATTCTATATTGCAGTGGCAGAGGGCGTTTGTGGTACGGAGCCGCTGGAGGCGTGGCTCGGCGGGCATGCATCATTGGGTCCGCCAGATCCCATATTATCATTACTGCCGCCTCACAGAATCTTCCAATTCTGTTGCCATGTTTATGACGCCTGTAGGGTGTTATCAATATGTGACATCACAGAAGATAAAATTTATGTCGGTCAAGGGACTTGCTAACATAAAATACAATAGATTAAATCAATGACTTAGCGAGGACCGCCGTTCAAAAAGACGTATTTAGAAACATCTCATTACTGCCATCTGGCCTGAAGATTGCATTCTACAGTATAGAAGAACAAGATGCCAACTGGAAGACGAATTTAACCGTTGATACACAGTAAAAAGAAATACTGTGGGCAAATTGGGTCAAGTCCCACTAATTCCTCTTTCCACACGATTAAGGTAAATGTAAAGTTGTCAGATCCACAGCCCACACACGATTTAATCATGGATCGCTTTCCAGCCATTTTCAGTGTTGTTGTGGTATTCAGTCCTGAGACTGGTTTGATGCAGCTCTCCATGCTATATCCTGTGCAAGTTTCTTCATCTCCCAGCACCTACCGCAACCTACATCCTTCTGAATCTGCTTAGTGTATTCGTCTCTTGGTCTCCCTCTACGATTTTTACCCTCCACGCTGCCCTCCAATGCTAAATTGGTGATCCCTTGATGCCTCGGAACATGTCCTACCAACCGATCCCTTCTTCTAGTCAAGTTGTGCCACAAATTTCTCTTCTCCCCAATTCTATTCAATACCTCCCCATTAGTTATGTTATCTACTTTCGGTGAATATATGTTCGATATAATCTTAATTGTGAATGTGATGGAGTAATGGCACGTGATACCAACCAAATTTGTAGCAAATGTACAGTGTATTCAGAATAGAAAATCGATTTTACACACTAGTTTAACATATGTCATCAACTAACGTAGCAGCTCTCCTTCATGAAAGTAATATATTAATTTTAAAACTAATTTTGAAATTTTTAAATAAAAGTAACCTCACCCACCCAAATCTCAGAAAATTCTCAAAACATCAAGAGATGACTGTAAATCTTATGTCAGAGGAGTAAGAATTAAGATCAGTAACAAGATAAACTTATCGCAAGTTACAGAATTACCTCTCTGTAATATTCCATTTACTGTACATCCAGTATCCTTTAATTTTCTTGAGCACTGTGATTAACTATCGCAGTTATAATCAGCATCTTCTGTGTTATTAGCGTTTTTTCCTGAAATTTAGCATTGGCTAATTTATCTGTGGAAAAGGAATGACTGCAGATGATTTTCTCATTGTCTGCAGTAGTAACTGGAAGTAATGCTCATTACGTTTTACACTATGGCGCAAATGTAGCAGATTTTGGCTTTACAGTATGTAATATTCTTCAGTTATATACTTGCATGCAGTATGAATTCCGAAACTAACAAATGTATGCAGAAAAAAAAATTCTTCTGAAAAATGAATGTCTTACCGTACAGGGAGGCTAATTCTTGTATAAAACAGAAGTTAAGGTCTGCCCTTAACAAAGCAAAATTTATAATCTTTTTTTTCCACAAAACTTGTTTATAACGAAGAGTTCAAACTATGGACGTGTATTGGTTTCTGCGAACTATCATGAAATAAAACGTCAGAGAAATAGCTTCTTGATAGCTGTCTAACGAGATACAGGGGGTGAACGAAATATGAAACACTGAACACATGTTACTCTATCTGATACAGTATAGAAAAATTTTGGCATTAAAAAGAGTCTCCAGTCATCTCGGAACAGGTTGAAAGACTGCAGGACACTCTCACTTCTGATATGGTCTCATGCTGTTTAATGTTCTTAGGGAAGATGATCTTTATTACTTGGTTACTGTACTAGATACGATCTGAGTTCATTCATATGATGAAATGGTTGGCAGCAGTTAACGCTCTTGCTTGTGTGTTCTAGTGAAGGAACAGCGGTAAGCTTTACCTGCATTCTCAGGAGGAGGGTGCCGAGTTAATTGACTGCAATAAAAACATACAGCAGCAGAGGGACGAGGAGAGCGTTTTTTCTGCAGATCCTGGGTGAAAAACTTTGCATACTGTCCAGCCCCCCGGTCTCATTGTGCAGTACAATAGGATTAAGAAACAACACCAGCATGCTGCTGAGAAGTGCAACTATTGATAATTTTCCTGACCATCAAATAGTTACCAAGAGTACAATTTCCAGTCCTTACATATCAGTACATAACTTGTGTTTCTGTGTCATAATCATTAAAGTCAAGAATAAAATCTAAAATGAAATCAAGATGTAATTAATGATTTTATGATAGGTATTGTTGTTGTATGGCAGTTATAAGAGTCGAGGGGCATGAAAGGGAAGCAGTGGTTAGGAAGGGAGTGAGACAGGGTTGTAGCCTGTCCCCGATGTTATTCAATCTGTATATTGAGCAAGCAGTAAAGGAAACAAAAGAAAAATTCGGAGTAGGTATTAAAGTCCATGGACAAGAAATAAAAACGTTGAGGTTCACCGATGACATTGTAATTCTGTCAGAGACAGCAAAGGACTTGGAAGAGCAGTTGAACGGAATGGACAGTGTCTTAAAAGGAGGATATTAGATGAACATCAACAAAAGCAAAACGAGGATAATGTAATGTAGTCGAATTAAGTCTGGTGATGCTGAGGGAATTAGATTAGGAAATGAGACACTTAAAGTAGTAAAGGAGTTTTGCTATTTGGGGAGCAAAATAACTGATGATGGTCGAATTAGAGAGGATGTAAAATATAGACTGGCAATGGCAAGGAAAGCGTTTCTGAAGAAGAGAAATTTGGTAACATCGAGTGTAGATTTAAGTGTCAGGAAGTCGTTCCTGAAAGTATTTGTATGGAGTGTAGCCATGTATGGAAGTGAAACATGGACGATAAATAGTTTAGACAAGAAGAGAATAGAAGCTTTCGAAATGTGGTGCTACAGAAGAATGCTGAAGATTAGATGGGTAGATCACATAACTAGTGAGGAGGTATTGAATAGAATTGGGGAGAAGAGGAGTTTGCGGCACAACTTGACTAGAAGAAGGGACCGGTTGGTAGGACATATTCTGAGGCATCAAGGGATCACCAATTTAGCATTGGAGGGCAGCGTGGTGGGTAAAAATCGTAGAGGGAGACCAAGAGATGAATACACTAAGCAGATTCAGAAGGATGTAGGTTGCAGTAAGTACTGGGAGATGAAGAAGCTTGCCCAGGATAGAGTAGCATGGAGAGCTGCATCAAACCAGTCTCAGGACTGAAGACAACAACATCATTGTTGTTGTAAGTTGATAACCAAATTTCCACAAAAAGTCAAAAGAACAATATTTAGAAGTGTATTCAGAATAAATAATTGTTTATTGTCTTCAAAACCAAACTAACAGTTTGATGTAAATCATTAACTTTCCATTATAAATCAGTAAATATAATTGTTTTGACAATAGGCCAAAGGATATACATTGTTTAGATGGGGCATATATTTAGCAGTGCAAAGCATTTTAAGTCAGTCGTAGTTTGGCCAATGTAATGACGCAGCAACAGTTGTTGTTTTGTCAGTCACATTGGTAGAATAACAGTTTATGTGTGAACATCTTTGTAAATGCTTACAGAAAATACATCTGCTGTTAAAAGGCTTCATCATTGTGTTGGATAATATCATTTTAACATCAAAGTTTTCATCACATATGAAATCCGGACAAATCCAGAGTATACATCCTCTAATGGACTTAATTGGTGGAGGAGTTTCGACGGTTCAAAGTTAAGTATTCCATTGCAAAAACTATATCACAGTCATACTACGGTGATTCTCCTCGTGATGAGAAATATTTTAGTGAGCACTTGGAGTAACATTTGCTGTTGTAACATACTTCTCATATTACTGTGTCGTAACTACCAGTTACAAAAAATGTTTCACCTTGTAACCTTCACAAGTAACTGCTATGATATCGTTTACAATATATTTCCTCACTTTGAGAACAAATAATAGGAAAAGTTAGATTATCCATGCGTTTAAATCTTCATTAAAAAAAGATTGTTTCACGATTCCGACCAATTACATATACATTATTAAATGAAGTGCCACAAGCTGTTGGGTTACACATTTTTATTCAGTGTTTTAAAAGTGTTGCATTAGATTTGAGTCACATACAAATAGCACGAGGTCTAACTTACAGGCCAGTCATGAGACAACTACCGCCAAAACTGTACACCAAATAAGTTACTTCAAGGATAATAACCTCACAATCCATGTCAATGATTACACAGAAAGAAAAGAAATTAAGGTACACCTTTTCCTGTTATTTTACAAATATTTCAATAATCAGTAATAATAACAACTAAAAATACCCATTATTTTAATAACATAAATTTACAAAGGAAGAAACTACGTACAGAAATGACACAATAAGCACAATATGCTTGAATTAATATCATCTGAGTGAATGTGCAATTTACATATGCATTTCATACCGATATGTGTATGTGAGTAAATGATACCCAAGTTATAAAAAGATGAGTAGATATAAAATTGTATGTGGAACATTAATATTCAATATACTGTTCTACAGTAGACTAGTGTATCGTGTTGTTTATTATACAGTGAGATCGTAGCACTGACCAGTGTCGTTATAGTGCGAAGATCACAAACATTAAGGCTGTTGCATGCATACGTAGAGCTTGGGTACGCACATCGGCCATTCAAAATGTGCCGACAATTATTTTATTCCTGACGTATACGCGATGTCAGTGCGATAACTACGGTGGCAGCTTGAACTAACAACTGTAACCAACAGATGTGCATTCCACCAGCCAGTTGTGAGCAGACAGTGTTACGTGGCGGACGTGCGGACGTAGTGTGTCGACACTGTTACGTCTTTAATCGTGAAGGAGTAACATCTCCAAGTAAAGAGTTTCAGACATTTTCCGTAATGTTTCGAAGAAGACAAAAATGTGTGCAAAGTTTGCCTCGTACCCCTTAAATCTCAAACGAATACGAGTCGTGGACACCTGCTGCGACGGGATTGAAATGCAAAACACGTGGAATTCTTTTCTGGAAAAAAGTTATCATGAGTCAGACTTAGCGTTAGCAGTATGGACCTCGCACAAAAAGACGAAGTGCAGAAATTCACATGAGGAGTGAATCGTAAAGAAGAGCTTTTACGACAGTTCCACATTGTACATGAACGTTCTGTGTGTTGTACTCCAGTGGGCTGTGACTATGTAGAATACCTGAAGCATTAAAACCACCATCTGAACTTTTCTCCACTCTCGAAAGCCTTTGGACGGACGGTATACATTAGTTTGACTTGGTTATAGCTTCGGTCATTATTATTTGAAAACTGTGATTAGGCAAACGAATCGTGCTAAGACAGTGGTTACCAACCTTTCTTATAGTATTACCCCTGAGTAGAATTAGACATTAGCTAGTACCCCCACCCTGCCCCATCCCCATCATCTGTATCCCCCTCCCCCCCCCCCCTCCGCCCCCTTTATATCACCAATTCAGCACCTAACTAAAGCGTAGAATAAAATACTTTCCTTGGTACACTTTTATTTTCAAAATGATGAAAGCTGAATGATATTTCCTTCTCAGATAAGAAAGCTGACTATCCACAGTGAGGATAGGCACTTTTTACAAACCATACTTCCCCTGCGTTACTCCTCTCCATTGCGGCATTTGGTTGACCTGCACACTGCAGTCCCATTTAAAATCAACTACGTTAAAATGTGTTCACTATACTTACTATTCGTAAATCGCTTGATTCCTGCACTCTTTACTTCTGAACTGGCAGACATTGTAAGACATCAGGCTGTTAATGCTTTGTGTCTGACCACAGCCACTAATTCTAATAGTAATAAAAATAATAACAATAGTAATATTTGTACAGCAGTATAGTAGCCTTTGCTCCTGAGTCGTGCTGTCAGTTAATTCATTTACCTGATTCGAAGCGAGCCGTGAAGCAATTTCTGGGCTATTGCAGGTACTGTTTACAATTTGGAGAAGACTTTGCATGAGATGTTTAGCATTTGTTACGTATATGTCTCACTTTTATCATCAGTGTTGTACGGGACAAAGCACAATATATGTGTGTAGTGGGTGGACTTTGTGAGGAACCTGTATCCTCCATCACATTAATGCTACTAATTGGGAAAGAGCAATTATTGGTAACTTATATATTCAATAATAGAGTCTTACAAACTTTTGATAATAGTTATGATCTTTTCAAAATAATTTAGTTTCATGACTGAAACAGAAGCAAATCGTTTAGGTTTTCCCGTCAGAAAATTTCAATTTACCCATCAGGAAGTAGTGACCCCCAGGCTGGGAATCACTGTGCGAAGAGCACCATTTATAGTTGATACCAGTAAAGCCCCGATTCCTTAAAGAATCGAACTACATGTATGAAAGAGATTGAAACGTCTCATTGCATTACAAATGAGTTAATATCTTAAATATTTGACTTTAAGCATGTAAGCGAGAAAGTTTCCGTAATTTTGGAAATTGCGCTTCAGGTTCTTTGGAAATCGCTAAGTGCTGTCATTATGAAACGCTGAATGAATATAGTCTGGCTGATTTGCGCTCCATTTTAAGCAAAAGCTAGTTTTTCACGCATCTCAATGTTTATGTGTCATATCTCCTGTACTACGTATTGATAATATTACAGTACGTTCAGTGGTATACGAGGTTACTGTCTGCAAAATGTGTTGCGAATTAAATAGATAGCAACAAAGTAATAAATTAAAACGTCTTGCCTGATGCTGGAGTTCGCATGAACAGCGAAAATGTAGTAGACGGTCAACTTTTTTCTTTTCATCATTTTGTGGAGAGGTGTTAGCGAGAAAAAGTTTCAAAAATGTTTGAAACAACGTGTAAAGTTTGTTGCAAGTCGCTAAATGCTCTCGCTCTCAAATAGTGGAAGCATAGAGTCCACGTATTTGAGCGCCATCGCTGAGTCTACAAAACCACACTGTTTCTATGGATAACACTCGTTTTATTGTGTTCGTCTTTTAACATATTATTATACCTATTAATGTCTGGATTATGACAGCATTTTAAAATTTTAAATCCGGTTAAAAATTTCGTGATATATTGAAAATCAGACGATTTCGTCCCTGGAAGCCGTTACATATGCAACCTGTAACTCTTCTTGGGTTCCGGTAGAGCTGTCTAGTACAGGGCTTAACAACTGGCCGGTTTTGAGCGCGAGTACTCGCGTCTGCTCAGGCACGTGCTCGCGAGCAGGTGCAAGGTCGCGGTGTAGGGAGGGAGGGGAGGAAGGGGAAATGCGCGCGCACGTTTGAATGTGATTCGCGTTCTTAGCAGATTTAACTAGCCATCTGAATGCTTTGAACATTTTACTACAAGGTAAAGATCTGCTAATTACTCATTTCATAGATCGAATACGAGCTTTTAAAATGAAATTGACACTTTGGGTGAGTCAGCTGGAAACAGGAAACCTAGCTCATTTTCCTAAATTATCATCCGTGCAAGATGTTCACAAAGACTGTGAACGTTATTCACATAGTTTAGTTGATCAGCGCTTTCAAGATCTGACAGCACTAGACAGTGATTTTGATCTGTTCTCTCCATATTCAGCGAATATTTAAGAGATTCGTCCTGAGCTGCAGCAAGAAATTATTGACCTGCAGTGTGACAGAGAATACAGAGACAAATTTCAGAACAAGAAAAACATTTTGGAATTCTACAGACACTTCCCTCAGGATAGATTTCCTCGTTTGCACAAACTGGCGGCTACAATAACATCAATGTTCGGTTCCACGTATGTTTGTGAACAACTGTTCTCTGCAATGAAATGTAACAAGACGCGCCTGAGAAACGCATTGTCTGATCGAAATTTAAACTGCACGCTGCGCCTAAAATGGACAAGAACAATTACTCCGGACATAGACGCAATTGCAAAGGGCAAAAAGTACAAGATAACCGAGAATCCCACACCTTTTATTGTGTAACAGTTCACAAATTAATGCGAATGTAGAGGCATACACTAAGCTAATAAAATTATGTGGCGTGTATACATTCTCCTTTATTTGTTTCATTTGTCGCAGTAATAATTCGTGAGTGATATCCCTGCAGGTGGCCGCGGATTTACATTGACTGGCGGCAGCTGTTGTGTGCCCCACGTGACTTTCCCCACTCTCCGCTCTGCTCCTGTAGTGGGGGTAGCGTGCTCGCGCTGCTCCGTGCTCGTGCCTTGCTGCTCACAGCTTGCTCCGCGAGCACGTATGTTGTGAAGCCCTGGTCTAGTAATATGGACTGTTGGTTCACTTATAATTTCATAGAATGTTCTCAAATATTTCGCTCATAGTTATGCCAATTCATAAACCTTTGAATAATAGTTCTTCCACTTAGCGTTGTTAGAGTAAATCTGTAAATAATAATTAACTTCTACATCTACACTTACATCTACATGATTACTCTGCAATTCACACTTAAGTGCCTGGCAGAGGGTTCATCGAACCATTTTCACACTACTTCTCTACCATTCCACTCACTAATGGCGCGTGGGAAAAAAAATGGTTCAAATGGCTCTGAGCACTATGGGACTCAACAACTGTGGTCATCAGTCCCCTAGACTTAGAACTACTTAAACCTAACTAATCTAAGGACATCACACACATCCATGCCCGAGGCAGGATTCGAACCTGCGACCGTAGCAGTCGCGCGGTTCCGGACTGTACGCCTAGACACGTGGGAAAAAGGAACACCTAAATTTTTCCGTTAGAGCTCTGATTTCTCTTATTTTACTATGATGATCACTTCTCCCTACGTAGGTGGGTGTCAACAAAATATTTTCGCATTCTGAAGAGAAATATGGTGATTGAAATTTCGTCAATAGATCTCGCCGCAAAGAAAACCGCCTTTGTTTCAGTGACTGCCACCCCAACTCGCGTATCATGTCAGTGACACTCTCACCCTATTGCGCGATAATACGAAACGAGCTGCCCTTCTTTGCACTTTTTCGATGTCCTCCGTCAATCCTACCTGGTAAGGATCCCACACCGCGCAGCAATATTCCAGCAGAGGACGGACAAGTGTAATGTAGGCTGTCTCCTTAGTAGGTCTGTCGCATCTTCTAAGTGTTCTGCCAACAAAGCGCAGTCTTTGTTTCGCCTTCCCCACAATATTATCTATTAGGTCTTTCCAATTTACGTTGCTCGTAATTGTAATTCCGAGGTATCCTTAGATTTGTGCGATTTATCGTATAGCCAAAATTTATCGGATTTCTTTTTGTACCCATGTGAATACCCTCCACTTTCCTTTGTTTAGTGCCAATTGCCACTTTTCGCGCCATCCAGAAATTTTCTCTAGATCATTTTGTGATTGGAATTGATCGTCTGTTGATTTTACTAGACGGTAAATTACAGCGTCATCTTCAAATAATCTAAGGTGGCTGCTTAGTTTATCCCCTAGATCATTTATGTAAATGAGGAACAGCATAGGGCCTATGACACTACCTTGCGGAACGTCAGATATCACTTCTGTTCTACTCGATGATTTACCGTCTATCACTACGAACTGTGACCTCTCTGAGAGGAAATCGCGAATCCAGCCACACAACTGAGACGATACTCCATATGCACCCAATTTGATTAATAGTCGCTTGTGAGGAACGGTATCAAAAGCCTTCTGGAAATCTAGGAATATGGGATCGATCTGAGATGCCTTGTCGACAGTATTCATTACTTCATGGAAATAAAGAGCTAGCTGTATTGCACAAGAACGATATTTTCTGAATCCGTGTTCGTTATGTTTCAATAAGTCATTTTCTTCAAGGTGATTCATAATGTTCAAGTACAGCATATGCTCCAAAATCCTACTGCCAATTGAGGTCAGTGATACGGGTCTGTAATTCAATGGGTTCCTCCTATTTCCTTTCTTGAATATTGGTGTGACCTGTGCTACTTTCCAGTCTTTAGGAACAGACCTGTATGATTGCTAAGAAAGGCGCTATTGTGTCTGCACACTCTGAAAGGAACCTGATTGGTATACCATCTGGACCGGATGACTTGACTTTCTTAAGTGATTTGTTTCGCAACACCTAAAATATCTACTTTTATGTCACTCATGCTAACAGCTGTTCTGGTTTCCAGTCGTGGAATATTTACTTTGTCTTCTTTCGTGAAGGAATTACGGAAAACTGCATTTAGTAACTCCGCTTTAGTGGCACAATCATCGGTAACATTTCCATCCCTATAGCGCAGTGACGGTATTGACTGTTTTTTGCCACTGGTGTACTTTACATACGACCGGAATCTCTTTGGGTTTTCTACCATATTTTGAGACAATGTTTCATTGTGGAAACTATTAAAAGCATCTCGCATTGACGTCCGCACTAAATTTCAAGCTTTTGTGAAACTTAGCCAGTCTTGGGGATTTTGCGTTCTTCTGAATCTGGCATGCTTTTTTCGTTGTTTCTGACGTGTTTTGTGTACCATGGTGGATCAGTCCCGTCTCTTATTAACTTATGCGGTTTGAATCTATCTATTGCTGTCGATACTGTATCTTTGAATTTGAGCCATATCTGGTTTACACTTACATAATGAGCTTGGAAGGAATGGAGACTCTCTCTTAGGAAGGCATCAAGCGAATTTTTATCTGCTGTTTTAAATAGATATATTTTGCGTTTATTCTTAGTGGTTTTGGTTGATATGGTTTTGAGCCTCGCAACAATGACATTGTGTTCACTAATCCCTGTTTCCGTCTTGACGCTCTCTATTAAATCAGTATTATTTGTGGCTAAGAGGTCAAGTGTGTTTTCGCAAACATTTACAATTCGTGTGGGCTCATGAACTAATTGTTCAAAGTAATTCTCAGAGAAAGCATTTACTACAATTTCGGAAGATGTTTTCTGACTACCACCGGCTTTGAACATGTATTTTCGCCAACAAATCGAGGGTAGTTGAAGTCTCCACCAATTATAACTGTGTGGGTGGTGTACTTATTTGTAATGAGATTCACGTTTTCTTTGAACAACCAGTAGCATTGCAGTCTGACGGAGAAAGACCCATGACACAATTTGGACAGTTGCTGCAGGCTGAAAAATGCGAAACGAACGAGTGTTACGAAGTTCGCTTTTTTAATTATACTCTTGTTGAATGAAATATTAAACCACCCGATTATGTTACACATGCTCAGAAAATGTAATAAAGAATCATTAGGAGATAGATCATGTTCTCATGCAAAGCTGTTGTACATGTTTGCAAAAAGACGTGAGTCTGTTCTATTGGAGATATTGTATTCCCCACGTATGGAGAGAGTGGATGAGGAAAAGCTAAGGGTGTGAAGTACCCTCCCACATGCGCTGTGCAATACGTTGCGGAGTTTTTATATGCCCATGTAGATGCCGGCATTGATTTACGTCCTGCCATTTCCTTCCCATTTGAGTTAATTAGTGCCCGGAAAAGCAGCGTACGCATGTTTCAGCTCACGCACTGACCTAGTTAACAGTATTTGCAAAAATGATTTGTAGGCAGCTACCAACGCTTGCTGTTATTAACATCGAAATAGCGTTGCCGTTCTCTTTTATTTCTCATCGCGCGCACCGCGCTTTTATAACTATATTTGAGCTCGCTGGCGGTCATTTACTGAAGGGCGTTACAGAAGGAATTTTGTGTGTGTATGTGTGTGTGTGTGTGGGGGGGGGGGGGGGGGAGGAATACAAGAGGTTTGGGTGCTGAAGTGCGATCGCGCGGATAGGAAACCATGAGGCAGACTGGATACGGGTATTGCTGGTAATCTGGGACCTATAGATTTCATGGCGCCCCTATTAACAGACAGCTGTAATTGCTGGCTGTTACGGCTAATGGCAACAAAGGAGAACGCTGTTAGATCTGCGTCGCTTGCGTGTGTGGTGATGACAGCTAATGCCTCCACTCCCTGTAGCGTTTGTTAACAGTTAACAACGCATGTCTCACTTATCAGGAGGCAAACAGTAGCCTAGTTGCAGTACGTGCTTTCGGACCACCTGAAAATGTTCACATTTGTTGCGTTGTTTTTCTAGACTCGAATATGGAAACGTCAAGCTTCTTTCGAAACTCACTTAAAATCGCACGCCTCTCACTTTCCAGTTATGGCTTTTACTGTTTTCAACTGAAATTCTTAGCGTTCGCAAAAGCTGACCTGGGGGAAGATAAGTTTGGTTTCCGGAGAAATATAGGAATACGAGAGGCAACACTGACGCTAGCCGGCCGGTGTGGCCGAGCGGTTCTAGGCGTTACAGTCTGGAACCGGGATGTGTGTGATGTCCTTAGGTTAGTTAGGTTTAAGTAGTTCTAAGTTCTAGGGGACTGATGACCTCAGAAGTTGAGTCCCATAGTGCTCAGAGCCATTTGAACCACTGACCCTACGACTTATCTCAGGAGATAGGTTAAAGAAAGACAAACCTACGTTTATAGTTTTTGCAGACTTGGAACAATGTTTTGAAAATGTTAACGCGAATATACTCTCTGAAATTCTGAAGATGCAGGGAGAGAAAGATGATATAGATAAATCAAATGGCAGTTATAAGAGTCGAAGGGCATGAAAGGGAAACAGTGGTTGAAAAGGGAGAGAGACATGGTTGTAGATGTTGCTCAATCTGGACATTGACCCACTTCTGCACACGTGCTGGCATTACAGTGGAGATGTCAGAGCATACAGCAGAAATACCTGTATACACTGCAGGTACAATCAGGAATACTCCCAATTTAAATTATATAGAGGCAATGATTGCATGGAATGGTTTACTCACCAGCTCTATACAATCGATGAAACTGTGAATATCTTTTAATTATAGAATAAACAGGCGATATTAAGCTCCGAGGAGGAATCAGCGTTTTGCTCTGCAAAAGTCTGTCACATATGCGAGCAAACCTTTGCGGAAGAGGACAGAAGCACAGGGATCATTGTCATTTCAAGTGCGTATTTGAAGGTGAAGCTAGAGTATGTACTTGTAGACAGCGTCTTTCAACTTTGCCCACAGAATAAAGTCTACAGGCGTCAAGTCCGGCCAAAGTACTGGTCCTCTGCGTCCATTTCAATGATCTGGAAACAATTCGTGAAGACATGCCTTAGTACTTCGTCACTACGGGCTAGACAGCCATCATGTCACGGATTCCTCCCCGTCTCGGCTATTATTTATCAACCTCTTCGACCAGTTACGTGAAACTGGAAGTAACACCTAGACAACGTAACAGAAGGAAACAAGTGATGACAGAAGATGGGGAAATGAATGTTCTTGCTGCTGTTGAATTCATCCGCACGTTAGCTCCCGAGCAATCTCACGAGAAAGTGGCACGAATCAGCAAGTGCCCTGCGCATTCTCCATCGACACAGGTTCCGTCTCCATCATGTCTCTCTGCAAAAGAGCTGCATGAAAACTGTTATGAGAATCGTGTTAACTTCTGTACTTGGGGATTAAGATAGAATACTCCAGATGTATCTTGTTTAGTGATGAAGCCACATTTACCAATCAGGGCCAGATAAACCGCCGAAAGATGCACTGTTGGGCTGTTGACAATCCCCGTTCGCTTCATCAAGTGGAATGTCAGCGTTCATGGAATGTAAACGTGTGATAGTAAACTATCAGCTTATAGGCCCGTTTTTCAAAGAGAGAATACTGAACGCCCTCTAGTATCTAAGCCTCCTAACAGACCACCTTCCACGAAATCTATAAGGCGTTCCTCTGCTGACTAGGAGGAACCTGTAGCGGCTATCTAGCCCGTAGTGTACGAGGTACTACAGCTTGTCTTCACGAATTTTTTTCCAAATCGTCGGATTTGAAGCAGAGGACATGTACCTTTGTCGGCCCTAATCTGGTAGTCAGGGAGAGGCAGGATATGGCAACAATTGTGGATGGGGGCCGTAATCAGCTATCGTTGGCTACTGTAAACACATACACTTTATTTGAAGAAATAACTTTCAACAATCATTTTAAAAGATTTTACTATACCGATTGCTGAAGGCCTTACTAAAAAGGAATTCAAAAATTTTTTGGAAGCTGAAGGCCACAGGCAGTTTCAGAAAACTCAGCAGCTGAAGTCCTGAATTACACGTAAGGAAGGCAGTTACATGTTAAAAATACTAAAACCTTTTTTAAACAATCTTAACAAACTGTAACAGGCTATAGTGATGGCTGCAAGCCTTATTAAGACAGAATTGAAAATTGTCAGCTGAAGGCCACAAGCAGTGCTACAAACAATTAACGGCTCAAGGCCTGAATTACTAGTGAGAAAGGCAATTACACGTTAAAACATTAAATTTTAAACAACTATGACAACTTGACCAAGTAAGACAGAGTGATCCACAGACAGTGCTCCCTGGATCGACCTGAGGAAGGCGTCAACAGGTGTGTAAACGTTGAGACAGGCAGCCAAGAGTAATGTTCACCTAAGGAAGGCAACTCAAACTAGAGACGGTTTAAACGCCGATCAACATTCTTAGCAAATTCACCTAACGCCAGATAACCAGTACAACTATGGAGTAATTCAGGCGAGAGCGAAGTGACAGACAGCACTGCATCTCCAGAATCCAGTGTCTAAAATGCCAAAAGGCAGAAGGAACCACTATAACCCACGTAGACAAGGAAAACAATTATCTATACCCCAATCACGAAAGCTGTCAAATTACATGCCATGACGGACAGCATCGCCAACACGTGGAAAAGTACACTGCCGCAAAATACGCTAACCTCCAGGGCAGATAACTGCGGCGTTAGCTGCCACTAGGCAGTAAGATACCGCTGGTTGCACTTCAGCAATAGTAACACTAAATCAAAACTAACATCAAGCAGTAGAAGGCGCTAATAGCTTCTGCTAACCTGACAGACTCCACTTGTTGTGGTTGGTCTCACCGACTATGGAAGCAGCAACACGCAAACAACAGCAAGATCTCAAACAGTGGAGGCTTCACTACTGGATAAGGTTCACTCAACTTCAAACGTCCTGGATTCGGTCATCGGCTACAGCCCCTCGATCCGACAGTGCCTACACGCCGCCAGCAGTCCCGCCTGGCCTCGCGCTGCGGACCTCCTTGTGCTCCGTCTGAAGCCCAACCGCTTGACACACACGACGACCTGGAAATACTAGCCGTGGCACCAAAGATAGTGCCACAGAACTGGCTATCGATAACCGCTGGTGCTGTCACTCACAGATACACAATACTAGCAAACTCAGTGGCGCCATTAACACAAGAAGGAAACGAGACGCCACTTACCGCTATTACAAGACGCCAAGTTATGAACGGTAAGAACGCGAGCCGCACACAGCTCAAGCCGATTCACTGGAATTGACGCCTTAGACTGTATTCTGTGGAAAAGCTGAAAGACGCTATCTGCAAGGAGATACCCGAACTGTACCTAATGATACGCAACGGCTTATTACTACAGCCTGCTCGGACATCTCCATGAAAAGCTAGCACATGTGCAGAAGTCGTTCCATACCAGTCTGGAACCGTATATTGCCGCTGCTGGTGGTCATTTTGAACACAACCTGTGATGGACAATTGTCTCGTTTCTGGTCAGGCTCCACATAACTAGTGTATGCGCTTGGGTTGTTCTTTAGTGTGTGCTACAACACGTATTGTACATGCGTCGGTGTAAGAACTTTTCGAAATACAACGTGTCGTAAAAGACTTGCACTAGAATCCTGCAACAAACACCTCTAACATTCTAATTTACCCTACTTTAGTATGTTAATGTCAATAGACGTTGTTCCATTTAGAAAAGCGTATGTTTGCACAAAAAATACTCTTTTCAAATACTATTACAACCTGTCAGTGGGCTAACAATACGAGCTCTCGATTACCAATCTGTTCTCTGAAAACCGCACATCTGAAGCACTCTCCATTTCCGCAATATTTGCGGCGCAACTTTTGTGTTATTCATCCTGCATAAACTGCAGCTACAATCAGGAATATTCGCAATTTAAATTATATGGGGGTAATGATTGCATGGAATGGTTTACTCAACAGCTCTATGCAGTCGCTGAAACTGTGAATATCTTTTAATTACTAAATAAACAGATGATGTTAAGCCCCAAGGAGGAAGCAGCGTTTTGGTCTGCAAAAGTCTGTCGCATTTGCGAAAGACAACGTGGAGCACAAGAATCATTGTCGTTTCATAGGTGCATGCCGAGTTGAAGCACAGTCCGACTGCAATGTGAATTATAGATTTCGTATTACAGTGCCCGTCGTATTTCACAATCAGAGCAATTACAAGGCGCCTTTCTTGATAACAGACTTTGTGAGTAAACGACGGTAGACTAGAATGAAGAATAGGTTAGGATAAATGCAGTTCGTCTTACTATTATACCACTGAAGATGGGAAAACATAAATCTTTCACAATGACTGTTCCATTAATGCATCAGGAGAAGAGATGCAACATAAATTGCAGATTTATTGATTTACTAGCTTTTATGATGTGATTTATCTAAGTCCAAAAGAACTGGTGATAATGAGGTCGTAATTTCCCAATGATTGAGAGTTTAATTTAGTTAACCAGAAGGGAATTCCTATATGAGTATGTAAGCAAGAAGTTAGTACTTCTCGAAGATCGCCTGCCTTCAAACGAAAAAGTTAAAAGTTTATTAATAAGCGAAGTGATAACAGGGTCTTAACACCGAAGAGTGTGTAGTGTATGCAACGCATTCAGTCGAAACACACTCAGGGAATACTCTGATTTACATTTAAAAATTGATGTGCTACTCTTGCTCTAATGTTTGTAAACTTCCGTGGTCTTTGCCTTAAGATATATGAACTGGATCCTGGACATTATATTACCTCACCTGGTTTGTAGTTGGGCACTTTGCTGTGATTTGCCAAAGAGGAGTTAGAGCTAACAACCGACAGTGAGCAACTCCAGTTTGTGGAACGAGGCATCGGAGGAGTGGCTGTTCATTGTTCTTGAACACATGATGACGGCAACAAGAGATGCGTGTCTGGATATGATGAAAAAATCGAAAAAAACTGATGAATCTTACATCATATAACTTGATATTAATAGCTTATATATCTGGGCGATGTTGCATATCTTCTCATATCTGATTTTGAATGGCTTCCTTCAGAGAACATCAAAAATTTATATATGGAAAAGGTACCAGACGATTCGATTACAGGGTAGATACTGGAAGTAGATCTTGAACATCCTGAAAGTATTCACCATTTACATTCAGATTTACCCTTAGATATAAAAAAATGGCGTTACCATCAGCCATAAAAAAACGAAAGAAACCATTTTCAACTTTGAATGACAATAAAATCTGTCGTTCATTGCAGAAATCTAAAACGATCTTAGAAAAATAAATTGGTTTTCAAAAAGAATTACCGAATCTTATCGTTTAGGCACGCTCCACAGATGAAGCCATATACTGAGATTAACGCACAAAACCGCTCGAATGCATGGAATGAGTCGAGAAGAGCGACTTCAAACTCATGAGCAAAATCATGCAAAATATGTGGAAATGGGGGAAACTAGACTTGCAGGATCATGATACGGCAGAT
The DNA here is from genome assembly GCF_021461395.2 of Schistocerca americana. Taxonomy (NCBI): domain Eukaryota; kingdom Metazoa; phylum Arthropoda; class Insecta; order Orthoptera; family Acrididae; genus Schistocerca; species Schistocerca americana. Next base: position 234,155,618 of record NC_060125.1, on the reverse strand, counting down.
TTGAATTAATTGCAAAACCTGATTTCCAAAGGAAGTAAAGTGTTGCCGCCACTGAATTTCGCAGACTAAATGTCGTCTTCGACAAACTAAAAGCACTGGAATGGCGATTTTAGATGTTAACGACATGTAACATTATATACCTTCTGATAGAGTAAATACACTGGACTGGAGGCATTACTGCATCAAAAATGATAACGATGACTAAACAAATGATTGGTTTTTACTGTAAAAAATGTAAATCCTTGTAGAAATGATGATTGTATGTAGGCTGTAAATGCCTGACTGGTTTTTACTGTAAACATTTAAATACTTGGAGTCGGCCGCGCTGGCCGAGCAGTTATAGGCGCTTCAGTCCGGAACCACGCGGCTGCTACGGTCGCAGATTCGAATCCTGCCTCGGGAATGGATGTGTGTGATGTCCTTAGGTTAGTTAGGTTTAAGTAGTTCTGCTTTTAAGTTCTGCTTAGCTTTTAAGTCCCGTAGTGCTTAGAACCTTTTGAAACATTTCAGTAGTTGGAAAATGTACAAATTGTAAATATATGAAAAAGATGATTGCATATATAATGCAAATATCTGATCGGTTTTATTATAAAAATGTAAATAACTGAACTGTGTGAAAAAGACCGTATTAAAATAAATTTTATATGTAATGCATTTTTTTGTGTTTGAGCTCTATTTTCTACTACCTCTGTACTTGATTTTCTTCACACAGTATCAGTGAGTGTCTGTGTCACACATACACTCTCTCTCTCTCTCTCTCTCTCTCTCTCTCTCTCTCTCGTGAGATGAGATTTGATGAGGTAGTATTTTAATTTAAATTACAAGACAGTACAGACGGAAATTTAATGGTAACTTTGTTGCAGTTTCTGGGAAAATTGACAAGTATTGATTGCTCCAGTTTCTGGGGAAATTGACAAGTATTGATTGCTCATCACATGTATGTTTATAGTATAGTATATTTGAAATATGAAATACAGAGCTTATGAAATACAGAGCTGTGTGTGTGTGTGTGTGTGTGTGTGTGTGTGTGTGTGTGTGTATGTGTGTGTGTGTGCGTGCACATGCCATTTTATGTATATAATGAATATCTTTTGACAATGGTATTATTTTAATATTATGCCAGAGGTGTGTATGTGCATAACTTTGACCTTGGCTTCACTTCAGTATAAAGTCAGAGGCAAGTGACTTTCACGGATGTAGTAGATATATCTTTGTCTTTGGGCCAAGGCTGTCTTAATTTTTTACTGCATACCTGGCACATCATATTAATATTACGCTCTGAGTGGTTGGAGATAGAGGGGATATGTGGTGCATTATATAGAATACAATCGGTTTGTTTCCATCATTTTGGATTTTTAGTGCTGTGCTGTGACTGACTGGAGGAATGGAGAGGGGGGAGAGGGTAGAGAGGAAGGGGCTTGAGTTGATGTGTATGACAAAAATAATGTAACTTGACACCATTGTATGACTGGTTGGAAAAAGGAGGAAAGTGTTGTACAAAGCACAAATTGGTATATTTTCGTCGTATTGGATTTTTAATAGTGTGCTGGAAAGAGGATGGGTATTATAAAGCTCACGTTTGTCTATATGCAAATAAAGTAACATTTTTACGCCATGCCCTGATTGGTTGAAAGGAGAAGGTAGAAGGGGTGAAAACCACACAATTTGTCTGTTTCCACCATCTTGGATTTTTAAAACTGCATTATGGTTGGCTGGAATAGGGGAGTGGATGGGAGGGGGAAAGGGGAGAGGATTTTAAACTTACTATTACCGCAATTGGGCTACATCCCCCATCTTGGTTTTTTCATTTGCTCTCTCATTTTTAACACCACAACATGACTGGTTGGAGATGAGGAGGAGGACGCGGCTTCTGACTGATGAGGATTTTATCTCTGATGACGCCGTGAGTTCAAGATCATCGATGATGTCATGTATGACGTTGAGGAACACATGGTGCCATCTACTGTGGCAATGATGCACATCTGGGCACGTGTTAATAGGTCCTTCTTTTCTCCGTTTCCAGTCAGGAAGCTGTCCCTGCACTTTGTTGGTTTTATTAATGTTCACCCTGTTTACACCAGGAGTCCCTCCTAAGAGTCTCAAGTGCATTTCCTTGGGTGTTTCGACAGATGTGTTCGTTTTAATTCCTCCAATGTGTAGCTCGTGTCAGCCCAAACAAATATTGCTCATCACATCTTTCATGCAGTGCACAGTATCAACAGGAAGCGTCATCTTATTTCTGGGGGTTGAACCGCTCTACCATCCTCCACACTTGCAAATCCTTAATCCGTCCCATCGTCTGTCATGCCAGTCCCACCTGGATATCCGCCTCCCCCCCAGAAATCCTATAGGTCCCTCCAGATCCTTGAGCGCCATGCACTCCGCCTCACCTTCCGTATACGCCTCCCATTCCCCACGCGCATCCTCTTTAACCTGATTCCTTTCCCCCATCTGCTCCTATTCCTCGAACTTATCTGCGTCCTCTACACCTCCCACTGCCTTGATCCCGCTCATCCCCCGGTTGCTCCTCTCCTCTGGAACCCCTACCTCTGCCACACCTTCACCGTTGTGTCCCCTCTACCCTCCACCACTACGCCCTCCATCTCCTTTGCCAAGGTGGCTTCTGTCAACTCCCCCTCCCGGATGTTGCCCTCTCTCCCTCGATTTATCCCTCCTATCAACTCTGTTTTTGTATTTTAAGTTTCCGCAACTTTCCGCCATTTTATTGTTATTAACAACGTCACCGTTTTATCGCCTTTTATATTGTTTGTTTTCTCACCATTGTTTGTTAAAGGTTTCTCTCGGGTGTAGAGCAGCGTATTAAGCTGCTGTCAGCCCGCCCCTCCCAGGTGGGGGAGGGGGGGGGGGGAATGGAAAATCAATAAAGGGAAATAAAATCTTATTTCCCTCTATGTACAAAATGACTTTTAGTGGAATTTTATGTACCCTTTTGATAGAGGTATCCGAAACTAGTCTACTTCGATATTCGTTTTATAGATATGTGTCAATAGGATCAGTAAAACACGAAGAATGTCTAGTACTCCAGCAGCGAGCAGCGACTTAATGGCACTGCTGCATGGCAGTAGCAGTCTATATGGATCAGGGCACCACACGGGTGCGGGAATGCTGGTTATTTTTCGTGTTTTACCTGTGTTCTCGATCCTGTCACACTTTCTTGTCGTTTCCCCGAAATTACCTTTACATCTGTCGATTTTATTTGTTTAAGAGCGATGAGTTGAGTTCTGTCTGTGAGGAAGTCTTAAATCCAGTCGGGAAACACATATTGTTTTCACTAAACATTGTCAGTGCCTTCCTGAAGTTGAGAAACACGGCATCAACCAGAGCGCCGATGACTACAGCGCTGTGGATCCAACGGAGGAACAGAGCGAGCTTAGATACGCAAGCATCTCTGTTTCCGAAATCCATGCTGAATTTATAGAGGAGACTTTCGTACCCCAAAAACATTATAACTCTTGAGCAGAGAACATGTTCCATAACTATACGACAGACTGACGTCAGCTATGTTGGACAATAATTATGTGCATCTATCATACGACCCCTCTGCGCATTTTTCCAGTCGCTAGATACCCTCATTGCTCCAGTGACCTACGATAAACTGCTGCTAAAAGGGGAGCGATTTCTTTAGCATGATCTTTGCAGAATCTTAAAGGTCTCTCGTCTGGTCCTGATGCCTTTCCAGTACAATGCGATTGTATCTATTTTTCTATGTTGCCATTTCGAAGTTTGTACGATGATTGAAAGGAGGGACCGTATTACAATCTTCAGCGGTGAAACAGTTTCGGGACACCGAATTCAGTATTTCGGCCTTCTCTGTTTTTTTCCCGTTTCTGTGTCATTATGGTCCATGAGTGACTGAATAAATGGTTTCGAACCGTACAGCCGCGCGGGATTAGCCGAGCGGTCTGGGGCGATGCAGTCATGGACTATGCGGCTGGTCCCGGCGGAGGTTCGAGTCCTCCCTCGGGCATGGGTGTGTGTGTTTGTCCTTAGGATAATTTAGCTTAAGTAGATTTGAACATTTTTCAATCCGTACACTGATTTTACGCAAAACTAAAACCTCATTGGGTTTTTTGTCGGATCGGTTGACAAAATTTTACGTTCGAAATCACTGAACGCTACTCTCATTGCTCCTCTTACGCTCATTTTTCACTTCGTTCAGCTTTCTTTTATCAGCTGGGTTTTGACTTCTCTTGAAATTATGATGAACTTTTCTTTTTTTACGTAGCAGTTTTTTTGTGGACTGGCAAGACAGCCAATCCACAAGGACGGGAGGCCGAAGGGCACGCGTTTAAGCTCACGCAGGATGGCGTGAGGTCTGGAAAATGACAAGGAATTGAGACTAGCAAGAAAGGTACATAGCTGCTGGAATACTTAACTTTAATCCATAATTGGTGAACATCGGTCTGACGGTACATGCATCACAAGATAAATAGCAATTGATAATGGCGCCTTGCTAGGTCGTAGCAAATGACGTAGCTGAAGGCTATGCTAACTATCGTCTCGGCAATTGAGAGCGTAATTTGTCAGTGAACCATCGCTAGCACAGACGGCTGTACAACTGGGGCGAGTGCTAGGAAGTCTCTCTAGACCTGCCGTGTGGCGGCGCTCGGTCTGCAATCACTGACAGTGGCGACACGGGGGTCCGACGTATACTAACGGACCGCGGCCGATTTAAAGGCTACCACCTAGCAAGTGTGGTGTCTGGCGGTGACACCACAGTTTTTTAATACGGCTATTAAACCACGGCGGGACTCTCCCATCCGTCGAGACCTTGCCCGAAACAGGCATACTGAAGGACGCTTTTCAATATTTTTTTCCATTTGTGTTCCACATCTTCGTCCTTAGCACTGACTATTTGATGTTGACTCCTCAGATATTCTGCAGTTTGTACCATGTCACTCTTGCTAAGCAATACTATTGTCTTACCTTTCTTAACATTTCTTGTATTGCTCCTTGTCATACATTCTATCCCTGCCTTATAATCGGTGATACACTGATACAAGAAGTTCGGCTATATTTGTTGCAGAGGTCAAAGACGTTCCCTGCTCGAGTTGGTTTTCTAGTTACGCGCTGAAAGCAGCTTATGGCAATATAAGTAAACTAGCATCTAAAGAAAGTTGAGGTTCTGTAGAAAACGTCGCAGCCTGACTCCATATACAGGAACAGGGAATTTTTGGTATGAGTTAATAGTGACGAGATCAGAGTAACTTCTCCAGTGCCTGAGCCACGCCGGCCGCTGTGACCGAGCGGTTGTAGGCGCTTGAGACCGGAAACACGCTGCTGCTACTGTCACAGGTTCGAATCCTGCCTCGGGCATGGCTGTGTGTGTGATGTCCTTAGGTTAGTTAGGTTTAAGTAGTTCTAAGTTCTAGGGGACAGATGACCTCAGATGTTAAGTCCCATAGTGCTTAGAGCCATTGAACCATTTCTTGACAGTATTTCTGTCTTCTCTGTTTTTTCTCGTTTCGGTGTCATTATGGTCCATGAGTGAATAGATGGTTTCCAACCGTGGACTCATTTTACGTAAAACCAACACCTCATTGGGTTTTTTGCCAGATCGGTTGACAAAATTTTACTTTCGAAATCACTGAACGCTACGCTCATTTTTCACTTCGTTCAGCTTTCTTTTGTCAGCTGGGTTTTGACTTCTCTTAAATTTTTCTTTTTTTAGGTAGCAGTTTTCTAACACGGCTATTAAGCTACGGCGGGTCTCTCCCATCCATCGAGACCTTGCACGGAACAGGCATACTGAAGGATGCTTTTGAATTTCTTTTTTTTCCATTTGTGTTCCACATTTTCGTCCTTAGCACTGCATATTTGATGTTGACCCCTCAGATATTCTGCAATTTGTACCTTGTCACACTTGCTAAGCAACACTGTTGTCTTACCTTTCTTAACATGTCTTGCAATGCTCCTTGTCATACATTCTATCCCTGCCTTATGGTCGCTGATACACTGATACAAGAAGTTCGGCTATATTTGTTGCAGAGGTCAAAGACGTTCCCTGTTTGAGTTGGTTTTCTAGCTACGCGCTGAAAGCAGCTTATGGCAATATACCGGGTGATCAAAAAGTCGGTATAAATTTGAAAACTGAATAAATCACGGAATAATGTAGATAGAGAGGTACAAATTGACACACATGCTTGAAATGACATGGGGTTTTATGAGAACCAAAAAATACAAAAGTTCAAGAAATGTCCGACAGATGGCGCTTCATCTGATCAGAATAGCAATAATTAGCATAACAAAGCAAAGATGATGTTCTTTACAGTAAATACTCAATATGTCCACCATCATGCCTCAACAATAGCTGTAGTCGAGGAATAATGTTGTGAACAGCACTGTAAAGCATGTCCGGAGTTATGGTGAGGCATTGGCGTCTGATGTCTTTCAGCATCCCTAGAGATGTTGGTCGATCACGATACACTTCAGGTAACCCCAAAGCCAATAATCGCACGGACTGAGGTCTGGGGACCTGGGAGGCCAAGCATGACGAAGGTGGCGGCTGAGCACACGATCATCACCAAACGACGCGCGCAAGAGATCTTGCACGCGTCTAGCAGTATGGGGTGGAGCGCCATCCTGCATAAACATCGTACGTTCCAGCAGGTGTTTATCAGCCAGGCTGGGGATAATGCGATTCTGTAACATATCGGCGTACCTCTCACCCGTCACAGTAGCAGTTTTGCTGTCCAGCGCCATCTGTCGGACATTTTGTGAACTTTTTTTTTTTTTTGTTGTTGAAATAAAACCCCATGTCATTCCAAGCATGTGTTTCAATTTTTACCTCTCTATCTACGTTATTCCGTGGTTTATTAAGTCTTCAAATTTATACTGACTTTTTGATCACCCGGTAAGTAAACTAGCATGTAAAGAAAGTTGGGGTTCTGTAGAAAACGTCGCAGCCTGACTCCATACACAAAAACAGCGAATTTTTGGTATCACTTAATAGTGACGTGATGAGAGTAACTTCTCCAGTGCCTGAGCCACACAGTTGCGCTATTGCTTCTACAGACTTTTTCTGCTGCTAGTCTTGTGTCTCAGTTAAGAGCAGTCGTTACGGGCTAGCTGCAGAGCGCTGTGTCGGAGAACAGTGAGCAGTTAGTGATGAAGGCAGCGCTGGGCGTGTTTTGCTCCCGCCCGCCCCTGTTACGTAGAACAGCGGCGCAGTGGCTCGCGCCAGCTGTATTACCGCCGGAGCACAAGGACGGCCGCACCGTTTCTAAAGCGGACGGCGCTGTCGCACGAGCATGCATTATAACGCCCTGCTTCTTGACAAAGCTGCCACGACTCGGTTTGTTTTCAACATCTCCAGGCACGAGCGGTGAATCGTATAAATTGCTTGGTAGCAAGGGACTGTCATCTGCGCTGCCTCAAAGTAGTATATTGTTGCCGCTTTCGGCTTTGTTTTTGTTTTATGTGCACACAGGGTGCTTCATGTGTAGGCCTACATCACACTAACCGTTTCCCTGCGGTTTCTCTCCACGTGCTTTTTCGACACATACGTTGCACACTTCTCCTCCTTCACCCTTACTTTATCCATCTCATTCTTCTTGGATCTCTCTGTCCATAACCTTATCACCGCTCTACCTCCTCCTGATCCCCAACCCCGTCTCTCTGCCATCTTCTCCTCTCTGCCCATCCTCTCTTGTCCCATTCTCTTTGTCGATCTCCTCTTTCTCTTTTTGTCCATCTCCTCTTTCCTCCCCTTGTAACCTCCCCACAGAATTTTGAAAGAAAAATATTTAAATGTAAATGGGCATCGTGCTAAACGTACCCTCTCAGCAGAAATAAAAGAAAAGTCTATGATAATGAAAACGAGCCAAATGTTTGCTCCCCACAAAAATTATAGAATAATAATGACCCAAATGTAAACTCGACACAAAAATTAAGAAATGAAGATTAATCCTTAAACCCACAATAATAGGGCAGCAGTGCTGACCTTAGGCCCTGTGCAATAATTAATCTGATAAATTGATTCTGGGAGGAAAAGCATAGGAAATATTGTTTCAATTGGAATGATTCTTTTCTTAAAAACGATTGCTTTGAAAACAAAATTATTATTGGGGTATTTCTTGAACAAATTAATTACAATTAACATACATTACATTATCAGATGTGCGCAGTGCTGCTTCATTACCTTATTTAAAAATATACCTCGTCCCGAACCGTGACCAGAGACCCATGTCGACGCCCGCCGACTCCTCACACACAACTTCCGACTGAGTACAACTCGCAACTGAACTCTCGCGCGGTCAAGCGCAGACTAGCAACGATAAACAACTCTCTGGTCAGAGATTCTGTCATGCCTCGCCATCGCTGGTACTGAATACATACGCGTTTCATAACCCTTCACTGGGGGGGGGGGACAAAAATTTGGCAGCGTTGGGGAGTCATTTGGACTTGCCATGAGCAACAAATTTTTTCATAATTAATTAACTTTACAATTACAGCATATATACAGATATAGAATAAGAAGTAAATATGGTGCATATGCACCAAGTACAAAACAATGACAAAATGGGAGTACAAAACACATTAACAAATGACATAAGTGCACATGCACTGAAAAATTCTTCAACGTTTTCACAACAAATAAACATAATGAGTACAAATCTCATTGACAAATGACATAAGTGCACATGTACTGTAGTTCAGAACATATCAGCAAATCAAAATGCACGTACAATGAGTAGAAATCATGTTAGAAAAATGACAAATGTGCACACGCACTGAAATTCAGAATATATCAGCAAATCACAAAATGTATATACAATAAGTAGAAAGCATGTTAGAATAATGACAAAAGTGCACACGCGCTGAAATTCAGAATGTATCAGCAAATCACAAAATGTATATACAATAAGTAGAAATCCTGTTAGAAAAATGACAAAAGTGCACGCGCACTGTAGTTCAGAATATATCTGCAAATCGAAAAAAATGTATAGGCCATGAATACAAATGATGTTAGCAAAAAAATGATTTTCACTATGTTACAAGAATTAGGATAGGAAAGGGAAGGATTGCATCATGGTTGTAGCACTTTAGGTTGCACGCAGCTGCACTGAAAGTCCATATCTTTCCACAGAAGTACAACACCAAGTGAGACAATCTGAAGTTCTTTTCCCAGAAGTATTTATCAGCGTACCCAAGACACTGAAATGTCGTAGTAATATTCCATGTTATCATTTTGGCAGTACATCAGGTACACCAAACAGTGGGACCATAATAACGTCTCCATCGCTCACGGTGGTGGACAGCATGTCGTGTCAACACCATGCTCTTACAAGGCATACCAACGTAGAATTAGTGCAAAAACCAAAATAGTGCTCCATGATCAAGAGGATATACAGGACAAATGGATATTGCAGTAATTCAGGGTAGTTAGGTCAGAAGGTGAAGGACATTAAGTCACATACTAGTTTTCATTGGGAATTACATTAGTAGTTTGCGGCATTCATAGCCCAGTTATTGAACATTTCTGTACCATGTATGTAGTATTAAAGAAAAATGTTCATTAATTGTTTTACAGAGAACATTGGCACTCATTATCTAATTACAAATCATCAGTAATCATTCGTTTTACAGAGAACATTGAAATTCATTGCATAATTACAAATCATCAGAAGTCATTACTTTAAACAGGAGGTGGTCAATAACATAGCGTTACAGAATAATGTTGATAATTAATCATTGGTCATCCCAATACAGTAATCAGTAGCATTCATTTCCCAGTTACAAAGCATTATTAATTAATCATTGGTCATCTCAATACAGTAATCAATAGCATTCATTTCCCAGTTACAAAACATTATTAATTAATCATTGGTCATCTCAATACAGTAACGAAATTATGTGCATAGTATTTATGCATTCATTATTCAAGTGACATACTATTCAGAGCTAATCAGTATTACTCAGAACTCTCTTAAACTGGTATCATTATTTGGGACTGGTAATACATTTTTTTGTTAGCAATGCATTGCTTTGGGTAATTATAGGGGAAAGCAAGAAGAGAAAAAAAATTTGCTTCTGGGTTGTTTCTGTAAATGAAAATGTGTAACGTCATTCGTCATGAATCAGCTGTAGCAAGGTTATGAAACAAATAGAGTATATGTAATCACATTCATAAATGACATACATTTAATGAACAACTGCTTATAGCACATTAATTTCATAAATAATTTCTCTTGCAAAAATATATAAAAAAATGGATTATTAAGCTGAAAGAAGAAACGCATTTTATGCTGAAAAGTAGTGAACTTCGAATTAACAGGTAGTGAAATGTGTATAAAAATGTGTTCCATAGCTGTCCTTTCCAAAACCTTCAGTCATTATACTATGCTATATAACACCTGCTGTCAAAGCGAACTGCAACAAATACTTAAATAACTACATATCATGAATACATAACTTCCACAATATCCTCATCTGTTACAAAAAAAAAAAAAAAAAAACACCTTCATTATCCATCACTTCATTATCTATATTATCATAACTCCTTTATTATCATCACCTGTAAAGAAAAACTTCATTATCCATAGTATCATATTCTTCATTATTCATCAGCATTCATTATCATCTGCAAAAAAGTCACTTCATTATTCATTACATAACTATTCCGTATCTCTAGCATATTCCATCACTAAAACTAAGATATGTAGTTCTGTCTGACAGCCTGCATCAATCGCCTTGTATTCTGAAAGAAAAAATTAGTTAAGACTGCTATTCTACGATGTGTATAGTATATTCTTGTTAATGCTTGTTAATCCTGATCCATTTACTCTTCATCACGAGGTTTGCATCTTCTTTCGATCATTCCGAAGGTGAAATTCCCATTTCTGTTTAATTTATTTCTTTCACGCATCATTTCTTTCTGAAATTGATGAACAGAGATTAATGTCTTGCATTTATATCATATACTCACTAAATAATGATTGGTTTATGGTAACATAATTAAGCATACAGCATAACATGACAGAAAACGTAATATGTCAAAAACTTATATAGTGTTCAGAGGCAAAAATGTACTCAGTGTATCACAATGTAACAGTAAAGTAGTCACGATGTTGAGATATCATAAGGCAAAATGTCAAAGTCAACTGGTGTTTGCTATATCTTAACTATTTCATAGTGCATACAAACAATACATGAAACAATCGTATATACCTAAGAAAGACAAAAGATGTGACGTTCGTTGTGTTTAGCTTGTATGTTGTGTAGTTAATAGAGGCGAGAATTAAAGACTTTAATGGAGAGAAAATTTAATAAAATTAATATGTCACTAGATAGCATTGCATAATTATTCATAAGATACGTAAGTTTCTCTGGAAAAAAATGTGCACAGTCTGATATGTAACGACAAGAAGAGCAACCTGCTAACCTTACCTTGCCAGGCACTTGCCAAGAAAAAATGCGATAATCATCAATAATTAGTCATGTGAATATAATTGCGTAAGTGATCATAAAACTAGCAAAATGGCATTATAGCATTTTAAATCATAAAGTGTCTGCATTCAATAAAAGGTTTGATGTTTGACCAATGGTGGTTGCCTTTGGATTTTCTGGTTCTCAAAGTTTCGACGTGTACAACATTGGGGTGAGGAATGCTGCGAATCCGATATGGACCTGCGTATAGAAGTTCAAATTTACTGCACCTACCTTTTCCTTTGTTGCATAAATAGTGTGTACGTACTAATATTTTCTGTCCAATGTGAAAGTCACGGCGTGTACAAACCTGTTTTTGCTGTCTCCTCCGTCGCTCTGCGGCACGTTTGATGTTGTTCAGCGCAATGTCGATTATTTCGTGGTGTCGTAATCGACGAGATGTAGGAAAGGTTACTAATTCTTTAATTTTGTTAGGTGGTTCAACATTTTTCAGTATAACAGACGGAGATAGCATAGTGGATTCATTTGGAATGGAATTAATTACATCTTGGAATGAGAATATGTGTGTGTCCCAATCAATATGTCTTTTGTGGCAGTATATTCTACACAGTTTACCAATTTCTTTCATTAATCGTTCACAAGGGTTCGAAGAAGCATGGTACTTGGATATATAGATCGGAGAAATGTTTCTAGCTCGTAACATGCGTGTCCATATAGCAGAACGAAATTGTGATCCATTATCGGAAATTACTTTCAACACATGCCCTACATGAAATACAAAATGTTTTACAAATGCCTTCGAAACAGTTTAGCTGTAGCTTTGCGTAACGGAGTGAAGGTAAAAAATTTTGAAGTGAGTTCAACAGCGACAAAGATGTAGCAAAAACCTCTATTATTTCTGGGAATCGCACCAAAAATGTCTACAGCGGCCATATGTCTCAATTTAACAGGTACAATTGGATGTAATGGAGGAATATGTGAAGTTGTGTCTGACTTAGCTTTCTGGCAGATTTTACATGACGCTAAAACTCGTCGTATACCTTTCTCCATGTTGGTAAAATAACAGTTCTGTCTCAGCATAAGAAAACATTTTCTAGCTCCGTAATGTGCGTAACTTAAATGAGTATACCAGATTAATTTGTTAACAAGCTCGTAAGGAATGCATAATAACCAATTGTTGCTGTCAGGATCAGAGCGGCGAAATAGAATGTCATTGCGTACAGTGTAATGGTTTCTAATCGTAACATTATTCCTATCTTGCCAGAGGTGTTTAATCTCTTTCCATACGTTGTCTTTATTTTGCTCTTTTGCTATGTCCTGTAATGACGACGAAATAAAATTTTCAAATGCAACTTGTTGAATGTACATGACCCAGAAATTTGCTTTGCAGAAGTTGGTTGCGATGTCTTGCTGATTGTTGCTGAGAGAACGAGATAGTGCGTCTGCTACAACATTTTGTGTGCCGGGAATGTGAACAATTGTGAAATTAAATTCCTGTAAATAAAGCTTCCATCTGCTTAATCTGTCGTGTGAAAATTTAGCTGAAAGTAAAAATTGTATCGCTCTGTGATCTGTTAAACGGTGGTGTGTCTTCCATAAAGAAAATGCCTAAATCTCGTAAAAGCCCATACAACACATAACGTTTCCAGTTCTGTAACAGAATAATTTCGTTCAGCAGGTGACAGAATGCGGCTTGCAAATGCGATGTTTTTAATTATTGTTGAGCCATCTTCTTCAATTTCTTGAAAAATATGTACGCCTAAAGCAGTGTTGGAACTGTCGGTGGCAATGGAAAAATTTCTGGTAAGATCTGGGTGCGATAAAAGTGGTGCATTCAACAAAGCATGTTTCAGGTTCATAAATTTAGAATGTGCTTGCTTATCCCAGGACCAAATAGTGTTTTTCCTTTCAATTGGCATAATCTAGGTGTGTCTAAAGCAGAGTGATGAATAAATTTACGAAAAAAGTTAATTAAACCCAAAAAGCTGCGTAGTTGTTTTTTCGTCGAAGGAACGGTAATGTCACGTAAAGCTTGAAGTTTTTCCGGACCAGGCGCAATGCCTTCTGCTGAAATTACATGTCCAAGAAATTTTATAGAAGTTTTGCCAAAGTGCGATTTACTGAGATTAACTGTGAGTCCTTGTGCATGAAAAGTTTGCAACAGTCGTTCAAGAATCATATTGTATTCAGACCAGTTAGCTTCTGCAATAAGAATGTCGTCTACGTACGTCGTGATTCTGTCTTTAGGTTCTGTCGGAAGTATTGTGTTCAAACCGCGAATAAAAGCTGCTGAAGAAATAGTTAAACCGAACGGTAATTTGCAAAATTGATAACAGTCGCCAAAACAGAGAAACGCTGTGTACTTTCTGCAGTTCGGATGGAGCTGAATTTGCCAAAATCCCGATTTCAGATCTAATGTAGAATAAATAGCAGTACCGTGAAATTTCTGTAGTAGTTCCTCTAGTGTCTGTGGTCGATCTGTTTCATTGATAATTATGTCATTGATGTGACGCGAATCAAGTACGAGGCGAAGTGAGACATCTTTTTTCTTAACAATATGTAGCGGGTTTATGTACGGACTAACTGCCGGTTCAATAATTCCTTGGTCAAGCATATCCTGCAATTCTTTCTTAACTTGTTCTCGGTGGATATATGGAATGGGATAATGCTTGGCTTTAAATGTATCATGCTGTTTGACTTGAAATTCATACATAAAACCGGACATAGTACCAGGAATGTTGTCGAAAACTGGAGCTTGCTGTAAAAGAATTTTGTGTAGTAGCGTGCGTTCGTCGTCTGTATTTGCACTGCTCTGCTTAACTTTATCAGAAATCATCTGCATTACATCGTAGTCAGCTTCGTCTGGAGTATTATAGTTATGTACGTACGTATCTGTGAACAATGTGGAATTACAGTCTATGTTACGTGATGCGGAAATGACCTCTTTGCGATTAATTGTTTGTTCTTCCGCAGATAGTGAGTGCTGAAATTCTATAGCAAATTGTATATTTTCATCCTTCAACATTAAATAGGAATTCTGAAAATCGATAACTGCGTCGTGTTGTACCAGAAAATTCGTACCTAAAATAACGTCTGTTGTCAATAAAGGAACAATCCAAAAATTTGAGTGAAATGTGTGACCTGCAATGCAAAATGATAAATGTGTCTGTAATTTAACGTCTACTCCTTTACTCGATACTGCTCCTTTTACTTTCGTTTTGCCTAATGGTAATGTAGGATAGGTATTCTCTTTGTTACACTCGTTGAAAGTTTCTTCATTTATTACTGACATAGGTGATCCAGAATCGATTACTGCTGAAAATTTCGATGAACCAATTTTAATTTCGATGACAGGGTGTGAAATGGGTTTTTGAACAACTGGTCTTTCCTGTAAAAGAGTGTCTCGGATGTCGTCGAAAGTAATAACATTTTCGTGAATAACATTCTGCGTGTCTAAAGTAGTGCTTGTGTTACTGGAAGATGCGACCTGTACAGTATCTAGTCAGATTCTATCTGACGTGTTATTATTTTCTGGACAATTCTGTGGCATTTCTACTATTTGTACGGTTCTGTTATTCCTTCCTGACGTATTACGTTCTGGATGATATCTACTGTCGGGTTCATTCATGAGAATATGTTCTTGCGGATGATTTTGCTGTTGGTAAGACCGATTGTTATTATATGTACGCTGAAAATTTTGCTCATTATCTTTACGTCTATCGTGATAGTCATTCCTATACGGTGCATTGCGATAGGAATTGAAGTACTGTGTTTTCTCCACGTAGTTATTTCCTTGCTGGCGTGCGTTACTATTTGTTGTACATGGGACTATACGTGCACGCGGCGAAACATTAAAGCTTGGTTGACCTTGTGTAGTGCATTGCTGGTTAGGTATGCTAACCGGCTGGTTTTGTTGTTGTTGTTGTGAAAAACCTCTATTGTTACTAAAATATGGTTCCTGTTGCTGATACTTTTGACGATATTGATTAGTAAAACTGTGTCTATTATTAAAGTTCTGGTGGTTGTCGTTCCTAAAGCGTCTATTACCTTTGCTATTGAAATTGCGTGGTTGATCGTAATTACTGTAAGTTTGTTGGCCTTGGTTGTTATATGAAAAATTTTTGTTCACGAAGGAATAATCTGATTGCTGCACTTCTAAAAGCTGCAACAGATCCCTGAATGCCGAAATATTTTCTTTTTGCTGACCCGTTAAAAGTGACACTCTTAATGATCTCTGGCAATTTAGAAATACATAATTGAATGAGTGCAGATTCACTATATGGTTCACTTAAGTACTGGTTTTGTTGGACCATGTGCTCAAAAAATTGCATCACACTGGGAAAATTTGAGTTCTCATAATTTGGCAAACAAATTAGTTGATCTTTAATTCCGCGCTGTATCGTCTTCGACCAATACGCTTACAGAAAAGCATTCTGAAACTCTTCTACCGAGTAGCATTGTCTCGCGATCGGTCTCATACGAGTTGCCGGTTTGCCTTCCAAAAAGCTGCAAATAAATTCAAGTTTATACGTTACGGGCCAAATCGGTGGAAAAGCAAAGCTAAATTGTTGTATCCAATCCAGTGGGTGAATCTGTGTTGTGTCATTTTTAAATATTTTAAATTTTCTCACTGATAGAAAATGTTTGTAATCAAAATTATCGTCTCTGTATGACGGAACAGGTTCTGTATTGTAAGAGAATCTATTTGTCTGTGTCTGTTCTGAATCTAAGTCGCGTATTCTCTGTAGATTACCCAAATTATATGCGCTGCGTGAGTCTGACAAATGTTCGCAAAGTGGCATCTGTTGTGATGTGTTATTAACTGAAATATTTTTCATCTCTGTTACTTCTTGCTGTGAACTTGACAACTTTCTACGTAAGGTGTTATTAGATGAATCGATCTCATCGATTGTCTGTTGTAGATTTTGAAATTCAGGTGTTTGATTAAATGAAACCGGTGAGGTATCGTCTGATTTGCTGTCATTATTACTTTCAATAACGTCAATACGACTGGCCAATTCATCATATTTTTCAGTCAGTATTTTTACCTGATTATCGGTTTTAGTGTCACAAGCATTGATCTGTTTTTGCATTTTACGTGTGGTTTCGTTCAGTTTTTTAACGTCAGCTTTGATGTCATCGGAATCCTGTGTTAGTTCTAATTGTTCGAGTCTGTCGGTCACTGTTTGAATATCTACTGTGTGTGTATCTGTTTTTGATTTAAGATCAGAAATTTCATTACGTAATTCGGTGTTCAACTGTTCGATGGTATTAATTTTGTCCGATACTGTAGCAATATTGTTGTCTACGTATGTTTTTGCCTTTGCAAACATTTTACGTTTGTCTTCCTGTCTCTGTGCAGTGATTGTTTCCATGACTTGACGTTTTACTTTATTTTGATCCTGTATAAATTTGCGGAAACGCGTGTCACTGTTCTGTATGTGGTGATTAAAACGTTCGTTAATCTGTTCTGTTGGTCGAATTTCGCGTCTATCTTTGCATCCATTGTGCGCGAAAGTTCTGCTGTCATTAGTTTAAACTCGTTGCGTAATTGTGTTGCTTTTTCAGAGCATTGTTTAGCGACTCCGCTAATTTCGTCTCTAAGTGTTTCTGTTGTAGCTGTTTGCGTTTCCCTTAATTCTTGAGCAACAGATCTAATTTCTTCGCTACTTTTCCTAGCACAAGCCTGAATTTCCTCGCGTAACTGTTCTTTAGTATCATGACACTGCACGGCAACGGCTCTAATCTGTTCACTAAGCTGTCTGGAATTGTTGTATAATTTTTCATTAAGTTTGTCTTGTTTTTCATTCTGTTGTCAGACCTGTTCATTAAGTTGTTTGAAATTTTCATTATTATTGTCTAGTTTTTCATTCTGTTGTCTGGAATTTTCATTAACTTCGTTCTTAAATTGTAGCAATATTGCCATAATTTGATCCAAACCAAAAGTAGCTGTTGCATTCTCAGTGCTGTGTGGTGGTGTATGTGCAATTGTCACGTTTTGTGTGACCATTTGGTCATTCTGTGATTCACTAAAAGGTTTCCCAGTCGAATTTACACTGTCGGTCACTATTTCGGAATTAAATAAATCCGTCCTACTTTGAGTATCTTGTTCATTTTCATTAGAAAAATTTGTCTGCTTGTCACGTGAATTTAGGAAACCGGTTGTGTTAACCTGGGTAGCGCTCATTGCAACAGAACGCCCCGCGTCATCAATTGTCGTCAAATTAACAGAGGACACAATTGAATTCGTCTGTTCATCACTACGATCAAAATCAACATTGGTGGTCGGTACATATTGATTGTCAATAAATGAAGGATTGTCATCATTACACTGCGTGTCACAATTACTATCGGTCAAGTTGTTTAATTCGGTTATTTCACTCATTATACCTCGCGATGTACTATTAATAGTCTTTCGCGGCATATTTACACAAATCACAATTATTCACTAATGAGACAAAGACAATGCTAAATCCAACAAATACAAATACAACAAAGAGCAACGAATTGCCGATGATCTGAGGAAAGAAAGTCACAAAATTAGTAAAAGTGTTGCGCCAAATGCTAATTATATTTTAGTAAATAAGAGCAGATATCTGGCTACTTTTCAGAAGATTCTCAAAGAAATACGATCCTGGTCCGGATGTCGCCAAGTGTAACCTCCCCACAGAATTTTGAAAGAAAAATATTTAAATGTAAATGGGCATCGTGCTAAACGTAACCTCTCAGCAGAAATAAAAGAAAAGTCTATGATAATGAAAACGAGCCAAATGTTTGCTCCCCACAAAAATTATAGAATAATAATGACCCAAATGTAAACTCAACACAAAAATTAAGAAATGAAGATTAATCCTTAAACCCACAATAATAGGGCAGCAGTGCTGACCTTAGGCCCTGTGCAATAATTAATCTGATAAATTGATTCTGGGAGGAAAAGCATAGGAAATATTGTTTCAATTGGAATGATTCTTTTCTTAAAAACGATTGCTTTGAAAACAAAATTATTATTGGGGTATTTCTTGAACAAATTAATTACAATTAACATACATTACATTATCAGATGTGCGCAATGCTGCTTCATTACCTTATTTAAAAATATACCTCGTCCCGAACCGTGACCAGAGACCCATGTCGACGCCCGCCGACTCCTCACACACAACTTCCGACTGAGTACAACTCGCAACTGAACTCTCGCGCGGTCAAGCGCAGACTAGCAACGATAAACAACTCTCTGGTCAGAGATTCTGTCATGCCTCGCCATCGCTGGTACTGAATACATACGCGTTTCACCCTCTCTGTTCATGTACTCCTTCTCCCCAATCTCTGTCCGCAGCTCGTGGTTGTGCGGTAGCGTTCTCGCTTCCCACGCCCGGGTTCCCGGGTTCGATTCCCGACGGGGTTGGGGATTTTCTCTGCCTCGTGATGACTGGGTGTTGTGTGCTGTCCTTAGGTTAGTTGGGTTTAAGTAGTTCTAAGTTCTAGGGGACTGATGACCTCAGAAGTTAAGTCCCATAGTGCTCAGAGCAATTTTTTGAACCTCCTTCCCCTCTCTCTGCCACCCCCCCCCCCCCCCCCAGCCTCACTCTTTGTCCTTCCCCTACTGTCCCACCTCTCTGTTCATCCCCTCCTATCCCCTCTTCTCTCTCCATCCACTCCTCTCCCTCCTCTTTCTATTAATCTTCTCCTGCCCCCCCTCTCTCTGTCTATCCACAACTCAATATCAACCGTCCCCCAGCAATGCTCATCTCCACATGTGACCCCTGCATAACCAGTCGATGAAGCAGGCCAACGCTACAACACCACATGTCATGCAGGCCACCTTATACAGTAGGGGCGGAAAAAACACGCTTTGCCATGTATCTGCCCCTACTGGAGCTAGGAGCTTATAAAACTCATAGTGGTGTTACTCGTGAAGTGTGCTGTTCGTGTGTCAAAATCCTCTGAAATCCAACCAGGATTCTGGGAGGAGATACCGCACATACGTACTTACCGTATTATGTGTCTTTGTGATGAACATATCATGATGATAGATCATGTCACGGGCAACAACTTTTGTTGGAGACAAAATAATTGCTGACGCTTCTCAGTGACGCTAGGTATACATTGGTATTAGTTGGCCCTGATATGACGAAATTTCACTGATGTAGTAGGGTCTTCTAACTGTGTATACTGCATACTACCTACCTCAATAAACGCATAGAGTGATTTTCAAGAACAAAGCCATGAGAATTAGTGTCTCTAACCGGAGAAAGATATTTTAGAAACGAATCGTGAACTTCTAGACTATGTGATCGAAAGTATCCGAACACCTCCAACCCCATACGTTTTTCATATTAGGTGGATTGTGCTGCCACCTACTGCCAGGTACTCCATATTAGCGGCCTGAGTAGTTAGTAGACATCGTGAGAGAGAGCAGAGTGGGGCGCTCCGCGGAACTCACGGACTCCAAATTGTCATGTGATTGGGTGTCACTTGCGTCATACGTTTGTACGTGAGATTTCCACACTCCTAAACATCCCTAGGTCCACTGTTGATGTGATAGTGAGGTGGAAACGTGAAGGGACACGGACAGCACAAAAGCGTACAGGCCGACCTCATCTGTTGACTGACAGAGATCGCCGACAGTTGAAGAGGGTGATAGTGGGTAATAGGCAGACATCTATCCAGACCATCACACAGGAATTCCAAACTGCACCAGGATCCACTGCAAGTACTACGATAGTTAGGCGGGAGGTGGGAAAACTTGGGTTTCATCGTCGAGCGGATCCTCATCAGCCACACATCAAGCAGGTAAATGCCAAACGACGCCTCGCTCGGTGTAAGGAGCCTAAACATTGGACGATTGAACCGTGGAAAAACGCTGTGTGGTGTGATGAATCACGGTACACAATGTGGCGGTCCGATGGCACGGTGTGGGTATGGCGAATGGCCGGTGAACGTCATCTGCCAGCGCGTGTAGTGCCAACAGTAATATTCGGAGGCGGTGGTGTTATGGTGTGGTCGTGTTTTTCATGGAGGGGGCTTGCACTCCTCGTTGTTTTGCATGGAACTATCACAGCACAGGCCTACATTGATGTTTTAAGACTCTTCTTTCTTCCCATTGTTGATGAACAATTCGGGGATGGCGATTGCATCCTTCAATACGATCGATCACCTGTTCATAATGCGCGACCTGTGCCGAAGTGATTACACGGCAATAACATCCCTGTAATGGACTGGCCTGCACAGATCCTGACCTGAATCCTATAGAACACCTTTGGGATGTTTTGGTACGCCGACTTCGTGCCAGGCCTCGCCGACCGACATCGATACCTCTCCTCAGTGCAGCACTCCGTGAAGAATGGGCTGCCATTCCCCAAGAAACCTTCCAGCACCTGATTGAACGTATGCCTGCGATAGTGGAAGCTGTCATTAAGGCTAAGGGTAGGCCAACACCATACTGAATTCCAGCATTACCGAAAGAGGGCACCACAAACTTGTAAGTCATTTTCAGCTAGGTGTCCAGATACTTTTGATCACATAGTATATTCTGCTCTGCCTACAGCCTTTCACAAGAAGCTGATGGCTGGATGATAGTCAACACATAATACATATGAATGCTGCAGAATGCCAACGCCCTGCTGTCACTCAGGGGCATATTCAGTCTTAAACGACACCCAACGTCGCCAGGAAGTGTCTCTAACAAAAGTTGTCCCCTCGTGATGTTATCTGTCATCCTTAGACGTTTGTCACATTTGTGACGTTTGTCACAAAGACTCTGAAACATCCTGCATATATACTAGGTACCTTTCCTAAGACTCGTCAAGCACATATTCTCTAATGTTTCAGCAGATATTTGCAATTTAGCTTTTCCAATGTGTAGAAGGGGTCAGACCAAACGAATACAGCTCATCATGTCTTTTACGCACTCCCAGAGTCAATGGACAGTGTCGGTTTGTTTCGCATTACAAACAAAATTATTTTTCTAGCGGAATTTTGTGTATCTATTCGATAGAGCAGTCCCAAATTAGTCCACTGCGATATTCGTTTTATCGATATGTTTTAACGTGGACTGCAAAATGACTTAGAAGAAAGTGCTGGGAGCTCTTTAACACTGTTCGCAGGTAATGCAGTTGTCTATCAGATACCAGCAATGGCAGAAGGCAGTACTGATTTACAGAATTACCTTCAGAGGACTGATGAATGCTGCCGGCTGTGGCAGTTGTCCTTGAACGTAAATAAATGCAACATTCTGCTCATAATTAGGAAAGAAAATCTGTTACTGCACAGCTACACTATTCATGGCAAATTTATGGAAGCGGCAACCACCGTAAAACAGGAATCCGGAGCGACCTTAGAGAAACACGGAATGGTCCTCTTTTCTCACCAGGCTTGAAGAACATGTTTCGGAAGCTCGAATTAACTGGTTATTTTGGAAGTGCTCCTAGTAAAGGCCGACAGGCAATTGGGCAGCAAATTGTTGAAGCAGTTTCTGTTGCCATGACTGACAATGCTGGACGTAATGAGCTATCTTCAAGCGGTTCATGAACTGTGTCCCGACAGCTGCCCGTTCCATGGTCCACCATTCGAAAAGTGCTGCAAACAGTTGTAAAATGATATCCACACAAACTTCCAGGCTTTCGTGGATTCAGATGGTGGTCGCAATGAGCGAAGTATGTAACCTGTAACGTAATCATGGTACACAGTTAACAAATGTGATCCTCTCATATGGAAATCGAAATGTGTTTTTTATTCGTTATTTGCCGTCCGCATGTTCTTACAAATGTTTCCACAAAGTTTTCATTGTCCTATGATCACTCGTTTTTCGTGGGGCCCCTCTTAAGTAGCGAAAGTTTAGCTATAACGTCCTTGTATCTTGCAAAGCCATACGCACAAGACGCGGTGTCGAATAAACACATTGATCTAAAGACAGCGTACGTCAATTGCCTGGAAATTTTCTTACATTACAATCAAAAATTTTTGTTTTTGTATTTCTTTGCTTAGTGAAACAGTGGAACAACGGTTTAGACACAGAGTGATATCTTCTCAAGAACGCTCCTGAGGGTTCATTCTTAACAGGAAGTTATTAGTGAGCTGGTAAGTTCCCAGATATGGCAGTGAATATATTACAGGACGGGCTAGTTTTCTACGAAGCATTGCCTTAGATAAACGAAGTGTTACGCTCTTCTTCACCCGTTTACACACGATAAACAGCCGATAACAGTTTGTACAACTGCTGGACTCCCGTTGTTCCTAGCGCTTCGTTTAGGCGTATTTTTTGTACCTAAATGCCTGAGCAATCTATTTCAGAGATTATTGTTTCCTGGGATTATTCACAGGACACAGCAACCGAACTGTCATGGCCATGATCTGAAGCCTGCGTAAGCCATTATGGTTGTACCTTAAAATCTTCCTTGGTGACTATCTCCTCTGCCTCATTGTGCTTTTGTGCTGCTTCCAGGCCGGCCGGGATGGCCGAGAGGTTCTAGGCGCTGCAGTCTGGAACCAGCGACCGCTACGGCCGCAGGTTCGAATCCTGCCTCGGGCATGAATGTGTATGATGTCCTTAGGTTAGTTAGGTTTAAGTAGTTCTAAGTTCTAGGGGACTGATGGCCTCAGAAGTTAAGTCCCATAGTGCTGAGAGCCATTTGAAACATTTGCTGCCGGCCGGAGTCGCCGAACGGTTCTAGGCGCTACAGTCTGGAGGCGCGCGACCACTACAGTCGCAGGTTCGAATCCTGCCTCGGGCAAGGGTGTGTGTGATGTCCTTAGGTTAGTTATGTTTAAATAGTTCAAAGTTCTAGGGGACTGATGAATTCAGAAATTAAGTCCCATAGTGCTCAGAGCCATTTTTTTGAACCCTTTGCTGCTTCCAGACCCATTTCTGTCGTGTTTATCGATTCTAATCTTCAGGACCCTCCATCGCCTGGTAGTGCCACCGCTGGTCTGCCGTGACCAAAGCTCATGTATCGAGGGACTTGGAGAAATTTTGGGATGATTTGCGGTTTTCCGTTGGTGAAAGTCAGTGGTGTCGCCAATGACTGATTCTGCAGTCTGTTCAGGCTCCACGTACAATTTACTGTAGTGAGTCCGAGCCGCAAAATTAATGTAATTCCGATTACTTCAAACTTCACTTTGAAGACTAGCATTTAGATTCAATGCACAGTCTGCTTTCAACTTCAAACACAGTTACACATATTCGCTTCTATAGTACTATGTATCTTTCAGTTACCATCACAAAAATCATCTTGATAAATTACTGTAAATCATTTTTAAAAAAGAAGATGGAATATGGTGCGCGATAATCATAATTCATATTTTCTCGTTGAACAGAAGTGTTCTGCACTCTCATGCTGTTACAGAATACCCAATCCCAATTCAGCGAAAGATTAAGAAACTGCGTAGTTGCGTAGGAGGGTATGTATCACGACAGTATGTGGGTTACTTCAACCACTTTTGTGCGCTGTGAGATACACTCACCCCTCACCCCTTCCTTCTTTTCTTCGCTACTTTTATCGCTTATTTATTGGTGTGGAGCTTAACCGTTAAGATCTGTGGCAGTATTGTTAAGAGCTTTTTGGAATTTTTGAAAACATAGTCAGCGATCTTAAAAGTAGGTAAAATTAAAATTTAAAACAGTCGTGATCGCAATCTGGTTAAAATATTTTTTTTATTGAAGTTAGTGACCGGTTTCGACTCTGTGAAAAAGACATCTTCAGACTCCAGAGCTGTGGATGGACACTGCTAGATGACTCCAGAATGAGATTTTCACTCTGCAGCGGAGTGTGCGCTGATATGAAACTTCCTGGCAGATTAAAACTGTGTGCCCGACCGAGACTCGAACTCGGGACCTTTGCATTTCGCCGGCAAGTGCTCTACCATCTGAGCTACCGAAGCACGACCCTCGCTCGGTCCTCACAGCTTTACTTCTGCCAGTATCTCTTCTCCTACCTTCCAAACTTTACAGAAGCTCTCCTGCGAACCTGCAGAACTAGCACTCCTGAAAGAAAGGATACTGCGGAGACATGGCTTAGCCACAGCCTGGGGGATGTTTCCAGCCTGGGGGCTGTGGCTAAGCCATGTCTCCGCAGTATCCTTTCTTTCAGGAGTGCTAGTTCTGCAGGTTCGCAGGAGAGCTTCTGTAAAGTTTGGCAGAAGTAAAGGAGGACCGGGCGTGGGTCGTGCTTCGGTAGCTCAAATGGTAGAGCACTTGCCCGCGAAAGGCAAAGGTCCCGAGTTCGAGTCTCGGTCGGGCACACAGTTTTAATCTGCCAGGAAGTTTCACTGCTAGATGAGTTCCGTCGACCCTAGACGCTCGTGTAACTGCTCCAGAGCAGTGTCCATCCACCGCTCCGGAGTCTGAAGATGACTCTTTCGTAGAGCCAAAACCGGTCACTCACTTCAATAAAATAATGTTTTAACCAGATTGCGATCACGACTCTCTTAAATTCTAATTTAATGGTTTAGAGCGTTGCACTGTACAGTATATTTCCTGATTGGCTGTTGTGACATTGCTTGTTCTAATTAGTTTGTGTGTAACTTATATTTGCGTTTCATTTATGGTTTTCGAGACTTGAAATGAAATCTTATCTCGTGGGAAAGTTTTCTAGTGGTCCCAGCAAAAGAAAAGCGCAGAAAGAAGCACCTAAATTTTTGAAGAAGTTGTTAAAAGTGACATCGTATTTTACGAACAAAGATTACTTCACAGAAGCGTTAGTGAAGCTTGTACTGAACCAGAACCTCCTTGACCTGTGTCTGTTTCTTCTAAGGAGTGTCTGACAAGTTTCAGGGAATCTGAAATTGTTGTGGAGCAGTGAGGCGGTGATGAATGCGAATGTTGACCTAGGCGTTCATAAAACCGAAACCGTTGACAGTACTGACAGTGAATTACCGAAGTCCCCAACATTAGGGAAAGATGCGACGAAATAGGAAAAAAATGTGAAAAACTATTTTGTGAACTGTGTTTAGCGAAAGGTTTAGACTATTTTAAGAACCATTTCGAAGAACTAAGTAAATTTGAACGTGTCTACGTGTCATAAAAAAGGTACGCATCAAAAAACGTATTCTTTAGAAAATTGCTACATGGAGAGAAAAATGAAAGAAAATGGGTGTTGCATTCCGAATCTACAGGAAACGTATTTTGTGTTTATTGTAAATCATTCAGTGACAGCGTGGACTTTGATAACATGCATACTCCATTTTCAACCTCTGGATTTTGTAAAAGGAAGAAGGGGGAAGAAAAACTGACATTTCATGAAGACAACGCTGATCATCGCAAAAACTCAGTGACGTGATTTCTGCAATCGAAGAACGAGATATGTATCGACAGTGAACTGCAGCATATGATTAAAACAAAGGAAAAAAATTGTTGACAAGAAGTGCCTCGGCGCGTGGTAGAAGTACTTAAACATGTGACAGTAAGAGGACTTGCTTTTCGTGGTCATAGCGAAATTTTTGGAGCCCCAAATAATGGTAGCTATTTAGATTCCCTTGAACTAACTGCTCATTTTGACCCATTTTTGAAACAACAAATCCTAGAATAATGCTCTAAAGGCCATGGCCACCAGTCATATTTATCCAAGACTATTTGCGGAGAATTCGTAGACCTTGTGGAAAACAAGGTATTGAGCAAAATTAAAGGCGAAATTCAAACAGCAAAATACTACGGACTGGTTGTAGATTCGACAGTAGACACAGCAAGTGAAGATCAACTAGCCGTGTAGGAAGGTATCGTTTCAAAGGAAGAGTTCACGAAAGATTTTTGTGTTTTGTTCCCATACACAGTCATACAGGAGAAAGTCTTAGGAAGGTTATGCTAGATCTCTTTGGAAAATACAGTAGTAGAGTAAAAGACTGTCGTTCGCAATCCTATGACAAAGACTTGTAACAAAAAAACTGTAGAAAGCTTTTAAGACTGCCTGCATACTGTGTCCACAGGCTGCTTATGATAGCACACATGTTATTCTGACCTCAGTCGTGTGGCTGCTTCTGGCGGACAGTGTCTTTCAGTAGCAGTGCTACTGAAATCTGGAGGAGGCTGGTGTACCTTCTGCGTCAGTCTATGGAATGCTTCACCGTTACCAAGCGTTACACCCACAAGTTGAAGCGAGTCGGTTCAGTGTAGTGGTTCCTACCCCTGCCACCCACTTCAAGCAACTTCTGTAAAGAGGCATTGGCTGTCTGTGATAGATAGGAGCGGCTCAGCGAATAGCATCCTCCCCAGGGATCACCACACAGCACCTTGATATGGTGAGATTTGCGTGGACCATGGAGACATTTATACACTTCAGATTTTGCCGTGTTTTACAAGTCTGCTACGGTCAGTCTTATAGTGACGTTATTGCTTTAACATATTCGGATTTTTCTGTAGTTATCACAGTACTAATGTAGACTTGGCATTTACAAATGTTACTTTTATGCCGGCGGTGAGGGTAATTATTTTACAAAGTGACTTTTTCGTTATAAAGTTTACTATGGACACACTTAAGGTGACGTCACGCATTCATCACGCAAGCAGAATGTAGACTTGATACTTGTAAGGTTCTCATATGTTTTCTGCTATTGTAAATAAGTCACCTTTACTCTACTGGAACTAAGGTGAATGAACGCTCTGCATGAGTAGTAAGTAAGAGCCTTGACTCTGCGTTTAGTTTTACCTGTGGTTGACTTGCTAGTTAGTGCAATGCTGAGGCATTCTTACTGGAGGCAAAGCAGAGAGCAATTGAATTTTTCAGAGAAAGAGATCTGTTATTTGTGAATCTAGGAGAAACTACCTGGAATACTTTATTCTGGAGAAAAAAATCTTTTATAATACTTTATTGTTCTTTATATTGATGGAGAAGATTTTGGAGGAATTTTAAAGGTATGACTGTAGTTCTTTTGTAATGAGAGAATTTTGCAGTTGTCAGAATCTTCTTGTGTTGTACATTCTTTTTGTCAATAATAAGATTTTGATTTCTCAAAAACGATTTTCTTTAAAGCAAGGCCACCTCCTTGATCTATAGTCACGTTCTAAATATTCCGTTGTGTGCATTGCACCTTACGCCACACGCAGCAACAGATTGTTTCTCACACGCAGAAAAATTTAGAGTAGATTATTTACCTTTAGCTGCTGCATCTGCTGATTTATAGTTGCTTTGAGAACGTGAGCATATGAGGCAAAAAAGAGCATGGTGAGCAAGAGATAAGTCATTTTTATTTTAGGGCATGTTTCACCTTGCATTATTGGGCAAATAGTGCAAATAGCGTGTAGTCGGGATCGTCACGTATCGTGCTAGCAAGTAGATTGATTTTCTGTTAACAGTGTTGGTAAGTTCAAACAGTTATTTTCTTCCGAGTACAGTGGTAATTTATTTTTGTGGACATTCCAAGTCAAACATTGCACTTCATATCACGCAAGGTTCATAATGACCTTCGGTAATGAGTTTTAGTTATATAGTTTTCATTGAGTACTCAGTTAGTTTCGTTTGGCATTTAATTAGATTCATTTTCTTTATTTCAAATTTTTCATTTCGTGAAGTTTAGAGTGTAATTCCACAGAAATATTCACATGCGCCACACAGGGCCAATGAACAGTCCGTTTTTCTCAGCAGTTGAATACGTTAGTTAAATAAAGGAGTCGTTACATGAGAAGAAAGTTTTTGAAATCAATATACTCAGTTTTCTCACATGCAGACAATTTATTATAGAAAGCTTACCGGTCATTCAAAATAACTGAGTATTTCTGGCAACGCATTTCATCTGACGACCCTGTTACGCTAAGGAAATTAAAAGTCACAACACCCAGTAACCGTGGATGTGTCAAAGTATTGCAAGATTTTTATAGAAACGTTACATACATAGCAAGTGCGTATTTGCTGCTAAATAATGCGTGTGGGGATTGATGAACACGGGACACAAGTGCATTTGTTAAAATATCACACTGGGCTAATTCTTTAACGTGAGACACCGACGTGGTAAACGGCCGGTCTCGGTCGTTTTTTTATATTTTTTACGTTATGTGTTTAGATAATATCAGTCAAAACTGTAAATAGCAGTGGAATGGGTACTGCTAATGCTATTTTTATTGAGAAACTATAAGACTACACATTAATACTTTCGACACCGTTCCCCACAAGCGTCTTCTAACCAGACTGTGTGCCTATGGAATATCGCCTCCGTTGTGCGACTGGATTCGTGATTTCCTGTCAGAAAGGTCACAGTTCGTAATAATAGATAAAAGTCATTGAGTAAAACAGAAATAACATCCGGCGTTCCCCAAGGAAGTGTTATAGGCCCTCTATTGTACCTGATTTATATCAAAGACATAGGAGACAATCTGAGTTGCCCTCTTAGATTATTTGCAGATGATGCCGCTATTTACCGTCTTGTAAAGTCATCAGATGACCAAAATGAATAGCAAAATTATTTAGATAAGGTATCTGTGTGGCGCGAAAAGTGGCAATCGACCCTGTATAATGAAAAGTGTTAAGTTATACACATGAGTACTAAAAGAAATCCTCTAAATTTCGATTACGCGATAAATCACACAAATCTGAAGGCTATATATTCAACTAAATACTGAGGAATTACAATTACAAATAACCTAAACTGGAACGATCACATAGATAATGTTGTGGGTACAGCAAACCAAAGACTGCGATTCGTTGGCAGAACACTTAGCAGGTTGCAACAGATCTACTAAAGAGACTGCTTACACTACACTTGTCCGCCCTATTCTGGAGTATTGCTGTGCGGTGTGGGATCCGTATCAGGTGGGACTGACGGATGACATCGAAAAAGTACAAAGGAGAGCAGCTCGTTTTGTATTATCGCTAAATAGGGGAGATAGTGTCACAGACATGATACGTGAATTGGAGTTGCAATCATTAAAATAAGGGCGTTTTCCGTTGCGACGGGATCTTCCCATGAAATTTCAATCACCAGTTTTCTCCTCCGATTGCAAAAACATTCTGTTGGCACCCACTTACATAGGGAGAAATGATCATCACGATAAAATAAGAGAAATCGGGGATCGCACAGAAAAATTTAAGTGCGAGGGCGGAACGGCAGAGAGACAGCTTGAAGGTGGTTCATTGAACCCTCTGCCAGGCACTTATTGTGAATAGCAGAGTAATCACGTAGATGTAGATGTAATACGGTCTAAGAAAAAAAAAACAATGCACCATGAATGAATTATCCGACAGGAAAAACATTTTGTAGATGTCATGAACATATACAGACAAACGAATGATTTCAATATCAGAAAAATTGGATGATTTATTCCAGAGGAAGAGCGTCACAAACTCAGCAAGTCAATAACGCAATGGCCCACATCTGGCCCTTATGCAAGCAGTTATTCGGCTTCGGACTGATTGACAGAAGTTGTTGGATAGCGTCCTGTGGGATTATCGTGCTGAATTCTGTCCAATTAGCGAGCTACATCTACATCTAAATGGATACTCTGCAAATCACATTTAGGTGCCTGGCAGAGGGTTCATCGAACCACCTTCGCAATTCTCTATTAGTCCAATCTCGTATAGCGCGCGGAAAGAATGAACACCCATATCTTTCCATACGAGCTCTGATTTCCCTTATTTTATCGTGGTGATCGTTCCTCCCTATATATCTCGGTGTCAACAAAATATTTTCAAATTCGAAGGAGAAGTTGGTGATTGGAATTTCGTGAGAAGATTCAGCTGCAACGAAGAACGACTCTGTTTTAATGATGTCCATCGCAAACCCTATATTATTTCAGTGACACTCTCTACCATATTTCGCTATAATACAAAACGTGCTGCCTTTCTTTGAATTTTTTCGATGTACTCCGTCAGTCCTATCTGGTAAGGACCCCACACCGCGCAGCAGTATTCTAAAAGAGGACGGACAAGCGTAGTGTAGGCAGTCTCCTTAGTGGGTCTGTTACATTTTCTAAGTGTCCTGCCAATAAAACGCATTCTTTGGTTAGCCTTCCCCACAACATTTTCTATGTGTTCCTTCCAATTTACGTTGTTCGTAATTATGAGTCCTAGGTATTTAGTTGAATTTACGGCCTTTAGATTTGACTGATTTATCGTGTAACTGAAGTTTAAAGGATTCCTTTTAGCACTCATGTTATTTAGGGTCAACTGTCACTTTTCGCACCATTCAGATATCTTTTTTAAATCGTTTTGCAGTTTGTTTTAATCTTCTGATGACTTTATTAGTCGATAAACGACAGAGTCATCTGCAAACATCCGAAGACGGCTCCTCAGATTGTCTCCCAAATCGTTTATGTAGATAAGGAACAGCAAAGGGACTATAACACTACCTTGGGGAACGCCAGAAATCACTTCTGTTTTACTCGATGAATTTCAGTCAGTTACTAGGAACTGTGACCTCTCTGACAGGAAATCACAAGTCCAGTCACATAACTGAGACGACATTCCATAAGCACGCAATTTCACTACGAGCTACTTGTGTGGTACAGAGTCAAAAGCCTTCCAGAAATCCAGAAATACGGTATCAGTTTGAAATCCCTTATCAATAGCACTCAACACTTCATGTGAATAACGATCTAGTTGTGTTTCACAGAAACGATGTTTTCTAAACCCATGTTGACTGTGTGACAATATACCGTTTTCTTCGAGGTAATTCATGATGTTCGAACACAATATATGATCCAAAATCCAGCTGCATATCGAGGTTAACGATATGGGCCTGTAATTTACTGGATTACTCCTACTATCTTTCTTGAATATTGGTGTGGCCTATGAACCTTTATAGTCTTTGGGTACGGATCTTTCGTCAAGCGAACGGTTCTATATCATTGTTAAGTATGGAGCTAATGCATCAGCATACTCCGAAAGGAACCTAATTGGTATACAGTCTGGACCAGAAGACTTGCTTTTATTAAGTGATTTAAGTGGCTTCACTAGGTCTTCAAAATCCCGATTTGATTGGAGGGTCCTGTCCATAATGCTCCAAATGTTCTCAACTGGGGAGAGATCCAACGAACTTATTGCTCAAGGCAGTGTTTGGCAACGACGAAGCAGTAGGAACCCTCACCGTGGGTGGGCGGGCATTTTCTTGCTGAAACGTAAGCCCAGGATGACTTGCATGAATGGAAACAAAACTGGGCGTAGAACATCGTAATGCTGTACTGTGAGGGTGCGCCGGACGACAACCAAAGAGGTCGAAAAGAAACGCCACTGCAGACCATCACTCCTGATTGTCAGGCCACGTGGTGGGCGACAGTCAGGTTGCTAAACCACCACTGTCTTACATTTCAATAAGACTCATCTACTTGCCGAACCCCACCTTCTTCAGCAAGGTCGCCGAATCTCTTGGTTCAAATGGCTCTGAGCACTATGGGACTTAACATCTGAGGTCATCAGTCCCCTAGAACTCAGAACTACTTAAACCTAACTAACCTAAGGGCATCACACACATCCATGCCCGAGGCAGGATTCGAAACTGTGACCGTAGCAGTCGCGGCTGAATCTCTCCCCAACTGAGAAAGTTTGGAGAATTATGTGCAGGGCCCTCCAGTCAGCTCGCGATTTTGACGATCTAACGCGTCAGTTGGACAGAATTTGGCGCGGTTTCCCTCAGGATATTCTGTCAATCAGCATCAAGTAGAACAGATGCTTGCATAAGGGACAATTTGCGAGGCTCTTTCTCTTGGCTGAATCGTCCAACTTTTCTGAAAACTAAATCATAGTTTTGTCTGAACGTGAACATCACATCTACCTATCGAGCCGGCCGGTGTGAGCGAACAGTTCTAGGCGATACAGTTCTAGGGGCCTGATGACCGCAGATGTTAAGTCCCATAGTGCTCAGAGTTATTTGAACCAGCCTGCCTATCGATTTCCGTTCAAAAATTCAAATGTGTGTCAAATCTTATGGGACTTAACTGCTAAGGTCATCAGTCCCTAAGCTTACACACTACTTAAGTTAAGTTATCCTAAGCGCAAACACACACTCCCATGCCCGAGGGAGGACTCGAACCTCCGCCGGGACCAGCCGCACAGTCCATGACTGCAGCGCCTCAGACCGCTCGGCTAATCCCGCGCGGCTCGATTTGCGTCCCATTCGGATAATTACTTCGAGGTGCGTGGATTTTCGTTTCTTTTTTTTCCTTGGTGTAATGCAAGTACGTTTTTCTGGTTACAATTATTTGTTTTATATCGTTTCGTCCTGTGCGGTATTTTGCGTGATACGTTCAGCTCCACATTAAGTATTTACTGTTGCAGTTCGTCACTGAATGTGGTTTCCGTCGGAAGTTACAGTTCACGTCAGTCTTCTACGTTATTTAGTCAATAGTGCTAAGGTCTCAAAAATAATTTTATCGTATACTTAGATTCTGACTGTACAAATACCGAAGTGATTTGCAATGCACAGGTCTTAGACTATAAGATGAGACCCATTGGACGAATTATTCATTTCGCCATACAGAATTACATACTAATATTAATTAGTTTCTTTCAGAAAAAGACATATAAAACCTACGCTGCGCTTGCGAAAGTTTCATCTTTTGTCGCTAAAATCCTCCGTGTCAGACTGTTATCACAGAGTTATGCCTGAAAAGCGGCTATGAATAAATTTAAAGTTGTTTCAAAGTTTCTATACGGCATCTAAGTTAAAGGATAACGGTTAGCTTTCACGGGTTACAAATTACTGTATATAGTATCTGTTGAAGGAGGTGTTCCCAGTTTCAGCCTCGCAACTGCACCCGTCTCTGCGGTGGGTTGCGAATTCTTTCGAACTCATCCGGACCATCGCGTTATCCTTGAGAAAACTGTAATTTTTAATAGTCTAATTCTTTATCGGTATGAGCGGCGTTGTTATACAGTTCACTTTTCAGGTAATGTAAGACAGACAGATCTGGAGGATTTTGGTCACCTAGTCTTGGAGAACTTACCCATCTTGCACCATACTGATGTGCTGGGTCATGAAAAGCATTTCAGTATACATCAGATTTGAGCCCAATTAGATGAGGATGCAATTGAAATTTTTACATTTCAAATACATTCGACTAACTATGTCAATACATCGTATTGAAACCAGAGACAGCTCATAGCCATACATTCTTAGTTATCTCGCAAATTGTAGTGATTTATCACATTTAGTGTTGTTACTACATTACAACTGACAGCATTTTTAAATTTTTCAACCACCGTGTACAGTTAAATGTATAACAAAATGGTTCAAATGGCTCTGAGCACTGTGGGACTTAACATCTGAGGTCATCAGTCCCCTAGAACCTAACTAACCTTGGGACACCACACACATCCATGCCAGAGGCAGGATTAGAACCTGCGAGCGTAGCGGTCGCGCGGTTCCAGATTGAAGCGCCTAGAACCGCTCGGCCACACCGGCCGGCAAAATGTACAGCATCTTTTTCATTTTCTTGTGCATGGGAGATCGGCAAGGTTACTATTGGATTTGGTGCGGTTAATTTTAATGGGGGGTCGGGTGCCCTTCATGTTGCCATTCCATTACCCCCTCACTCCCCACCGATTCACTGCCTAGGAAGGAAGATGTGTACTCCAGCTGTCTGTTAAAGAGTGTGAATGTTTTCTAAATGTTTGCGAAACTTGTAACTAAGGCAGCAAATGGGTACCAGCCTCGTATTCACCTGGTCAGATGTGGGAAACCACTGAAAAACTTATCCAGGCTGGACTGCAAACCAGTCCTCGTTGTTAATCCTTTAGCCTCAATCGACACACGACTGGCGCTCCTACATCAATACCGGAAGCAATGTGTTAACACGCGGTTATTCGAGCAGGTGTACACGACCGCCTTATATCTGTTAGTGCGCAGGTTCGGCTTCTTTAGATAGAAGTATAACGACTGCGTATTAGAATTTTGTACGAAAATCAAAAATCGTTGATGTCGTTAGCCGTGTTGCTTAGTCAACCAGCGATTATATTTAACAGCGCGGTCAGCTAAATATACTGGACCTCTGCATTTTGCGCTGTTATTCCTCGATAAACCTTAACATACTCCATTTCTTATCTTCACAGTTATTTTTAATTATGTGACAATTATTTTCCTTTCCCACTAGACATTAGACTATAGTACTTTTTAAAATAATCATCACGCAGAAAAAATAGTTTATGTCGATCTATTTCCCAAACCAAAGATACCTTTTGTTCAGTTTACTTTTTTGTACTGCTTACAATACAGGAAAGCGTTTCTGAAGAAGATAAATTTGTTAAGGGGGGTAGGACGTCAAGCGGCCCGACTTGGAGCAAGACAGGCACCACAGCACATTTTAATTCCCACTGTCTGTACTTTTACAAATAAAATCGTAAAACTTTGTCAGCATGACCAGGAAGGATTCAGGATTCACACTCACAACAGTGGAAGTTCAAACACATAACAGAATAAATTAATTTTTTGCTTGTGAAAT
Source organism: Schistocerca americana (assembly GCF_021461395.2). Classification (NCBI taxonomy): domain Eukaryota; kingdom Metazoa; phylum Arthropoda; class Insecta; order Orthoptera; family Acrididae; genus Schistocerca; species Schistocerca americana. The sequence continues at coordinate 234,120,856 of NC_060125.1, read as the reverse complement.
TTCAGCATTTTTTCACTTTCTATTGGCTGCATTTGTTGCTATAGGTACACTTTTCTTCATAAGTAAGAGAGATTGTTCGATGAATTTTGCACAGCATACAAACCATACTTACGGCTGTATGAAACTCTAGAATTTTCCAAATCTATTAAAAACTGTGATAAAAATTGTCGTAATTAACTATAAGAGTTGAGTTTTTTCTAAACATGAAGTTTAAAATGCAACAGCATATTCATTTTTTCATAAATTAAATAAATTCTAGAGTTTCATATAAGTATGGTTTGTGTGCTGTGCAAAATTCATCGAAGAATCTGTCGTACTTACGAAGAAAAGTGTACCTATAGCAACAAATGCAGCCAATAGTAAATGAAAAAATGATGAAATTTTACATGTAAAAAAAATTATTTTGTTATGTTTTTGAACTTCCACTACTATGAGTGTAAATCCTGAATCCCTGCTAGTCAAACTGACAAAGTTTTACGAATTTATTTGTAAAAGTATAGACAGTGGGAATTAAAATGTCCTATGGTGCCTCTCCTGCTCCAAGTCGGGCCGCTTGACGTCCTGCCCCCCTCAACATCGAGTATAGATTTAAGCGTCACGAAGTGTCTTCTTAGTGAAACATGGACGATAACTGGTTTAGACAAGAAGAGAATAGAAACTTTCGAATGTGGTACTCCAGAAAAATGCTGAAGATTAGATGTGTAGATCACGTATCTGATGAGGAGGTACTGAATAGAATTGTCCACAACAACAACAACAACATGATGTTCGAATTACTGCTTAAACATCCGAAGAAAAAAATGGTTCAAATGGCTCTGAGCACTATGGGACTTAACATCTTAGGTCATCAGTCCCCTAGAACTTAGAACTGCTCAAACCTAACTAACCTAAGGACATCACACACATCCATGCCCGAAGCAGGATTCGAACCTGCGACCGTAGCAGTCCCGCGGTTCCGGACTGCAGCGCCTAGAACCGCACGACCACCGCGGCCGGCCACATCCGAAGACAGTGAACCTACAAGTACATTAGGCAATAGTTATCAGAGCACTCGATGCCGATTTCTTTTCTCAGTCTCTTGAAACAGAATGTGCTGCAGCAGGCCGGCCGGAGTGGCCGAACGGTTCTACGGGCTACAGGTTGGAACCGCGCGACCCCTACGGTCGCAGGTTCGAATCCTGCCTCGGGCATGGTTGTGTGTGATGTCCTTAGGTTAGTTAGGATTAAGTAGTTCTAAGTTATACGGGACTGATGACCGCAGATGTTAAGTCCCATAGTGCTCAGAGCCTTTTTTTTTTTTTTTTTTTTGCTGGTGTAAACAGAGGCAGCAACAATTTAAATCCATGCGAGGGATTTTCTGTTTTCAAGCAAATATGTGACGCTGTGAGTTGGTGTCGACAGAAGCGTGTAATACGGAATGTTCTGGAAGGAACGAGGAATGTCCCGTACGGAGTATCGATTTTTCCCACCCAGAAAGATGCAGTTGTGCGAGGTTTTGCTACGTAATGCCCATATTTCGTGTGCAATAACCCGATGCTTAACAAAACTGGATGCTCGTTTTGGGAGAGCAGCTGGAACGGCAACCGCGCTCCAAACTAACCGAAACAAAGGACGCGGCGTACAAAGGACGGCGGGCGAGTCGCGCCATTGTCTCGCGACGCAGTGCGGGGTGCAATCGCTGCGAGGCTTGGGGAAGGAGACGCAGCAGCAGCAGCAGCAGCAGTAGCGTGTCCAAAGCAACCCCCGCCCCTCCAAGTAACGAGGATTTAAATCCAGTCGTCGACGTCCCCCTCCGTGTCGCTCGCTCACCACTGTCCTCGTGCAAAAAAGTATTAAAAATGAAACCGCGCATCAATAACGCACGACCCGAATTGCTTTCCGTAATCCCACGCGTCCTCTGTGTACGGACGAATGAGAGACGTTTTGTATTCATAAATACAGTTGCAGTCATTCTAACGGACTAAAGACTTGAATGAAATACAAGTAGTTGCCTACTTATGATTGTAGCACAATAAGTAATGTATCACATCGTATAAATGATATGCCCTCTAGTATTATGGGTAACTCTAAAATATTTCTGTTTGCTGATGACACTAGCTTGGTAGTAAAGGATGTTGTGTGCAACATTGACTCGGTTTCAAGTAGTGCGCCGGCCGCGGTAGCCGTGCGGTTCTAGGCGCTGCAGTCCGGAACCGCGGGACTGCTACAGTCGCAGGTTCGAATCCTGCCTCGGGCATGGATGTGTGTGATGCCCTTAGATTAGTTAGGTTTAAGTAGTTCTAAGTTCTAGGGGACTGATGACCTTAGATGTTAAGTCCCATAGTGCTCAGAGCCGTTTGAACCTATTTTTTCAAGTATTGCAGTACATGACCTCAGTTCATGGCTTGTAGAAAATAAACTAACGTTAAATCACACTAAGACTCAGTTTTTACAGTTTTTAACACACAATTCAACAAAACCTGACGTTTTAATTTCACAGAACGGGCGTATGATCAGTGAAAGTGAACAGCTAAAATTTCTAGGTGTTCAGATAGATAGTAAGCTGTCGTGGAAAGCCCACGTTCAGGATCTTGTTCAAAGACTAAATACTGCCATTTTCACTATTCGAACGGTATCAAAAGTGAGTGATACTTCGACACTTTGCTTATTTTCATTCACTTATGTCGTGTGGTATTATGTTTTGGGGTAACTCTTCCCATTCTAGAAGGATATTTTTGCCTCAGAAACGGGCGGTTCGGGCAAAAAGTGGTGTGAGTTCACGACCCTCTTGCGACCTCTGTTCACGAGTCTGGGTATTTTGACATTGGCCTCTCAATATGTATACTCCTTATTTCGTTTCTTGTTACCAATATTAGTTTATTCCCAAGAATAAGCCGCTTTCACTCGGTTAATACTCGGCAGAAATCAAACCTGCATTTGGATCGGACTTCCTTAACTCTAGTGCAAAAAGGTGTGCGGTATACTGCTGCATCCATTTTCAATAAGCTGCCACTCGAATTCAAAAATCTTAGCAGTAATCCACGCGCTTTCAAATCGAAACTTAAAGAGTTTCCTCATGCGTCACTCCTTCTATTCTGTCGAGCAGTTCCTTGAAAAATTAAGCTGATTCTTATTGTATTGCTGATAGCGTTTACTTAAACTTATGGACTGACTTTTTTCAGGTTCATGGACATTTATTTTTATCTGTTATTACTTTTACGTTGTAAGTTCATGTACTGACACGTTCCATGACCTTGGAGATTTGCTCCTCAATTTGGTCCTACGGAACTTGACGTGTAAATAAATAAAATAAATAAATAAAAATAAAACTCTCTTGAACGATCATTCATTGATCACAATGAAACATATACACAAGAAAGAACGATGTTTCTTCTACATTCACCCTCCTTTCCGTTCTATGGCCTTCCCTCAGAGAGTGACAAGAAATGGCGTGTATGCCCTGTCACTGCCACTCCTTGTCCTGGTCATGAATCCATTTCTTCACTGTGCGAATCACCTCTTCATCAACCTCAAAGTGTCTTCCACGAATGTCTGAGGGAGACAGGTCAGGACTGCAGGTTCGATGGGATAAGACTGTCCAAATCTGTTTAGTGATGAGTTCCGAAGCCCTCAAACTTGTGTGAGGCCGAGTGTTATCATGTTGACTCAAACATTCACCTGGGAAGTAATGGCGACTAAGCCGCTCCAAGCACTTCCTGAGTTTGGTTAATGTGTTCATGGTGTTACCTCTTGTGATCATACACTATTGGCCATTAAAATTGCTGCACCAAGAAGAAATGCAGATGACAAACGGGTATTCATTGGACAAATATATTATACTAGAACTGACTTGTGATTACATTTTCATGCAATTTGGGTGCATAGATCCTGAGAAATCAGTACACAGAACAACCAACCCCTGGCCGTTATACCGGCCTTGATACGCCTGGGCATTGAGTCAAACAGAGCTTAGATCGCGTGTACAGGTACAGCTGCCCATGCAGCTTCTACACAATACCACAGTTCATCAAGAGTAGTGACTGGCGTATTGTGACGAGCCAGTTGCTCGACCACCATTGACCAGACGTTTTAAATTGGTGAGAGATCTGGGGAATGTGCTGGCCAGGGCAGCAGTCGAACATTTTCTGTATCCAGAATGGCCCGCACAGGACCTGCAACATGCGGTCGTGCATTATCCTGCTGAAATGTAGTGGCACCCAGCAATGTTGAACAGGTGCAGACACCAACAAGTGACATCTTCTCAGTTGAAGCAATTCCATCAGTGGCACCCAGCAATGTTGAGCAGGTGCAGACAGCAACAAGTGACATTATTTCAGTAGAAGCAGTTCATCAGTGGCACCCAGTAAAGTTGAGCAGGTACACACAGCAACAAGTGACATTATTTCAGTAGAAGCAGTTCCATTAGTGGCACCCAGCAATGTTGAATAGGTGCAGACACCAACAAGTGACATTATCTCAGTAGAAACAGTTCCATCTATGGCACCCAGCAATGTTGAGCAGGTGCAGACACCAACAAGTGACATCATTTCAGTAGAAGCAGTTCCATCTGTGGCACCCAGCAATGTTGAACAGGTACACACAGCAACAAGTCACATTATTTCAGTAAAAAAAAAAAAAAAACAGTCCATCAGTTGCACCTAGCAATGATGAGCAGGTCCAGAGAGCAGTCCATGATATTCACTATCACTGATCACACTGTTCATCAGAGTTTATAAGCAGAAATTAAACATGTCCTAGTGGCACCAATCATGTAGAAAAAGTACAAGTAACAGTCCATAATATTCACTATCACTAATCACACTGTTCATCAACAGAAATTAAACATGTCCTAGTGGCACCAATCATGTAGAAAAAGTGCAAGTAACAGTCCATAATATTCACTATCCTAATCACACAGTTCATCAGCAGAAATTAATCATTTCTAAGTGGCACCCATTATGTTGAAAAAGTTCAGGTAACAGTCCATAATATTCACTATCACTAATCAGACAGTTCAGGCATGAACAATAGTTTGAATGCACATACAAATGCTTTTACACTAAACATACAAATCATAACAAACACTCAAATGATGTCAGATAATTGTCATATTAACTATTACAAATACTCAAGTATCAGTAAACCTATAATATTTATGAGTGTCAGTGCAACCCACTACAAACAAATAAAATAATATTTAGGAGATAGGTGGGTAGGATTAGGAAAGGAAAACACACAAAACACACTCACCCATCTTTCATCCACATTAAGTACTACTGTGTAATTGAACAGTGTTAACTGTGTAAATGCAATTCTGTCAAAATTTCATGTTCATCATGTGTATCAAGTAGTAGTGGCAGCAATGTATAACAGTCAATAATAGTTAAGTCAACGTCATAGTCATCATGTTAAGACCAATGTATGCCAAGCCAAATCAAATGTACTGTTGCTGAACAACTGTCAGTGAGCCAAGATATGCAATTACTTCCTCTCTCCAAAAAAAGTTATATACTGCTTAGTGATTTAACAAAGTGTGTGTATAGACTATCTTCCTTCTACTTTAGTGTTCTAGTCTGCTATCTTCATCCTCCTTGTTCCATAAAGACCAACAAAAAAAAACTATGCACCTCACTTACTTTACCTCTTATACACCAAAACTCCAATAATCATCAGCATCACATAATCTCAATACTTCAATAATACCTCTTACGTCGATACATATAAACCTTATCATTAATAGCATTTACCTTACCTCTTGTCCACCAAAACTCCAATAATCATCAACTTCATATAATGTCAATAATACCTCTTCAATACGTCGATACATATAAACCTTATTACCAATATCATTTCACTTCCAAAACAACTCTTTCCTCTAGTCAGTCTCCTCGAACAAGTACAGATATAATCCTAATGCAAACCTCATCATCCCATTCAATCCGAAGACACACTGTCAACACACAACCTCTGTGTAATCCATCTGACCCAAATCTTTTACTCATTATGAATTATAAACAAAAGAAATGCATACATGACCTCTAACAGACTTAGTTCGAATAACTCTCAGTAATTAAGTACGATTACGGAGTGTGAACGATCATAATATTTCACTGTGTGTACACCACTTCAAGAATTATGGCAAACAGAAGCAAACATGTGGAGTATTTCTTGTGTCAAGTGTCACTTCCTATTTCAATTGCTCACGAAAAATGCAGTGTAATAACTGTCAATGGTCTAAACCTAGTTTTGGTATGTCATGTTGTTAGCTTCCTTCCTATTAGCATAAATTTATACAGCTTCCATAAAACCTCAGCTCATGTGACTTCTATGAAGTTTCTTGTACTAATGTCGTTCGTCGAATTATACCAGTTCATTTTCCTATCTTAAAAATATAAGGCACTGAGCGTAAGCAAAACAAGCAATAGCGAGTAAATATACCAGTAGTGAACAGAATGTCAACAAGTGGATGCAGCACAATTCTTACAACGAGGCTCTGCCAAGCGAACAATCTGTAACCTATACCATAGTGTAACCTAAACTCTATGTTCGTACACTGTACATCAGCATTGCTATATACCAAATTAAAGAGTAGTTGTGACGACAAACAGAAATGTATAAATATGCAATCCATACGCATAGCAGTAAACATATATCTTACGTAATAAACAGGTCATTAGCATCATATCAGCATAAGCAAATAAATGTTCATATGTCCTCTTAATAAGTAAACATGAAGGCGCAAGCAGATAAATCACAAAGTATAACTTACATACATATCAGCACAACTAATCAGGTGACAATTATAATTTAAATAAAAAGCACAGCAGACACATAATAAAAAAAATATGACATAAGAGAAAAAGCATTGCAGCCAAGCGATGCATAATATACAAAAGTTACAACCCAGTTCATTAATAATCATTGTCAAAATCAGTTAACGTACGCAAGCACGTCGCTTCACAAGTAATTTCATAGAACATGAAATTTAGCACAAAGTCTGAATCACGTAATCGCGAGCAGCAAATTACGTCTAAAGTAAGTGCCTAAGTGGAAATATGTTACCTGAAAAATGAACTAAATTAATAGTTACCTTTTTTAGTTTATTAGTTTCTTCTTCAAAATTACATTCTTCCTGAAAATTTCTCGATAGCAAGTCGTCTTATCGTCGGACACGCACAGAATTTACCTCAAGTTCTTAAATATTTTATACAACCGTATCCTGAAAAATACTGAATGTTAATAACATAATTCATCAAGTCACTATAGCTTTATACTGAATTTAGTCGGAGAAATTAGACTGTGTATTCGTTTACGGCTGTCAGTGCATTCGCACTGAGCGCTCGATCAGCTGTAGGCGCGTGACGTAGGAAGCAATTGTTTGCGGTCAACGACTGCCCTGTGCGGCGCGCAGACTTGACTGTCGCTTTGAGTATATGCCGCCGCCAAAACACAGCGCGGTATCCTTGTATTCTCTGCATGTTTACATGTAGCTGTTAGTTTCACAAAAGTACACTCCTGGAAATTGAAATAAGAACACCGTGAATTCATTGTCCCAGGAAGGGGAAACTTTATTGACACATTCCTGGGGTCAGATACATCACATGATCACACTGACAGAACCACAGGCACGTAGACACAGGCAACAGAGCATGCACAATGTCGGCACTAGTACAGTGTATATCCACCTTTCGCAGCAATGCAGGCTGCTATTCTCCCATGGAGACGATCGTAGAGATGCTGGATGTAGTCCTGTGGAACGGCTTGGCATGCCATTTCCACCTGGCGCCTCAGTTGGACCAGCGTTCGTGCTGGACGTGCAGACCGCGTGAGACGACGCTTCATCCAGTCCCAAACATGCTCAATGGGGGACAGATCCGGAGATCTTGCTGGCCAGGGTAGTTGACTTACACCTTCTAGAGCACGTTGGGTGGCACGGGATACATGCGGACGTGCATTGTCCTGTTGGAACAGCAAGCTCCCTTGCCGGTCTAGGAATGGTAGAACGATGGGTTCGATGACGGTTTGGATGTACCGTGCACTATTCAGTGTCCCCTCGACGATCACCAGTGGTGTACGGCCAGTGTAGGAGATCGCTCCCCACACCATGATGCCGGGTGTTGGCCCTGTGTGCCTCGGTCGTATGCAGTCCTGATTGTGGCGCTCACCTGCACGGCGCCAAACACGCATACGACCATCATTGGCACCAAGGCAGAAGCGACTCTCATCGCTGAAGACGACACGTCTCCATTCGTCCCTCCATTCACGCCTGTCGCGACACCTCTGGAGGCGGGCTGCACGATGTTGGGGCGTGAGCGGAAGACGGCCTAACGGTGTGCGGGACCGTAGCCCAGCTTCTTGGAGACGGTTGCGAATGGTCCTCGCCGATACCCCAGGAGCAACAGTGTCCCTAATTTGCTGGGAAGTGGCGGTGCGGTCCCCTACGGCACTGCGTAGGATCCTACGGTCTTGGCGTGCATCCGTGCGTCGTTGCGGTCCGGTCCCAGGTCGACGGGCACGTGCACCTTCCGCCGACCACTGGCGACAACATCGATGTACTGTGGAGACCTCACGCCCCACGTGTTGAGCAATTCGGCGGTACGTCCACCCAGCCTCCCGCATGCCCACTATACGCCCTCGCTCAAAGTCCGTCAACTGCACATATGGTTCACGTCCACACTGTCGCGGCATGCTACCAGTGTTAAAGACTGCAATGGAGCTCCGTATGCCACGGCAAACTGGCTGACACTGACGGCGGCGGTGCACAAATGCTGCGCAGCTAGCGCCATTCGACGGCCAACACCGCGGTTCCTGGTGTGTCCGCTGTGCCGTGCGTGTGATCATTGCTTGTACAGCCCTCTCGCAGTGTCCGGAGCAAGTATGGTGGGTCTGACACACCGGTGTCAATGTGTTCTTTTTTCCATTTCCAGGAGTGTATGTCATTCCACAAAAATTTTAACGTTAGATATATGATGTATTCCCTTAGAGCGTCGTGATTTAAGAGTTTCTACTTCAACAGTGTTATCATGAATAATTTTGCGAATTCTATATGGACCGTTATAAAGCAGAAAAAATTTGCGACACAAGCCTTTTCCTTTGTGTGACAAACGATGAGACTTAATTAACACCTTCTGACCAACTGACAAGATTTTTAAACGACCAGGATGTTTAGCTGATTTCTCTCTTCTAGCAGCCGCAGACGCAATATTTTGTAGAGCCAGGTTCACAACTTCAGAATGCCGCAGTTTCCGTGTAGGCGCAAAAGGAACGATTTCTGATATGCGATTTGTCGCTGCTTTGTTTTTTAATATCAATATAGGCGGTAAAGAAGTTGAATCATTAGGGAGTTCATTCAGAATGTTTTGAAAAATATGAAGATACTGATCCCACGTTCTGTGATTCTGATGACAATAAAGACGACACAATTTATTGATTTCCTTCATCCATCTCTCTGAAGCGTTAGATTGGGGGTGAAAAAGTGAAATGAAAATTGGTTTAATTTTACGACGCCGTAGAGTACGAAGCCAAATTTTAGAACGAAACTGTGATCCATTATCTGATATAACCTTATCAACATGACCCACTTCTTTAAGAAAATTTTTGATGAAAGCGTTAGATACTGAACGAGCTGTTGCTTTGCGTAACAGTGTAAAACACACATATTTTGACGTCAGTTCCACTGCTACGAAAATGTACGCAAAACCATTAGTAGATCGAACCACTGGACCGAACAAATCGACTGCAGCCATGTCCTTTAATTTCGCTGGAATGATAGGAAACAACGGTGCTCTGTGAGAAATTGTTGGCGGCTTAGCCTTTTGACATAATTTGCATTTGGCCAGAACAGATCGAATACGTTTTTCCATATTATTGAAGTAGCAATTTTCTCGTAATTTATGAAAGCATTTTCTGGGACCAAAGTGTGCATAACTGAAATGCGTATACCAAATCAGCTTATTAACCCACTCATCAGGAATACAAACTAACCAAACAGAGTTGTCGACCGATTTTCGTTTGAAAAGAATGTCATTGCGAACTAAATAATGCTGTCTAATCGCTACGCTTTCCTTTCTCCTCCACTTCTCCTTAATGTCCTTCCAGACTGGATCCTTATTTTGCTCCTTAGCGATGTCCTGGAGCGAAGACGAAATAAAGTTCTCAAACGCAACATCTTGAATATACATCAAACAATAATTGTTCTCTATGCAGTCCTCTTCAGCACTTTGTTTCAAACCCATAGGTGCACGTGATAAAGCATCAGCAACAATATTTGAAGAACCCTGTACGTAAACAGTACTAAAATCAAACTCCTGTAGGTACAACGCCCATCGTGACAATCTGCCGTGAGTTAATTTTGTTGACATAAGAAATTCCAGAGCTCGATGATCGGTATAAACCTTAGTATGTCTGCCAAACAAAAATGTGCGAAATTTTGTGAAAGCCCATACAACAGCTAAAGCTTCAAGTTCCGTAATCGAATAATTTTTTTCTGATTTAGAGAGAACACGACTTCCAAATGCAATAGTCTTCTGTACTACTACGCCGTTTTCTTCTATCTCTTGAAATAAATGTGCACCTAGGCCTTTGTATGATGAGTCCGTCGCCAAACAAAAATCTTTAGATAAGTCCGGATGTGAAAGAAGTGGAGCAGCAACTAAAGCATCACGAAGCTGTTCAAATTCTGCCTGAGCTTCCTCATCCCAACACCAATTAGAATTCTTTCCGGATAGTTCACATAAACGAGGTGTGGCCAAATCGTCCAATTTAACAAAGCGTCTAAGAAAATTACAGACACCAAGAAAACTACGAATATCACGTTTTGTGGTAGGAACAGCATAGTTACGAATAGCGTCTAATTTCTCTGGATCAGGAAGAATACCTTCTGTAGAAATAATGTGACCTAGAAATTTCACCTGAGAACGACCAAATTCAGATTTTTCCAAGTTTACTGTAATGCCAACTCTTGCAAAGATACGTAATAATGAATCCAAAATTTTGTTGTGCTCACTCCAAGAATGTTTAGCAATAAGAATATCGTCAACATATGAAGTAATATTGTTACGAAGATAAACAGGTAAAATTTCGTTTAAGCTACGAATGAATGCTGCTGAAGATACAGTAAGTCCAAACGGTAATTTCCGAAACTGGTAACAGTTACCAAAGGCTAAAAAGGCAGTATATTTTCTACAATCAGGGTGGAGTTCTATTTGCCAAAAACTTGCGCGCATATCAATCGTGGATAAAACTTTAATTCCATGGAAATGTTGAAGAAGTTCATCTAAATTTTGTGGAGGGTCAGTTTCAGGAATGATGATATTATTTATCTGTCTGGAATCCAGAACCAAACGAATTGACCCATCCTTTTTAAGAACAACGTGTAATGGACTGGTATAAGGACTGACTGCTGGCTCAATAATGCCCTGATCTAACATGTATTGAAGTTCATTCTTAACCTTATGTCTGTAGGCCAAAGGAATAGCGTACGTTTTCCCGCGAAATGGTGTGTGTTCTTTTACTTTAAATAAATATTGTAAGCCTTGTATAGTTCCTGTGTGATGACTAAACACTGTAGCATGTGAAGTCAAAATGTGGTGCAGCTCTTCTCTTGCAACGTCATCTGGCACTTCAGCTTTCTTGACCTTTTCATTAATTAATTCTTCGCTATTAATTATATCATCCATCGCGTCTCTGTATCTATTGTCATTGTCATGAATAAACACACTGTCGTCATAATCTCAACGAAAACATCAGAAGTAAGAAACCTTAAACATTTTGTATCTGGTTCAGATCTTGTTAAACACTCGAAAAATTTCAAACATTTCGGCATTCCAGCAACAGTCAAATTCACACTTCCTTCTTTTAAGTTCAAAATTGCCTTATGTGTGTTAAGAAACTCCATACCTAATATAATTTGTGTACTGAGTAATGGAACAATAATAAAATTAGCAGAAAATTCGTATCCTTGACAAATAAAATTTAAGTTGGTCTGTTGTTTAACTTCCACACTTTTTCCAGAAATCGCTCCTCGAATTGTAGTTTTAGAAATAGGTAACACAGGACAGGCAATAGTTCTTTCACATATACGAAAAACTGATTCACTAATGACGTTCAATGGGCTCCCAGAATCTAAAAATGCAGTGAACTTATTCTTACCGACACATACTTCAATAACAGGATGTAAAAATGCGTCTACATTATTTCCCTTTTCGTCTAGCAAAATGTCTCTCATGTCTTCCAGGCGTACGTAGTGTAAAGTCGTAGTGTCATTACTTTCTGAACCGTCTATATTGCTGCCAGAAGCCGAAGCTACAAGTCATTGTCGATTGTTTGTGTCACGTCTTTGATTATTCGCCTCATTTCGCGGATCAATTTCTACTATTTGCACTTGTCTCTCTGAAGTTCTGTCACGTGCAGGATGCCAATTAGGTCCCTCCTGTCTGTTAGATGCAAATTCTTGGTTGTGTCTGTTATTAAAATTTCTGTTTTCCTGTCTGTCTGCATAACTACTTCTTGTATAATTTCGACTGTCACTTCTGAAATTATTGTTGTATCTACTACCCTGATTATTTCTGTAGTAAGAATTTCTATTACTGTTTGAATAATTTCTGTCTTGATAATACCGATTACTGTTTCCGTATGATTGATCATTCCGGTACGAATTACCGTTGTTATAATTGTCTGTGTAATTTCTGCTAGAACGTCTGTTATTGTCATAAGGCTGGTATCTATTGTCCTGTCTGTTACGTCTGTCATTCTCAAAATTACCCATACAACGCCCGTTCCGATCACTATCCCTTTTCTCTGAAAATCTATTGTAATTACTGTTACTGAAAAAGTTACAAGAAGTCCCGTCGTCGTTGTCATATTCAAGTTCTTGCAACAAAGTCTTAAAAGTCTCAATGACGTCTTTACACCTTCCAGCTAGAGCAATTTGTCTTATGGGTTGTGGCAGCTTAGTCAAACAAATGCGGATTAATTCAGTCGGGCTGTAAGGGTTGGACAGGAACTGATTCTTTCGAATCATGTCTTCAAAGTATTCTGCCGGCGTGCGGAACTCAGACTGTTTAAAATTACGCTGCATAATCATACTATGTTTGACTCTGTCTTGCGTGTTTTCGGACCAATATGCCGATAGAAATGCATGATAAAAATCATTTAGATTATTACAATCGCTAATGAGTGCGCGCATCCGCGTCGCCGGTTCGTTTTCTAAATATCCACACATAAATTCCAGTTTGTGACTTAGTGGCCAATTTGGTGGGAGTGCGTACATAAATTGATCTAACCATGAACATGGATGTATGTCATTCTTAGAATTGCGGAAGATCTTAAATTTCCGAACAGTCAAAAAGTGTTTATAGTCAAAGTTTTCGCCTCATGGCGACAAAGACCTGCCGCGCCTGTCCCTGTCACAATGACGATTATTGTTAAATTCACGCGCCTGGCGCTCTCTTGTTGCATCCCGTAAATGAAACAAATTATTTTCTTCAAAGACCTCTGCTATCTGTGATTCTAGATTTCTTCTGCTGTCTTTTCCTACGATTTCGCCTTCAATTTGTTTGACTTGCTTTTTTAATGCCTCAAATTCCCTTTTCACGCGTTCATTAAATTTTTCCTGATTTTCAACATGCTTATTTATGTTCTGATACTCTTCGGTTTCTGCAAATGGTAATGGAGCTGTATCATCCGAATCTCTGTCCCCATGTAAACTAAGATTTGTCAATTTATCTGAAATCTCCTCAACTCTTTCCGATAAGTCACCTATTTGTTCTTTCTGTTTATTTACGTCTTCCGTAAGTGTCGTGACTCGGGTTTCAGTATTGACACACTTCGTAGTTAACTGTTCATATTGTTGTGTTAGATTATTTAATCTGTCATTTGGTACGGATTCCTCGATTCTCTCAAATATTTCTTCCTTATCTTTTGCACGTTGTAAATTTAACTCTGAAAATTTCTGTACTATCACGCGATCTCTTTCTTCCTGTTCTCTATCCTGTTCCCTTTGTCTAATCTCTACTGCAATTAATCTATTATTGTGAGCATTCAAAATCGGTTGTACTTCTTCTCTGATTTCTTTCTTTAATTCATCTTTCATATTTTTGAAACATGTCCCTATTCGTGAATCTAACCGTTTTTCCAAAGTTCCCATCTCTGTTTTTAATTCAGATCCAAACCGTGTTTCCATTGTTCCCATATCAGTTTTTAATTCAGATCGTAAAGTTCCCATCTCTGTTTCTAAACGTGTTGCCACTGTTTTTAATTCAGATCCCAAATTTAATATTGCACCCATCAACTGCTCCATGTTGAATGGTTCAAAATTCTTTTCGCCCCGAACATTTCCCGCAAAACCAGTTTCCTTCGTCATAGCTGTAAACTATCTGTGTTCGATACTATTTCAGAATCTTCTATCGTTAATCTCGTATTCTGTGAATTTTCTAATTGAGAAAAATTTTGAAATGGTTCCGGACTGTCTTCCCGATTTATTAAATTGTTTTCAACTCCATTATTCATCATACTGTTGTCCTGTGTTGGCGAGTTCGCCATGTCAAAAATTTCGTTATTCTCACTATTCATCATTTTTGCCTTTTTCATTGATCGCGTAATCATTTACAAAATATACAAAACTCGTCACTGTACGAAAATTACACACAATGACTCTTTATCTCCAACAATACCATTTACATGAAAAGTTTCCCTCAAACACGATTAATCGAACAATTGAAATAATTGCACTAAATTGTCAAACCCGTTGACAAGACAACAAATTTAAATTTTGAAAAATACCATTAGAAGAATGACAATTACCAAATCTACACATGCAATACAGACTACAATTACTAAACTCAAATTACTGCAACAATAGTACGGTCTACTATTTTTACAATCAGAAGAATTCCAAGGGACGATCCGAAGCAGCGGTCGCCACGTGCATGGGGGCTTAATTAAATAAAATGCAAATATTTTTTAGTTTTTGGTAGCTGTATGTCCGATTACGCTGTGTCTCGTAAACGGTTGGCCCTGACTAGTATTTGTACGCAATCTGACTGCATAGAATAACAACAAACAATGAAAGAAAATTTTCGTTAACACAGTTAATTAATTAAGTCCCCAGCAACTATAAAACCTACGAAACCAAAGCAATTGTTCTGTGTGTGGGAGTGTGACTCAACGTACACATCTGGCACGGTTCTTCTTCAACAAGACAAGAAATTTTAAATACCATTTATACTGAAGTAACTAAAAAATAGAAATACTATAATTGCGTAAGGAAAGCAGAATTACACTCTAATACAAGAACACAAGCCAGATGCTTTGTTGACTGAACCTGTAATGACGCATTATTCAGGACATTGAAATAATGAGAAAAAAAGAAAAGTAGTTTGTTACCTTAATTTATATTGATGAAAAGCACTCTAGACATTACAATCTCTCCACACCGACTCGCTACTACTACATCTCAACCAGAACTCTCCAATATCACATCTCAGCAAGCACTGCCTACTAGCACATCTCAACAAACACTCCTCACTACGACATCTCAGCACAGACTACCCCGAGTCCTCGACAGGCACTCCCTACTACAAACTCTGCCCAAGCACTGTGGAGGCGGCTGAATAATACTCTTTGGCGCAATCTCTGGCGCAGTGGCTCAATGTAGCCACCTTTCAAAATCGGTTGGAAACTTTCCTCATGTCAGCACGTTGTAGGTGTCGCCATCGGCGCCAACCTTGTGTGAATGCTCTGAAAAGCTAATCATTTACATCTCACAGCATCTTCTTCATGTCGGTTAAATTTCACGTCTGTAGCACGTCATCTTCGTGGTGTAGCAATTTTAATGGCCAGTATCAGTGAATATGACACCATTACTCTCCCAAAACACGGTGATCAAGACCTTACCGGTGGAAGTAGTTGCTTCTTCTTCTGTGGAGATTGAGGATGACGACATTGTCGTTTTGTGTTGGGCTCAAAATGGTGAACCCAGTCCGATCACCTATCATAGTCCGAGACAAGAAGACTTCCCTCTCAGCTTCAAAAAGTTGCAACAAATCGGAAGAATTTTTTTTCTTCTTTTTCTGCGAGATGTGTGTTCCACCACAAGACACATGCTTTTAAGCTGTCAAGAGCGCTGATCATTCCATACACTCTTCCTCTGCTGATTGACAGCTTCAGCACGGCTTATGCTTAGTTCTTCGCGCGTGCTCGATCAGCAGGTGTGACAGCCGTGAATGGCCTCTTCGAACGCTGCATTGCAATTCCTGGAGCCCTGTCGTACCGTCTCCTCGCAATAGCCCCATCCTCCAATTTCTTCCTCCGCAGTGAGAAATTCAGTGACGACAAGCAGCAACGTGCAGCACTCACAGAGACCATTTCGAAACTTGCTACGCTACGCTGTCTGTCGGAGGAAACGGAAAATTTGCGCGTTCACTCCAAATAACTCGAATAATCCATACCTAAAACTTCATGTTCGTCCCATTGTCGTTGCCCGAGAAAAAGAAAGGTGGTGCATTGCTTACTTGTAATTCGTGTGGACAGCGCAACCGTAACTTCTCACTCAGTAAAGAATAAGAAACGAGGTGTGACGTTGTGTAGAAATATGCAATTGACATTGGAAGCATACACGCAAAGGGTTATTATTCGCACTATTGTTGCGTCTACCAATGCGGCAACAGTATGGTGCGCTTCTCAATCCTTTTACAGAACATGAGGTTCAAAACTTTCGAACCTCTTGACTACCATACATGAGCTCCAGCGATCGAAAAGAGGCGTTAGCACAACAGGCATATGAAACAGATTAAAAGTCGTTCTGTACTGTGTTCGTCTCATCATTTTTATTAGAATTGCATATCTCAGTAGGAAAAAACGGAACCCTTATAGGATCACTACTGTCTGATATTTTTTAAAATATCAGAACTCCGATCTATCGATATTTAGAAAAATATCTTTAACGGCGCTCGACAAGCAGTGAAAAGTTATCGATATAGCGATTTATAGACGGAAAAATATCGACCTATTGGCCTACTAAAATATCGGCTGCACATTATAAATATGCTGCTAGTTTTAGAGCAGCATACTTAAATATTGATTTATTATTATTTCGTGCTGCTCCCTCCGTAGGAGGTTCGAGTCCTTCCTTGGGCATGGGTGTGTGTGTTGTGTCTAGACAAGACAGCCTAGACACAATGAGAGGAAGCCGAAAGGCACGCGCTACGCTCACGCAGATGGGCGTGAGGTCTGAAACAGGATACGTAATGAATGCTATAAAGAAAAGTACGTAGCTGCTGGAATACTTAACTTTAATCCATCCTTGTGGTACATCTGGAGATTGTGGCGATACAAGTGAGACTCCATAGATACATGCAATGTTACTAATGGCGCCTTGCTAGGTCGTAGCCATTGACTTAGCTGAAGGCTATTCTAACTATCGGCTCGGCAAAGGAGCGAGGCTTCGTCAGTATAGTCGCTAGCTACGTCGTCCGTACAACTGGGGCGAGTGCTAGTCCGTATCTCGAGACCTGCCTTGTGGTGGCGCTCGGTCTGCGATCACACAGTGGCGACACGCGGGTCCGACATGTACTAATGGACTGCGGCCGATTTAAAGCTACCACCTAGCAAGTATGGTGTCTGGCGGTGACACCACAGTGTGTGTTTTCATTAGCGAGTTTAAGTTAGATTAAGTAGTGCGTAAGTCTAGGGACCGATGACCTCAGCAGTTTGGTCCCATTGGAACTTACCACCTAACACTGGCAGTACAGACCATTGTCCACCTCCAGAGGCCTGTTTTCCTGTCCAGCAATGGGAGGCTTGATCAACAGCTATACTTGGACTACCTGATATACCGCATGGGTAGCCATTGTAGGCCTCGTATTGCCATATGAGGGCATCAAAGCTGATCTTGACATTATTTACACCTGTGATGGAGGGACTCCATAGACGTAAGTGACACTGCTGGGTTTCCAGTATAATGCGTATTCATATTATTGCCAAGACATCGTTTAGTGCACAGATTATCACAATTCCTCATTTTATTCCGCAAATCTTGAAGATCCCTAAATCTGTGGTCCAGGGTGCACAACACAGCAAGCCAGCAAATAGATGCCTAAGTAGAATGATGATGCTTTTACACTTACTATGTGGTTATCTTAAGTATTGAATGGAAGTCACTAGTCTTGATCACCAATATAATCCTTATTTATCATCTCATCAGTACACATTTAAGGATAAGCCCATTTTCAGATCTGTTGACTAAACATTAATCATAATAGAAGTTATTTTTCTGGAACTGTCCCGACATGTTTCAGAACATTTTTGCTCATTTTTCTTGATAAAATACTTGTTACTGATGGAGCATATAATAACTGTTATCGAGATCCAATACCTCTAGTGACTGTTCCTGTTACTGCTATCTGACCTCTTCTCTTTTTTTGTACTGTCCACATGGGAGCCTTTGTTCTGGTTCTGGCTAGCGATAGATAAGAATACTTTTAAGAGACGTTGACCACCACAAAAATGTTGCAAAGCCGAGGCGAAGTGTCAGTCGCAGGGAGAAGCATAAACATTCCGTCTCCTCACTCCAAGCGCTCCAAGCAGGACTTCGGACCGTTGCTTTTTCCGAAAAAAAAAACCACAAAGTTATTCAGAGAAACCTTCTAACAAGATAAGAAATCTCTAGCCAGGTTCGTTCCCCAGAAGACCGTGTGAGTTTTCGTATAACGCCTCGAAATAACGTTCGGTTTAAACTTTCAGAATTCTGCGTCCTGGTTGGTTCTTTCTAATTTTTTCGTATAGCAAGAAAATTCTCGGCCGTGCCTACGTGTCAGATTTCTTATAGATTCTTTTCAATATTGTAGTGGAAGAGATTTTCTGCGTCTTCCCCACGTGAGAGCACTATTCATTGAAAATAGCAAAAATCCGCAAGAGTTGGAGATGGTCCAATATCTTTACTTAAGTTTTGTTAGAAGGGACTCGCAGTCTTTGTCATTATTGGCCAGCGAGTTCCTGCTCTGGCGAGAAAGGAGCCAAGTTACAGAGCGTCCTAAAAGAAAACAGTTCTCGTTAGGGCTTTGGAAAGTGATGACTTCACACTAGTCCGCGGAAGACTAATGACAGGGGCTGCAGGGCGACCCATGAGCACAGCCTTCCGCTTGCACAGAAGGATGTCTCCATCCGAGTACTGACAGCAGAGAGAGGCCTGAACTTTAAATAGCCAGCCGTTACTCCACTGCCTTCTGCATTTCGTTGCGAGTATGGAGAGCTGCCTCAAACCAGTCTCAGGACTGAAGACCACAACAACAACAATGGCAAGATGCGTCATCGTTGCAATCAGCAATGGAAAATGTTTGTAGTTAGTGGAATAACACGATAGATAATGAAGTTTTTGCATAATAACCATACGGAAATATACCCTGGTTTAGCGGATGGTTGGGTGTTGTTGTTCGATGTTGTTACGGAGTTGTCGTACCTGATAAATGCGGTAGTAATCTCTCGTGCTCGGCTCCTCGTCGACTGTAGATCCTTGGTCATATAACTCAGTTAGACCAGAAAATCGCGGATGTGGGCAAGAGACGGAGCTATGCGGGCCACAGCGATCGCTGGACGAAGATCTCGCGGCGCGACGATCTGTAGCAGCGTCCCCATCAAACTGTTATTGGTCGCGGTCGATGCGAGCTGCATCGACCGTAGGTACAATGCCCGCGCGTGGTTGTGGACGTGAGTCAACACCAGGCCCCCTGCCAGTGGAGGCCGCGTTAACCCATTTCTGCCTAGCGTAACATATATGTCACGGAAATGCCTGTCATTGTTTTCTCTCGTTGGCAACAATGCCTGCGTTTGGTGTGGCTATTGTTGTATGGCTTTCAGATAAGGAGGCTTTGTTGTTCATGTTTAGGCAGGTTTCAGTCAGTTGCAAGCATTAAGTGGTCAGTGACTGGTGCTTCAAGTACGGAAGCCATTTCCGAGTGAGATTATGTCTTGGAATAAGAAGTAAGTATCATTTTTTATCGCAAATTATAATACAATTTGTTTAAATTATGGTTGATTATAATGTTAAAACTACTGACATTTACGTTAATGGTTATCTACAAAATGCAATTCTTATTTTTGTTGTCCAAATACAGTTTTAATTTTGTGTTGCATATATGTAACGCTAGGCAAAACAATGAAAATAACGATTCGTTCGCTGTAGAGGTCTATCTCTCCATGAGATCCTGGCTATTCTTGAAGGGGAGGAAGAAGATGCAACAGATATATTTATTGAACCTCCTGAAGCTAATGTGGATTCGGATGAAGATTCTGGGGAAGAAGATGGGAGAGGAAACGTCGATAATCTTGCCTTGGACCAAGGCAACTCCAGGCTGGTGAAGAAGTGGTTTTAGCAAGTAAAAACAGGTTAGGTAGTGAACCTGGGATTAATTTCTCTCCTGATGATAAACCAGATGAACAGGAAAAGTCACAGCTCTTAAAATCTGTAATCAGAGATTGGAAGAAAGACGGTCTGGGTAGTGTTAGTTCTGTATTTCCTGAGAGTGTTTATAGCAATTACAGAAACTTGTCTCCAGTTCAGTGCTTCGAATTATTTTGGAACGACGAAGTAGTTGAATTTCTCCTCACTGAATCGACGAAGTATGCTTTGTTCAAGAACTGCCCAGATCCAAAAATAACATATAAAGAGATAAAAGGTTTTCTAGGAATTCTAATTCTTTCTGGCTATAATCCTTTACCTAGCAGAAGATATTACTGGGATTCTGGATTGGACATGAGAAATGAAATGGTCCACAGCACGACGAGAAGGGACAGGTTTGAAATAATTATGAGATTCATTCACTCGTGTGACAACACAAAAATAGTTGATAATGATAGAATGTGGAAACTTCGTCCATTAATAAATATGCTAAGAAAAAAGTTTGCTCTCCATTTTCAGCTTGAGCAAGATTTGTCTTACGATGAGAGCATGATAAAGTATGTTGGCAGACATGGATTGAAACAGTTTCTGAAAGGTAAGCCCATTAGATTTGGGTACAAAGCATGGTGTCTAAACACAACCATGGGTTATCTAGTGGACTTTCAAATATACCAAGGAGCTGATCCTCAGAGGAATGAAAAATATGAGAATGCATTTGAAAAATGTGCTGCTCCTTTGATTCAAATGATCGATCCTCTTCCTGAAAAGAACAAACATACTGCCTACAGGTTTTATTTTGACAACCTGTTTACATCACAAACGTTGTGGATTTACCTGAAGCAACGAGGTTTCGGTGCAATTGGGAATATTCGTGAAAATCGTCTGCCTAAAGAGTGTCATCTCATACCTTCTAACACTATGTCCAAAATGAATAAGAGAGGAGATTTTGATTACAAGAGTAGCAAGGAAAGTGGAATAATCGTTGCCAGATGGCTAGATAATTCTACAGTAACAATTGCTTCCACAAGCCATGGTATCAGTCCAGTCAGCACCATTGCCTGATACTCTAGACAAGAGAAGAAAAGAATACTTGTTCCTCGACCTAGTGTAATTGGAGAATACAACGAAAATATGGGAGGAACTGACTGAATGGATGCAAATGTAGCATTATATAGAGTAAGTGTCAGAGGAAATAAATGGTGGTGGCCAATTTTTACATGGCTTCTAGATATCTCTATACATAATGGGTGGCTTCTTCATAGAAAGACTAGTATAAATATGCCTAAGCTGCACTTCCGGCGCTACATTGTGAAATGTTACCTGACTTCCAGTGCTGCAGTACCAAGAGGTCCTGGACGCCCTGCAGGTAATTCAAACCAAGGCAGAGTGTTGCATGATATAAGATATGATGAAACAAATCATCTGGTAGCCATGGTGCCACAGAAAAAAAGAAGACGCTGTGTGGCGGAAAACTACAAAGGAACCCCAAGAACAATGTGCTGCAAATGTGATGTTGGTTTGTGCATAGAATGTTTTGTGTCATTTCACAGAAAGTGAGAACTGTCGCCTGAAGTTGATGTAAATCACATCCAGTGTATTATTTTACTTGCTGCCATATATTCTGCCTAAAACGTATTTTCTGCCTAGCGTGACATATGTTACGCCATTTTTTGTTTCAATTATTGATTATTATTTTGGTTTTGAGTGTTGTATCGCTTTTCTTTGATGACAATAAACACATAAATCTCTAATTTGTAGAAATCAGAAGGAAAAAATAATTCAGGCAGAAATGGGTTAAAGTAGTGTAGCGAACTTTGAATATATCATCTGCACTCACAAATTGTCCGTACGACGCCTGGAAAGTGCGGGTCATGGCGGCTGTTAGCGGTAAAATGTGCGCAAAATAATTAAGTTTGGACGCTAGATAAGTGTTGACGTGTTCGAAAAATCATATCCATATTGCGGAATCTGCTATCACAGAACAGCGTCAGCGTCCTTTGTAGTAGCGGGCGATATGTTGCTGTGGTAGTTCGGCGAACTGTACTGGAGAAATGCACCCCCAGTGCTTTCAGTGAGGGAACCTTTTGGAAGGTATGTCGTCTGATTGCTATAGTGATCACTTGTTTTTGTTATAGATAAAATGATCCATCCTCTTATTAATGTGTCTATTTGTGTAGTGTGGTACCCATATTGTAAAGTTTGATTTGGCCACCACTATAAATTTTCATCCAGTTGACATTTCTTTTGCACAACATTATTATTCCTTTAATTAATCTGCATTACTCTGTGGAGCACTTCTCTTCTCTGAAGGTCTCCAGAGATCAGAGTTCAGCATTGTAGGAGTATGCAGAATAGCACAACTGACACCCCACAGCACGCTTTACAACAATGCAGTGAAATGTACAAAATTACTGGTCAAAAACCTTACAGTATCCTGTCACGTTCTACTACTTTCCGAAAGACCATAAGTGCCAAAACTGACACGAGTAGTATGATTATGCTACGGAGTAAACAATTTTGACATTAAATGGCGTTAGTGACAATGTACCTTTTAAAATAGGCAAGGTGTTATAGGGCAGGGCAAATTAAAACGTGTATTACTTAACTGACTTACAAGGGGAGGCCGCCAATTGTGAAATTCAGATTCGATTCATACTGCGCATAATAAAAGCTCATGGCCAGAGGTGTAATGTGGCAAAGCACCAAGATGCACTTCTCAGCCGTTGTCGAGAAAATCGACAGTTAAAAGAAACCGTTGCGGTGAAATGCTCTCTACGGTTAATAGTTTTATACAGAGTCGTGGCGCAGCGATAAGCGCTCGGGTTTGTAATCGGAAGGTCGGTCGCCGGATCCATTCTCGCCCCATGCAACATTTTTTTTATTATTAGTTTTTTGTAATTCAAATATATATATTTCGGTGAAAGCGGATCGCTCTCCAATTGTACCGCTTCCATTTTTCCGTTTGTTTAACAGGGTGTACCAAAGCTCTCACGTCCGCACTGATTTTCGACGATGTGATAAGTTGCGCTAGGGACCGCATCTACCTTCTTTCGAAGTTCGCAGGCAACTACGCTTACGCGGCGGCTCGTTTCGGCCCATTCAACATCTGTGCTTCAAGTGTAACGAGCGAGTAGCGAGTATCGGAGCTTATATTTCATACCTGCCGCAGCAAATTTGTGTTCGTGGGGTTTCTATGCTAATTCGAACGTTTGACTTACGGTATACGTATTCGTTTCGGAATATCGTTTCTACGTCTTCCGTTAACTATACGTGGTTAACATTATGAAGACAATTAATAACATTTGTGAAATACAACTTTGTTTGCGGAAAACATAATGATGTTCGAAGTCGCCAGTTTTTCCACGACAAACGACTTTCAACAACTTATTATATGTATAATTGTTGCAACTGGTTGCCGGGAATTATATATATATATATATATATGTATGTGTGTGTGTGTGTGTGTGTGTGTGTGTGTGTGTGTGTGTGTATAGACACATTTGAATAACAAAAAACAAATACTAAAAAAAATTTGCATGGAGCGAGATTTGATCCAGCGACCTTCGGATTACGAACCCGAGCGCTTACCGCTGCGCCACGACGCTGTCGATAATTATTGATCGTTGAGAGTATTTCACCGCAACGATTTATTTTAACTGTCGATTTGCTCGACAACGGCTGAGAAGTGTATCTTGGTGCTTTGCCACATTACACCTCTGGCCATGAGCTTTTATTATGCGCAGTATGAATTGAATCTGAATTTCACAATTGGCGGCCTCCCCTTGTTAGATAAACATTATCAATAAAAGAGTATAAAAATTTTTTGTTAATAAAGCAATCACAGTGCAACAACGCCGCAGCTGTTACCTTACGAGTGGTACACCGAAGTATTTTAAACTCAGTAGTTTGCTGAATGTTCATCTCATTGTCATACTCAGACCATGAGCACTGATTGGAAACAACGAATACCAATGACGATGCATTGTTGATGAATGGTTGGAACCAAGGAGCGTCTGGCATTGCCGGTATTGAGATGGATAACTGCCCGGGTATGCCGTGTGTTGGTGGCAGCTTTCCCTTTGCCCTTTGCCGTAATGGCAAAGGAGAGGATGGCTGATGACATTGAGCCCTAGCCGCCAGTCTTTGCGCCAATGTTCTGTATTAAATTCCAAACCTCTCCGCAGTGACTCATGAAGGGAGGGCATGTGGCACTGTTGATGGCGATCCTAACGTCAGATAAAGACGTTAAGCTTGACGGCCCCTTCCTGCTGTTCGAGAGGAGCAGGCTATGTGCCGGCATCAGGTTTCACCCTCTCCCTTCTCTCATCTGTGTCCAATGTCAACATGACGTCACATTAAACACGCACTCATTACACTCAACTTATACATACGAAATTAAGACACAGCTCTCACAAAGGAAAGGTGTCTGTGGGCGCCACAGGTAGGAAAAACCTCTCTAATTACGTGGCTGAACCTATCCATGGCTATTTCTTACGACTGTTCTTTGCAATGCGAGAGGTTCTAGCGGGTGAGATTGGCTGCTACTTCCTCTAGTTTCTTAAGAAAAGTAAAATGGGTAGCTATTCTCGATTATTCTGATGAATACTTCCCAATCGTGATGTGTGCTTCTGCTATGTAGTTGAGGACACTTTTGTGGTGCATGTCTTGTTTGTGGTTTAATGAAAGCGCTCAAAAAACCTCCCCTGAAGTCCTTTGACACAAAAGTCTTTTGACAAAAAAAAATAATCATCTCTCATCTACCTTCTTAGAATTACGCTAAATTTTGCACCTTCAGAAGCCAACGACCATTGCAAACATATGTTGCACTGCTCATCATAACTGCTATTAATGTCAGCAGATATCAGGAAAGCAGACACTCTCGAGACAACTAAAGCCTAGCCCGCAGTTTGGTCTATGAGGTGTGACAATAAGGTAATGAGACTGATGTGAAAAAAAATGTTGCTTACCGTTTTAGTCACGTTTAGTGTTGTCTCCTTCAAAGTAGTTCCCTTTTGACTGTACACAATTTTTCCAGCGCTTCTGCCATTGATGGTACCATTTCCGGAACTCATCTTGTGTAATATCCTCCAAGACCCTCGTCCCAGCTTTTTGGACATCTTGTGTTGTTTGAAAATGGTGTCCCTTGACCGCCGTTTTGACTCTTGGAAATAGAAAAAAGTCGCGCGGAGCGATATCTGGTGAATAAGGTGGCTGTGGTAGTACTGAAATTTGTTTTGAGGTTAAAAATTGCTGTACTGGCAGAGCAGTATGAGATGGCACATTATCGTGATGCAGAGTCCAATTATCAGCAATGTTGGCGCGGACACGAATAACTCTTTTACGAAGTCTTTATAAAATTTCTTTGTAGTAATATTAGTTAACTGTCTGTCTGGAAGGCACCCACTCTTTATGAACAATTCCCTTGGAATGAAAGAAGTACACAAGCATGCATTTCACTTTTGACTTTGACATGCGAGCTTTTTTAGGTTTGGGAGGTCCCTTTGAGCACCATTGCGAACTTTGGCGTTTTGTCTCTGGATCGTACTGAAGAAACCAACTTTCATCACCATCTACATCTACATCTACATCCACACTCCGCAAGCCACCTGACGGTGTGTGGCGGAGGGTACCTTGAGTACCTCTATCGGTTCTCCCTTCTATTCCAGTCTCGTATTGTTCGTGGAAAGAAAGATTGTCGGTATGCCTCTGTGTGGGCTCTAATCTCTCTGATTTTATCCTCATGGTCTCTTCGCGAGATATACGTAGGAGGGAGCAATATACTGCTTGACTCTTCGGTGAAGGTATGTTCTCGAAACTTTGACAAAAGCCCGTACCGAGCTATTGAGCGTCTCTCCTGCAGAGTCTTCCACTGGAGTTTATCTATCATCTCCGTAACGCTTTCGCGATTACTAAATGATCCTGTAACGAAGCGCGCTGCTCTCCGTTGGATCTTCTCTATATCTTCTATCAACCCTATCTGGTACGGATCCCACACTGCTGAGCAGTATTCAAGCAGTGGGCGAACAAGCGTACTGTAAACTACTTCCTTTGTTTTCGGATTGCATTTCCTTAGGATTCTTCCAATGAATCTCAGTCTGGCATCTGCTTTACCGACGATCAACATTATATGATTATTCCATTTTAAATCACTCCTAATGCGTACTCCCAGATAATTTATGGTATTAACTGCTTCCAGTTGCTGACCTGCTATTTTGTAGCTAAATGATAAAGGATCTATCTTTCTGTGTATTCGCAGCACATTACACTTGTCTACATTGAGATTCAATTGCCATTCCCTGCACCATGCGTCAATTCGCTGCAGATCCTCCTGCATTTCAGTACAATTTTCCATTGTTACAACCTCTCGATACACCACAGCATCATCTGCAAAAAGCCTCAGTGAACTTCCGATGTCATCCACAAGGTCATTTATGTATATTGTGAATAGCAACGGTCCTATGACACTTCCCTGCGGCACCATTGATCACACGACTCAACAATTCTGAATTGATTTCCGTTAGCTTTAACAGGTCGGCTGCCACATTTTTCCGTGTTTCTCGCTGTTGTGGTGTGAGATTTTTGGGGATCATTTTTGCACAAATCTTTCTCATACCAAGATCTTCAGTTATTATTAGATGAACCGTTTCTCGACTGATGTTCAGTTATTCTACAATCATTTTCACGGATAATCTTTGATCAGATCATACGAGTTCACGCACCCTTGCAAGTTGACATCTGTCCGTGATGTTGATGGTCGTCCACTGTAAACTTCATCTTCAACATTCGTTCTGCCTTTACTAAACATTTTATGCCAATGAAAAACTTGAGCTCTTGACATAACTCCTCTCCAAAAGCCTTCTGAAGCTTACCATAAGTTGTCGTCGCGTTTTCACCCAATTTAACGCAAAAGAAATGGCATACCGTTGCGCAATATTATGCGGCCCCATTTCCATGATGAGAGACACAAACACGTGTTAACTCATTACAGCACAACTCACGACTGAGCAATTCTATCGATGTGCCGCTTGGATTAAAAGCAGCTTATAGACAAAGGTCAAAGATATTGTGCCTACATAAGCCTGCAGGGTTGCCACATCTTGCAAAGAAAATCAGTCTCATTACTTTATTGTCGCACCTCGTATTACACATCCCCAGCAGTATCGTGTTACCTGAAACAACTTTGGACACAGCTCATGGTCACTTTACGTGAAGGTATATGATACCTGATGAGAAATGTCTCTGGTTGCATGTTTCTCTGATGTAGTTTATTGCTTGATCTGCATCCCATCATTCGTAAACAGACTTGCTGTCGTGATTAGCAGTCATGCACTGGGTTGGGTCGCTGAATACCGAGTGATCCGTACCTCACAGCATTATGAGAGAGTGCCACTGGACATCACCACTTGCTGTACGGCTTCACACAGACCTCTTAGTTACCAATCCTCTAGCAGTCAAAGAACTCTTGCTTTTAACCAGGAGTGACACATTACTCAGCTGGTAAAAAGTATTTGTTAGGTTTCCATGTAGCTGCTCTCAGAAAACCGTATGAAGCAATCAACATACAAACTGTCAACCCAGGTCATCCACTCTGAGAAGTGCTAAGCATTTTTTTAATTTCCATCAGGTGATCGAGAATTCTTATTACATAGCTATAGGTTCTGTAGAGGACACTCAGAACTGCAATATTTGGTAATAAAGTCATGTCCTGAAATGCGCTGCTTGGAAGACAAACAGCTCTGAAAGAATGTCAAAAGATACGTTGCATGTTCATCAACAAACTCGTACCTGCATAAGCTACACTACTGGCCATTAAAATTGCTACTCAACGAAGATGACGTGCTACAGACGCGAAATTTAATTTGCATTGATATGCAAATGATTAGCTTTTCAGAGCATTCACACAAGGTTGGCACCAGTGGTGACACCTACAACGTGCTGACATGAGGAAAGTTTCCAACCGATTTCTCATACACAAACAGCAGTTGACCGGCCTTGCCTGGTGAAACGTTGTTGTGATGCTTCGTGTAAGGAGGAGAAATGCGTACCATCACGTTTCCTACTTTGATAAAGGTCGGATTGTAGCCTATCGCGATTGCGGTTTATCGTATCGTGACATTGCTGCTCATGTTGGTCGAGATCCAATGACTGTTATCAGAATATGGAATCAGTGGGTTCAGAAGGGTAATACGGAACGCCGTGCTGGGTGCCAACGACCTCATATCACTTGCAGTCGAGAAGACAGGCATCTTATCCGCATGGCTGTAACGGATCGTGCAGCCACGTATCGGTCCCTGAGTCAACAGATGGGGACGTTTACAAGACAACAACCATCTGCACGAACAGTTCGACGACGTTTGCAGCAGCATGGACTATCAGCTCGGAGACCATGGCTGCGGTTACCCTTGACGCTGCATCACAGACAGGAGCGCCTGCGATGGTGTACTCAACAACGAACCTGGGTGCACGAATGGCAAAACGTCATTTTTGCAGATGAATCCAGGTTCTGTTTACAGCATCATGATGGTCGCATCTGTGTTTGGCGCGGTGAACGCATTTTGGAAGCGTGTATTCGTCATCGTCATACTGGCATATCACCCGGGGTTCTGGTATGGGGTGCCATTGGTTACACGTCTCGGTCACCTCTTGTTCGCATTGACGGCACTTTGAACAGTTCACGTTACATTTCAGATGTGTTACGACCCGTGGCTCTACCCTTCATTCGATCCCTGCAAAACCCTACATTTCAGCAGGATAGTGCACGACCACATGTTGCAGGTGCTGTACGGGCCTTTATGGATACAGAAAATATTCAACTGCTGCCCTTGCCAGCACATTCTCCAGATCTCTCACCAACTGAAAACAATGGTGGCCGAGCAACTGGCTCGTCACAATACGCCAGTCACTACTCTTGATGAACTGTGGTATCGAGTTGAAGCTGCATGGGCAGCTGTACCTGTACATGCCATCCAATCTCTGTTCAGCTCAATGCCCCAGCGTATCAAGGCCGTTATTATGGCCAGAGGTGGTTGTTCTGGGAACTGATTTCTCAAGATCTATGCACCCAAATTGCGTGAAAATGTAATTATATGTCAGTTCTAGTATAATACATTTGTCCAATGAATACCCGTTTATCATATGCCTTCCTTCTTGGCGTAGCAATTTTAATGGCCAGTAGTGTATAACAAATGCCCAATGTGGCGACCGCTGTTCCACTGCACAAAGTGTACCTGCGAACAATCACATACACACAGTCCAAAAGACCTGGAGTGTCCCAAATGACCTCCACTGCAGCCATTATAAGAACAAAGAGATTGCCCTGTGACTCTCCAGGAGTCTTGTAAACAATTATCTTCATGTAGCCCCACATAAAACAGTCCAGACGAGTTCCATCAGGCGATCTAGGGGGCCAACGAATCGACCCACCGCGACCTATCCATCCGTCCCAAACCGTCTGGTGAAGATGCGGACGGACATCGCTTGAAAAGTGGGCTGGCGCGCCACCATACTGAAAACACAGAGTCCGACGGATATACAATGGTACGTCCTCCAAAGCATGACTTGGAGGAACGTCAAATAGCTGTGACCCGTTTGATGGGGCAGTAGAATACAAGGGCCAGACAGACGAACACGGATAATTCCAGCCCATACATTAACACCGAAACGGTATTGAAATCCATGGGTATGTGAGACATGAGAGTTTTCCTCATAAGACTTGTACGGCGGTTGAGCAGACCTTCGTCTGTGAAATGCGGTTCACCTGTGAAAAGAACGATCCGAGGAAAGTCTGGAACGTCAAGACAGAGTTACAGGAACCATGCACAATAATAGGCAAGAGGCGCAAAATCAGGTGGAGCCATTGTCTGCACCCTCTGGAGGTGGTATGGATTGCTATTCATGGGGAATGCTAATCATGGAGAACTCGCCAGACGCTGCTCTGTGATACATCCACAGATCCTGCAATGTTGCGGGTACTCGTCAATGGGGTCTGGTCGACCAGATTGAGGACTTATTCTTCCATGTCAACAATGCCATGCTTATGGCCACAACCACAAATGGCCCTATTAACCTTGAGGGTGCCGGCTTCCCAAAGCCGCTGTTGCAACGTTGCAAAAATGGTATGTGATGGATGGGCACGACCCGGAAATCGTTCATGGTGCAGGCGTTGTGCTAATGGACTATTTCGTCCACTTTCACTGTAGATGAGCAATTTGGTCGGCGTTCTGGGAAAACGTGTACTCTGCCATTCTGTGACGCACGGCCTTTCTCGATCGCTCAGTGGTAACTGACGTTCATGCACTCCACTTCATTGGGTTGTTCTCTGATGACACGTGACATGACGTCACACAAGACATCACCTGACACGAGACACTGACCTCTCAATATGCGTTTCCTCCATCGTTTAAAGTTTATCTTCCAAACCATGCAGTTTCGGACTTGGGTTGATTACCGTATGTTGCTGCCCTGATTTCCCTCTATAACTACAACTGCATAATAGGAATTCTGAATCATCCTGTATCTTTCACTGGAGATACAAATGCATAACGAATTTGTTTGTTGTAATGTATATGATTGCTGCTACCAGATTTTCCTTCGTCTGATCTACTCCCAGCCCTAAAAGCTTCATCATTGCAGGTTCACCTTCAAGAGTGTTCTGATCACCAATCATTAAAATGGCTGATAGGACAGGAGGTGATGTACATTATTTTTTACCCATGGTGAACTCAACAAAAACACATCACTATAAGTCAAACACAAATAATCCTATTCTTGTAATTTAATTTGTTGTCTTTCCTGATACTACTAGGTATGGAATGAAACAAAATAAGATCCTAAACTGGTTGCCTGCACTAAGCTATTCCTCTTGAATGGCAGCAAGAAGGACACAGAGCATCTACTGTCTCAAACATTTTCTTCATGATAAACATACTAACGCTTAGTTTTGAACAACATTTGTTGCCCTGGTTCCCCCAAGTTACGTGATCTCATGTGTGAAGTCCAAAAATTTATAGTATTTCATTGAAAACTAACATGAAAGGACCGTTTTTGTGTAAAAATATCGGCTGATTCTTACAATGCAGCAACCACCGATTGTTAATAGCGCCTTTATTAAAGTAAGTATTACAAAATAGTGGAATCAAAGTCACAAGGTTTCTTTACATTACACTGAACTAACTTTGTTCCTACCTTAGAAAGTTGTTTATATTTTATTCATTTATTTATTGCCTATTTAGCCTGAGCAGATTGGGCCTTAAGGCCCTCTGTTACATCTGTCCAGGAAAAACATATACAAAAAATACTGCATTACAATCACAGTAATAGTAATTTGCATCATTAATAAAAATAATAATTGTCCATAATAATAGTAACACTAATAATGATGATAAAATAGTTATTAAGAATGATATTAATTAGTTGCTACATAACAAAATCAATAATAATAATTTTCATTATTAAAAAAGTAATAATATGGAATAATAATAATAACAAAAATAATTATAATGACAATGACAAGAACAACATAACTCGAGGCATTAAGAATGATATTGATTAGTTTAGCACTTTTGAAGTCTTGTTTAGGAGTAGAAGAAGCTGAAGGGATAATGAAAGAGGAGAGGATTGAAATGAAAGTGACAAGAAGAAGAGAATTTCAATAGAGAACTTTAAAAGAAGTGATGGGGGGAGAAAGTATTGACGAGAGTGAGCTGCAAGAAGAGATCGCTATTGTGATAGAAGGTGAGCCATTCGCTGTCTTCTGAAGTTTGAAAAGGTTTTAATTTCTCTAATATTTTGAGAATAATTGTTCCAAAATCAGATCCCTGACACAGAGAATGATTTAGAGAACATGGTACTGTTGTGTAGTGGTACAGAGACGATTTTACTTTGTTGAGAATGATTATTTCTGTTGTATTATTCAGGTAGTACTGTAAGAGTTGAAGAAAACTAGGAAGTAGTGCAATGATTGAGCTGATGATGCAACGAACACAAGGTATCATAATCACTATACTTATCCGCATGTAGCCAGGATAATTAATCGTAGGCAGGGGTGGTGTTCCAAAACAACACAGGTGCTGTGTAATAAAAGGCGGGATCTAGAGAATAGGTCGTCATGCATAAACTCCGGAATTTCTCGAAAACATCAAAGAGCAAGCGCACGTCTGTGCCCCTGTGAAGTAGTGCATATTCACCTAAAGTGGAAATGTTGAATTTCCACCAAACATTCACAGCATGCTCATACTCTGCATCCATTATAGCATCGCCTACAGGCGATGGAAATTGTAGTTATGTCAGGTAGCCTGGTTTCATTGAGTATTGCCAAAAGATCCAGATACTCGTATGGGAAAACTCATTACCCAGTCACAAGCTGAAACTTTTCTTCATTGGGGAATGGTGCTCGAGCTGTATACATATCCTTCTGCAGCTAAGTCTCAACAACCTACTGGAGTAGTGTCTGCATAAAACGTATCGAGTCAAGGAATCGAGCATAATTCTTGGTGACATTCGTTTGAGGAATGAAATATATTTCTCAACACTATCTGGCAGGACAATGACATGTTATGCTCACTAACAAATTTTGAGGAATGCAGGGGTGTGACGATTATATATTTATCATGTTTGTGCTAGTCATCTGACTTGTTTTTCTCCATCCCAGAAACGTGAAACCATATTCTAGTATTCTGCACCTCAAATTTAAGTGTGTAATGGATCTTCTCCATACCAAAATGGGCCAAGTGCTCAACAAGAAAGTGAGCATCAGTTATGGAAAAAGACAGGTATGTGTTGCAGTGATCGATACTTCAAGTTGCATATATTGTGAGCTGCGTCACAGTACTTCCCAGTAAGATGACAGTGGTCACTATGAGGAGTTTCTACTTTTCTGTGTAACGGCAGCCCACAAATATGGCATTCCACTGTGTTATTGTACACATCTTTATTGTCCTTCGACCTGGTCATGGGGAGGTATTCTCTGTAAAACTTATCAACTTCCCACAAAAGTTTTTCAAGCTAAGTGAGAAGCCAAACTGCAGGATTATCCCCAACATACTAGTTGTATCAGTTAAGACTCGAATCATAGGTCGATGCAACTTGATATTCTCCCACAATGGTACGTGTTTTTCTGTGGAGGTAGTATGTGGGGCTGTAAGGTAACTTTCACAGTGGGTCACTGGAGCGAGGAGATGCTCAGAGTCGGCATACAACACAAACAAGCATCGCATCTGTATTTTAAACTTCAGGAATTTGTTTGTCTCAGGAGGCAAAATAACATGTTCCGAGTCCTTGGAAGCACAATCTACTAAATGCTTTGCTAGAAATGTGTCTGAGGAAAAGGCATTCAGACACCTCAAGCAAATATGCAGTTTATGCTTGGGTTTATTGATTTGATAAGGAATGAGTCAGGACTTGTTCCTGATCCAAACATAAAGATATATGTCTCCATTGGAGAACACCAGCATGTTTGTATGCATGTTATGCTCACCAGGAAATTTTGAGAAATGCAGGGGTGTGATGATTATATGTTTATCCTGTTTGTTCTAGTCATCTGACTTGTGTTTCTCCAGCCCATTAACATGAAATCATATGCTAATACTCTGCACCTCAAATTTAAGTATGTAATGGATCTTCGTGGGGTACTCGATATCATCAAAGTTATAACACTTATGAATGTCAAGATATCTACCTATCAAAATGTGCACCACGCATTTTTCGTGTTGTTTATTTTTCAATCCATGATTAACCATAGAAAACAAGAGTGGTCGGTTTTATTTTCAACATTAATACATGCTTTCTTATCAGCTATATCTCTAGGAAGTTGGACATAGTTGGACCCTCTATTTACTGGTTCATAGACATGCATATGGATGTCAAGGTTAGTATTTGACTGAGTGCTCCAGCTGGACCTCTAACTTCTGTCTCAGAAAACTGGTCTCGTATAGCACTCAATATGGGCACATGAAACCACACAACGATGATCTGCTCTGCGTTATCATGTCTTTTCCCCCCTAAGAAAGTGAAGGCTTGTCTCTTCAACGTTGAACCTTTTGGGGGAGCAGGTGGATGCAACAGATCTGTATTTAATGGCAGGATACCGTGCATCATTAACAATCTTGAGGAGACCTGTTTCTAGAACAGGGAAGCACGCTTTCAGAAGCCCTACATGGTCATAGAATCCCCTCTGGCTGGATTTTGAATCCTAGTGGATGAGATTCGCTCCTCAAAGGCGTCTGCAATCACCAAGTATTCTAATTTGGTATGGTGTTACTAATATGATGTCCTTCACTAAAATAACAACAACTAGATGATGACATTGGTGCTGGCTTCGATGAAGAGCAAGGATGTGCACATACCTTACAAGAGAGAACTGGTGCAGGAAGAGATGGTGTGTTGCCCCAATGTGAGCAGCCGGGCTACAGCTGCAGCTGCAGAGATAGTTGTTGCCACAACCCCAAGCCAGTTGCCAGAGGGAGGCTGGCCCATGGATGCCAGAGCACAGCTGGTGCAGGGGCAGCAGCAGGGGCAGCTAAAGCTGTGACTGCAGCTGCAGCTGCTGCAGGTTCTCACACAGCAACAAGTGGCGTCTTATGTAGCAGAGTGTGCCACACAGGACTGCATCTAGATGGTTGTTTCTTCACCATCCACTGTACCCGATACATGGTGTACTATGGTGAGACACCCACTGGAAGAGGAACCATAACGAAAAAAATAACTATAACATTCTAGACAGTGCATGCTGCTACTGCAAGTATGCCCTTATAAATACTAATTATTCATATATAAGCAGAATGAGTACATAAATTATCTGTACTGCACTGCTCTGACATATCCTCCAAGTGACTCTGGCATCTCCTTGCACTGATGCACCTGCCACCCTATCTCCTCTCCCCATTGTGGCACCTCATCATTCTTATTCAAACTACCATGGATTCACCTACAACAGTAACATATTTATTTATTAAAAAAATACACATACAAAAGTAAGGACTTTTTTTTAGAATATACAGTTACACAATAGCTATGATGTGGATAGTATCAGAACCTCTGTCTCTTTTCCTCCTGATCTTCAAAATCAGACTGGATGGCCATGAAATAACAACAACATATTATGTATATATAGCATTACAATGAAATTTTAGAGAGATTTTTTTTTAATAGAAAGAACATGTCTCAGAGTCATTGACCACTAAATAACAGCAACACATTACATACACACAAAAAACTACATAGAATAAAGTTTTTTTAGAATATACTCCCACACAATAGCTGTGATTTGGTTAGCATCGCAGCCTCTGCCTGTCCCTGCTCCTCTGCCTCAAAACCATCTACAACAACTAAGAGGAGGGCTCAGATAACAACATATCATGTACTCACACACAGCCTACAACAGAAATTTTTAACGAAAAGAATATTTCCGCCGTCCAGTGTGGCCGAGCGGTTCTAGGCGCTTCAGTCTGGATCCACACGACCACTACGGTCACAGTTTCGAATCCTGCTTTGGACATGGATGTGTGTGATGTCCTTAGGTTAGTCAGGTTTAAGTTCTAGGGGACTGATGACCTCAGATGTTAAGTCCCATAGTGCTCAGAGCCATTTTTTTTAGAATATGTCTTCCCTGCACCATTTGACAAGTGGGAGAAAGGAGGTAAGGTCAAAGTGTAGGAGGAAAGGGAGGGCTGGGAGATTTCCCAGGAGGGGGAAAAGTGGCTGTGAATAAACTGAGGAGGGGTGGCAAAAATGTGACCTTTTTTCTGGAGTGGTGGAGGAGGAAGATGAGGAGTGGAGGGGGAGGTTTAAGGAGTTTCTCAGAATGGCTGACTATCCCCAGGGGGCCATAACTCAACCTCCAGCAGGTCATAAATCAATTAGCATAACAATATATTAAGGGGAGGAGGATAATTTACCCCTGGATGTATGATTACCACTGAATATATGCAACCTGCTGAAAAAAAAGTGCCAGAACCAACTTTATCCTACTACTGAGATCTGGTTTTTCCAGGCCTCATAGAGTTTTTGACAAGATGAAAAGCCTGTGAAAGTCCTCTGTTAACGAACTGGCCTGACTAGCTAACTGAGTTGCGAAGTTGCTTGTAGATGATATGAGTCTCGGACATTGGGTGCCATTTAAATGCCCTGCGTGCTGTGTCTCCAATACTGGAGACATGTTTTAATTGATTGGTAAGCCATGGCGCAGGTTTTCTACTGACTCTTACACTTTTCATCAGAGTGTGTTTATCAAATAAATTACCGAATCTCTCAGTGATATTAGATACTTCATGTGAAAGTTATTTCCTTTCTTTCTCTAGCAAGAGATATCATAGGCATCAGATGTAAGCACAGACGTACTCAAGTCCTTAAAATTTCTAAAAGTAGCCACTTGCTGTTTTTTTGTTTTTTACTTTTTTTTTTGGACAGTGCAACGAATGTGCAGAAATTTGATCATTTTGGAGACTTGGAACCAAAAGTATTGATAGAGGTATAAGTGTCTTCAGTATGATGAGTTGGTCCAGGTGGAAGCAATGTACGATCTGAGCAGGAAAATATATACTTGAATTTTGATACTGTAGGACTGTTGCTTATAAAATATATGTTCACATATCTGGCTACAATTAATTACTTCACTGTTAGATCCAATTACATTAAAGTAGTCATTTCTCTTACATCGTTTTTTTAGGACACCACCACCTCAAGGAACTTTCGCCGTAACCAGAAACAGCAGACGTCCCATGAACAGAATATGCTGAAAGTAATTTTGAACGTGAACCGGCTTATGAGGAGGAACCTTTCGATCTGAAGGAGATTTGTTTTAAAAAGGTATTTATTATTAACAATAGGTTGTTGCTATTTATATCTTTTGTAGTAATTTATAGCTATCTACATCTCTCTGAACAGACTCTCCCAGCCTGTGACACAAAGGATTTGATTGCACTCACCTCTTCACGTGTTCGTATTGAAATGTAACCTTGTTTACATTTACAATCTAATTGTACAGTGTCTCGATAAGATTCTATGGAGAGAACTGTGACTTAGAACATGATCTGAGGATCATAACATATTCGACAAAATACTGATAACGGCAATGTTTTCCTACCATCAGAGTACAAATCGATTACCTCTGGGGCGAGGGCAACGCACTAGTTAACGGGCAGACAGCTAGTGCCCGGGAAAACACGCGTCCTACTTTTGACCATTTTGTACCCTCCAGAAACGGAGAGACGCTGTTTTGATATTGAGAGTAATTTTATTCAGCATGAATTTTCTGTCTGCAGCGGAGTGTTGATACATTCTGCAAGGTTAAAACTGTGTGCCGCAGTGACACTTGAACCCAGAACCTTTCACCCGCGAAAGGCAAATATTCTAGGCTTGAATCCTGGAATCCAGTTTTAATCTGCCGGAAAATTTCAAATCCGCTGTAGACGGAAAATTAATTCTGGGATCATTACCCTAGACTGCAGCTTCTCTGATTCTCCACACTGTTGTTTCTCACAGAAATGCTAGACCTGCAAAATATTCCGGAGAACTTCTGTAAAGTTTAGAAGGTGATATAGATGTGTTCGCGGAAGTGACGCTGTGACGGAGTGTCGTAACAAGTGCGTGGACAACGAACACAGACTTAAAAAACGCTGACTGTTAAGAGGACGCACATGAGAATGCGGAAGAGACACAAACATTGTGCAACATCTATAGTATCTTGAGGGTATTTTACTTCTGTCGTTGCAATTACAAAAATGCATGGGTTTTTCACCAGACGCGTTTCGCTTCATTGAGATAAAGCATCATCAGTGGTCTGTAATTAAGTTATTAAGATTTCGAGTTGATTTTAGATAGAAAAACAGTTCGTTAAGAATAGGTTTATTTGTACTTAACGGTGACTTGTCCACTGTGAATCGGATTTGTTTCACATTTGAAGACGATACTCCAAACATCTGGAGGGTTTATGCAGTAATGTACAGGTGTTCCGCTTTTTTAAAAAAAAAAAAAAAAAAAAAAAAAAAAAAAAAAAAAAAAAAAAAAAAAAAAAAAAAAGATTGCGTGAAAAGAAACGCATTGCTGTCAAAACAGGGCATTTAAACCCGTAGACAAACTGTTCCTGCCATATACTGCACGTAACCCATTTTATTTTTAATTTCTACATAGCCACAGACGACGGAGTGCTTGTATTTAAATCTGTCGGTATACAAACAACTGGCACCTGGCCGTTTTTCGAGAAGGCTTTGCAAATTGCTCTTATTGATTACTGGGTTTTCAGATTAGTCCAGATTACTCTACTGCCCGGTTCAGATGTTCGTACTCTTGCTCAAAGTAGTCACTTCCTTTGAATGATGTTCTGGTACTTGCTAAGCATTGTTATGTAAACAGAGATGTTACAAAACACATCTCGCTCTGTTCGTCCACAAAATCCAAAGCGCCGCAGTTGAAGACGCCGAGGTAGATGCCATGTTGTTTGACTTCTGGAAGCCATTAGATACAGTTCCGCACTGTCATTCAATGGTAAAAATAGGAGCACGTAGAGTATCGGACAACATTTAAGACTGGACTCAGAACTTTCTAGCAGAAGAAATCACTACGTTGTTCTTAATGGGACGAAATCATCGTTGCTACGAACCATGAAAATGAAATGATCGTAGGCATTGCTGCCATTCGGGAAAGTTCAGCCGCCAAGAGCAAGTCCTATTGTAGTTGACGCCACATTGGGCGACTTGCGCACCGGTGACGAGGATGAAATGATAAGTAAATGATTCAGAAGATAACCCCTAATTCTACATGAAGCTTTTCGTACGCGATACTATTGCCTATAGGGTGGCTGCAACGCCAGAAGACAGTAGCTAAATGCAGAAAGGACTGCGAAGGATCGATTATTAGTGCTGCTGACTATTGACTCTGAATGTAAATAAATGTAACGTACTGTGCAGAAGGACACGAAGAGATGCTTGCTGTTCGATTACCATTGGTGAAGAATCATAGGAACAGCAGCAACTGTAAAATACCTTTGACTAACCGACCGGAACGGCCTAAAGGGTAATGAATACATCAGCCACGTAGGGAATATTAAGGAAATGCAATCCATCCACAGAAGAAGTGGTATACAAAACAGTGGTGAGACCGATTCTTGAGCCGGCCGTTGTGGCCGAGCGGTTCTAGGCACTTCAGTCCGGAACCGCGCTGCTGCTACGGTCGCAGGTTCGAATCCTGCCTCCGGCATGGATGTGTGTGATGTCCTTAGGTTAGTTAGATTTACGTAGTTCTAAGTCTAGGAGACTGATGACCTCAGCTGTTAGGTCCAATAGTGCTTAGAGCCATTTGAACCGATTCTTGAGTGTTGTTTCTCATCTGGGACCCTTACAATCAGGAATAATACACTACTGGCCATTAAAATTGCTACACCACGAAGATGACGTGCTATAGACGTGAAATTTAACCGACAGAAAGAAGATGCTGTGATATGCAAATGATTAGCTTTTCAGAGCATTCACACAAGGTTGGCACCGATGGCGACACCTACAGCGTGCTGACATGAGGAAAGTTTCCAAGCGATTCGTCATACACAAACAGCAGTTGACCGGCGTTGCCTGGTGAAACGTTGTTGTGATGCCTCGTGTAAAGAGGAGAAAAGCGTACCATCTCGTTTTCGACTTTGATAAAGGTCGGAATGTAGCCTATCGCGATTGGGGTTTATCGTATCACAACATTGCTGCTCGCGTTGGTTGAGATCCAATGATTGTTAGCAGAATATGGAATTGGTGGGTTCAGGAGGGTAATACGGAACGACGTACTGGATCCCAATGGCCTCGTATCACTAGCAGTCGAGATGACAGGCATCTTATTCTCGCGGCTGTAACGGATCGTGGAGCCACGTCACGATCCCTGAGTCAACAAACAGATGGGGACGTTTGCAAGACAACAACCATCTGCACGAACAGTTCGATGACGTTTGTAGCAGCATGGACTATCAGCTCGGAGACCATGGCTGTGGTTACCCTTGACGCTGCATCACAGACAGGAGCGCCTGCGATGGTGTATTCAACGACGAACGTGGGTGCACGAATGGCAAAACGTAATTTTTTCTGATGAATCCAGGTTCTGTTTATAGCATCATGATGGTCGCATCCGTGTTTGGCGACATCGCAGTGAACGCACATTGGAAGCGTGTATTCGACATCGCCATACTGGCGTATCACCCGGCGTGATGGTATGGGGTGCCATTGGTTACACGTCTCGGTCACCTCTTGTTCGCATTGACGGCAGTTTGAACACTGGAAGTTACATTTCAGATATGTTACGACCGGTGGCTCTACCCTTCATTCGGTCCATGCGAAACCCTACATTTCAACAGGATAATGCACGACCCCGTGTTACAGGTCCTGTACGGGCCTTTCTGGATACAGAAAATGTTCGACTGCTGCCCTGGCCAGCACATTCTCCAAATGTCTCGCCAATTGAAAACGTCTGGTCAATGGTGGCCGAGCAACTGGCTCGTCACAATACGCCGGTCACTACTCTTGATGAACCGTGGTATCGTGTTGAAGCTGCATGGGCAGCTGTACATGTACACGCCATCCAAGATCTGTTTGACTCAATGACTAGGCGTATAAAAGCTGTTATTACGGCCATAGGTGGTTGTTCTGGGTACTGATTTCTCAGGATCTATGCACACAAATTGCGTGAAAATTTAATCACATGTCAGTTCTAGTACAACATATTTGTCCAATGAATACCCGTTTATCATCTGCATTTCTTCTTGGTGTAGCAGTTTTAATGGCCAGTAGTGTGGTAAAGACAGAAAAGATCTATCGGAACACGGGCACGTCTCGTTCGGTCGGCGTGACAAACTTCACTGGTAGTCGTTGTGTATAACAGTGACGTTTAATTCTGGAATTCTGAATGCGTACGTTCGAAGGAGAACCAGGCAACATACAGAGAATGGACAAAGTAATATGAACAATTGACAGATACATATATGTATTTATTATTAAGGAGATGAGCCCCCACTGGCTTTTAGAACAGCTAGAGTTCTTCTCGGAATAGATTCGTATAGCGTCTGAATAGATTCCAATGGAATGTTCTCCTATTCTTGCACGAAAACATCCGCTACTTACTCCAACGATGTCGGAGCTGGTCCTCACTCTCTGCTCTATAACTCCCCATAACTGTTCAGTGATGTTGAGGTCTGGCTATTGTGCTGGCAGGGAAGATGTTTGGTGATATTCTGATGCTCCTCAAGTACCGGCGTTGTGGCCGAGCGGTTCTAGGCGCTTCAGTCTGGAACCACGCGACCGCTACGGCCGCTGGTTCGAATCCTGACTCGGGCATGGATGTGTGTGATGTCCTTAGGTTAGTTGGGTTTAAGTAGTTCTAAGTTCTAGGGGACTGATGACCTCAGATGTTAAGTCTCATAGTGCTCAGAGCCATTTGAACCATTTTAGCTCCACAAGTCACACCTGAACATTTTTGACTGTGTGTACGAATGCATGAACGCTTTATCATCTTGAACTATGGCAGTTTTTAGCAGCTACATGCCAGTCACAGTAAGCATTTCATTGTCGAGGACGTCGTGATACTCACTCGCTGTAATCCGATCAGTAAGGGTACTGATAGGACAAGCTGAATGCCACGATGCAGCCGCCCAAATCATAACGCAAACTTCCCAGTGCTTGACTGTAGGAAGAAGGCAGACCGGATCATAGGCTTCTTTTAGTATTCTCCATGCATAAACCCGTTCGTTTGTAGGAAACAAAGTAAACGATGATTTACCGGATCGTTTCACATTCTTCCAGTCATCAAGCGTCTAGTTTTTATCATCGTAGCACCATTTCTTTCGCAGATTTGCCTTAGCTTCCGTTATTAAGGGTTTCGCAGTTGCAGCCCTTCCATCAATGTTAGCCGTGTGAATCTCCCGTCGTACTGTTTTGTCACCACGGTATTACCCAAGTGAGTGTGGAGATCTGCAGTCACTTTTGTCGCGGTAGTTTTATGTTGTCTGGCCACAATCTTTTTTAATGTTCGTCG
Organism: Schistocerca americana; assembly: GCF_021461395.2. Classification (NCBI taxonomy): domain Eukaryota; kingdom Metazoa; phylum Arthropoda; class Insecta; order Orthoptera; family Acrididae; genus Schistocerca; species Schistocerca americana. The sequence continues at coordinate 234,078,486 of NC_060125.1, read as the reverse complement.
ATCTCTGTCCGCGGTCGCGCGACTGCTACGGTCGCAGGTTCGAATCCTGCCTCGGGCGTGGATGTGTCTGATGTCCTTAGGTTAGTTAGGTTTAAGTAGTTCTAAGTTCTAGGGGACTGATGACCACAGATGTTATGTCCCATAGTGCTCAGAGCCATTTGAACCAATCTCTTCGCGGGGTAGCCGAGTGGTCTGGGGCGCTTTGTCACGATTTGCGCGACTCCCCCCGTCGGAGGTTCGAGTCCTCCCTCGGGCATGGATGTGTGTGTTGTCCTTAGTGTAAGTTAGTTTAAGTTACATTAAGTAGTGTATAAGTGTAGGGACTGATGACCTCAGCAGTTTGGTCCCATAGAAACTTACCACAAATTTCCAAAATTTCCGATCTCTGTCAGTAAACTTCGGCTTTCGCCCACTATTCCACTTCAACTGTGGTGTTTTACCTCATTCTGTGTATTCTGTCGTTACCGTGGATACTGTCGCTCGTGAAGCGTTAAACAGTTCAGCCGTTTTCGTCACGGATACCAGGTCTAACTGCGTACCAACGAGTTGGAAGTCTCAGAGATCACACATTCGATCGAGCGCTTGAGTTAATCGCCGCAGAACAAAATGTATAATACACTGAACCGGCAAGACTTCGTACGTCAACTGTCCACTGCAGCCGCATCACAGCATTTTCACATGCGCAGCGGTGCCAACTTGCAACAACATATACTACGTTACATGGTGTTCACATTATTTTGTCTACCCCCTGTAAGCTTACCGGAGAAAAAATTAGTCACGCCACTGAGCACGCACATACGAATCGTTAAGCCTTTATTTATTTATTTACTTAACCTGACAAGATTAGAGCCATCAGGCCCTCTCTTACATCTAACCAGGCATTCTACTTACTTTACATTCATATGTGAAATAAACATTTACAAAGGCACACTTGGAAAAATACATACATACAGAGTTTATATTCGTAGATGATAAGTACTGTTATAATTAGTCATTATGTAAGAGAGACTTTAGATAGGAGTGCTAGCAGCAGGGAATATGAGGGAGACTGATGGTGAAGGGAGGAGAAGAATAGAGACATGATGGAACATAATTTAGGAAATATAAAGGCAAAGAAGATTGTGTGGCTAATAGAGGTAGATGAAGAGGAAGAAGAGAAAGGAGCAAGATAGGAGACACTAGCTTTGCTATTTGACAGATGCCTTGTACATTAATTTTGTGGAAAACGTTATGAGGATGATAGTAGGAAATGCTTCAATTTCTTCTTAAAAGCAGCAGGGGATTGAATTTTGCGCAAGGTAAGGGGCAGTTTGTTCCAGAGGCGGACAGCGGCAACTGAGAAGGAGTTTGCAAAAGTTTTTGTTTTGTGAGTGGGCACAGTTAGGATACCAAATAAGAGTGACCTCGTGTTTCGATTATGATGGCATGACAGGTGTTTAACCTCTGGAGCAAGATATGGGGTGGTTTCGCGACGGCCAGTCGGTGAAGTAGACAGAGTGTGGTAGTCACGCAATTTGTCCGACCGCAGCCACCCTAGCTGCGGGTATGAAACACTAACATGATCATATCGGCGAATGTTGCAGGTGTAACGCACACAGGCATTCATGGTTAGTTCTAGCCGTCTCTTGTTTTCACTACTCATGCCTTATTGAATTACATCACAATAGTGGAGGTTCGGTAGAACGAGTGCTTGCACGAGCTGGCGTTTCAAGCCCTGTGGAAATACGTTCCGAAACTTTTTGAGAGCATAGAGACAAGCAGACGTCTTTCGGCACACTGCGACTGTATTCTCCGCCCAGTTGAGATGCTCGTCCAAAATTACACCCAAGCTGTTAACTGTTTTCTGATGTGGTACTGGAATACCGTCGAGCAGAATAGGAGACAGCCGTTCGCGGAAATCTGAACTTATTAATTTCTGATGGGCCATTAAGATTACTTGCGGCTTTTTTGCATTTAGTTTAAGCCCCAGGTTTTTCGCCCATGTCACTACTGAAGACGGATCATCATTCATCTGAGTGATTGCAGTGTTTATATCTTCCGGTCTGAGCCTTAGGTAGAGCTGGAGGTCGTCGGCATAGAAATGATATTTAAAAGAGGACAGAATTGACGAAATATCGTTGACATATTAAGAAAATAAAAGTGGTCCTAAGACTGATCCTTATGGCACTCCCGAGGAGATATGTTTCCAGGAAGATTTTTCATTTACGCAGACAACACATTGCTGTCTTTCTTTTAAGTAGCTTTCAAACCATCTCAATGCACTATCTGCGAAATTAAGCTGTTGCATTTTTCTGAGCAATATGTCAACGTTAACAGTGTCAAAAGCTTTGCTGAAGTGTAGTAGCGTCAATATTGTTGCCTTTCGGCTGTCGATGCGTATTTCAGGTCATCAGTTACTTTAATTAGAGCAGTGTTTGTGCTGTGTTGTTTACGGAAACCAGCCTTTACGGATGGCACAGCAGTCACGTGCTCAACCGTCTGTGTAATGCCCCTGCCTCAGCATAAAGCTGTAGTGATCAGCGACACACTTATGTTTCAAGCGGAAGCTGTACCTAAACGTGGGCAGATGTAAGTACGTGACAAAATGGCAAAAAAGGGTATTCGGGTATCGACGCGCCCATTCCCATATGGGTGGTGAAGTTGATGGATTTCTGGCGGAAGGTAATGTGGTCTGAGGATTCACATTTTTGACTGCATTCAAATGACACACTCCGTCGGGTGCACCGAAGACCAAATGAAGCAACTCATCCTGAATGTGTGCAAGGTCAGGTGCACGCCGGAGGCGGGTCTGTGATGTTGTGGGGGTGTTTTTCTTCTCATGAATGGAGCCCACTCACTGAGGTGACCTTTAACGTGAACCAGCATCGTTTATTTAAACATTCTCAAGCCCAAGTGTTGCCTTTCAGTCAACATCTGCACCGAGCGAGGTGGCGCAGTGGTTAACACACTGGACTGGTATTCGGAAGGACGACGGCTCAAACCCGAGTCCAGCCATCCTGATTTACGTTTTCCGTGGTTTCCCTCGATCACTTCAGGCAAATGCCGGGAGCTTTCCTTTGAAACGGCCCGCTTTCCTTTGAAAGGGCATGGTCAACTTTCTTTCCCATCCTTCCTCAATCCGATGGGATCAAAAATGGTTCACATGGCTCTGAGCACTATGGGACTTAACTTCTGAGATCATCAGTCCCCTAGAACTTAGAACTACTTAAAGCTAACTAACCTAAGGACATCACACACATCCATGCCCGAGGCAGGATTCGAACCTACAACCGTATCGGTCGCGCGGTTCCAGACTGTAGCGCCTAGAACCCCTCGGCCACCCCGGCCGGCTGACCCCGATGGGATCGATGACCTCGTTGTTTGCCCCTCCCCACAAACCAATCAACAAACCAACCAGCAAAGTATATCGGGTTGGAAGATTATTTGACTGAGTTTCTGAACACACCCACGCATTATTACATCTCGATTGGGTTGCAAAATCACCTGACTTGAACGCCATAGAAAACTGCAGGACGTATTGGAACAGTGGGTGAATCGACAACATCAGAATCCCCGTAATTTGGTGGGACTGGGATATCAGATCCTCAGCGAGTGGCTTACACTGCAGTACCTCCTGACTCCCTTCCCAATCGAATCCAGGCGGTTAACAAGTCCAGGGGAGGAATTATCTAGTTTCAAATGGTGCTTTTAGTGATTTCTCTAGTGGTGACTAATATTTTTCCCGGTGAGCTTATTACTTCCTCTCACGTACGTCTTGCGAAATGTCCACGACGAGAAAATCAAAGAAGTTGGAGTTCATACGGAAGTTGGTCGACAAGCGTTCTCCATTCACAAATGTAGTAGGGAAATGTGGAAAATGATAATGATATCAAAATACACTCCGTAACACAAAATGGTTCAAATGGCTCTGAGCACTATGGGACTCAACTGCTGAGGCCATTAGTCCCCTAGAACTTAGAACTAGTTAAACCTAACTAACCTAAGGACATCACAAACATCCATGCCCGAGGCAGGATTCGAACCTGCGACCGTAGCGGTCTTGCGGTTCCAGCCTGCAGCGCCTTTAACCGCACGGCCACTTCGGCCGGCAACTCCGTAACACACCGTCACGTGGCTTGCGCAGTATAGCTGTAGATGTAAATATACACTACTGGCCATTAAAATTGCTACACCAAGAAGAAATGCAGATGATAAACGGGTATTCATTGGACAAATATATCATACTAGAACTGACATGTGATTACATTTTCACGCAATTTGGGTGCTTAGATCTTGAGAAATCAGTACCCAGAACAACCACGTCTGGCCGTGATAACGGCCTTGATACGCCTGGGCATTGACTCAAACAGAGCTTGGATGGCGTGTACTGATACAGCTATACAGCTGCCCATGCAGGTTCAAAACGACACCACAATTCATCAAGAGGAGTGATTGGCGTATTGTGACGAGCCAGTTGCTCAGCCACCATTGACCAGACCTTTTCAGTTAGTGAGAGATCTGGAGAATGTGCTGGCCAGGGCAGCAGTCGAAAATTTCTGTAACCAGAAAGGCCGGTACAGGATCTGCAACATGCGGCGTGCATTATCCTGCTGAAATGTAGGTTTTCGCAGGGATCGAATAAAAGGTAGAGCCAAGGGTCGTAACACTTCTGAAATGTAACATCCATTGTTCAAAGTGCCGTCATTGCGAACAAGAGGGGACCGAGATGTGTAACCAATGGCACCCCATACCATCACGCCGGGTGATACGCCAGTATGGCGATGACGAACAGATGCTTCCATCGTGCGTTCACCGTGATGTCGCCAAACACGGATACGACCATCATGATGCTGTAAACAGAATCTGGATTCATCCGAAAAAATGACGTTTTGCCATTCGTGCACCCAGGTTCGTCGTTGAGTACACCATCGCAGGCGCTCCTGTCTGTGATGCAGCGTCAAGGGTAACCGCAGCCATGGTCTCCGAGCTGATAGTCCATGCTGCTGCAAACGTCGTCGAACTGTTCGTGCAGATGGTTGTCGTCTTACAAACGTCCCCATCTGTTGATTCAGGGATCGAGACGTGGCTGCACGATCCGTTACAGCCATGCGGATAAGATGCCTATCATCTCGACTGCTAATGATACGAGGCCGTTAGGGTCCAGCATGGCGTTCCGTATTACCCTCCTGAACACACCGATTCCATATTCTGCTAACAGTGATTTGATCTCGACCAACGCGAGCAGCAATGTCGCGATACGATAAACCGCAATCGCAATAGGCTACAATCCGACCTTTATCAAAGTCGGAAACGTGATGGTACGCATTTCTCCTCCTTACATAAGGCATCACAACAACGTTTCACCAGGCAACGCCGGTCAGCTGCTGTTCGTGTATGAGAAATCGGTTGCAACCTTCCTCGTGTCAGCACGTTGTAGGTGTCGCCACCGGCGCCAACCTTGTATGAATGCTCTGAAAAGCTAATTATTTGCATATCACAGCATCTCCTTCCTGTCGGTTAAATTTCGCGTCTGTAGCACGTCATCTTCGTGGTGTAGCAATTTTAATGGCTAATAGTGTAGAACGAAATGAGGACGAATAACCTTATGCTGATTACAACAATTTAGTTTCCAGTAAACACATATAGGCTCATACTAAATTAATAAGTCATTTTTTTCCTTTCTTTCTCCCAAATCGTTAATGTCTCAGCTAAATCTAGCGTAAAATATTTTACAGTTATAAATTTTTTTCCAGGGGGTGCCCCCGCGTTAGCGGTACTTTTGTAATTAAAGTCATTTTCACTTCAGTAGCAGCGTCACGCGCAGACAGTAATGGCAAACGACCCGCTAATGAGTGCTGCCGTCACGGGAAGAGCTTTTTTACGTCTCATTCGCCCTCCACCAGTCAATACCAGAGGCGGTACTTTATACTCGCCTCGATAAACACGTCTGAGCTTCATTCTGTTGCCTGTCTGCGCTAACTACGTCGTTAACGGCAGGAAAGCGATAAACTGAAAGAACTTGTTTGCGAACAACATGCCATAACTTGCATTGCGTGATGAATTTTTTAAAACTGTATATCGAAGCAGATGTATTTTCGGACGGACACGCTGCTTGTGCAGAGGTGTATCAAAATAGCACCTGAGAACAGTCAATAACACTGCAACTGCATTTACGTAGCGTGTGCAATCAAGTACCAAATTTGGTTTATTACATACTATGCCCCAACAGAACAAATAGTCCTGTCACGTAAAAGCCACGTATAACACTTCCGTATGCTACTGTTATACCATAACCTTAAAGTTGTAGGCAGATCGTACAATGAAATTATCTTGTTAAAGTAATTATGGTATAAAGCAACAGTGCAGTGTTATCCTCTGAAAGGAATTTAGTTGTGTTGACCGTTATGTAACTAACGGAGGTGGCTTATCGGAAGTGAAAGTCAGAATTACGTAATTATTTAAACAGTAACGAACAATAATTTGCTTATCCCCGCTGTCCAAATGATAATAAAAACGGTCACCAGTCTAATGAGACATGAGAATGATTAACATTCTTGTTCAAGAAATAGATATGAGTAACTTTAGTGGACCAACACAACCTATACTTTGCCACACGAGAGTGCAATGAACTCTGGCACTTGCATATGTTAACGTTAGGGTTGGGGTTGACACTTAGAGCAGAATAAACTATTTGCACAAATATAATAGATAACGATGCACACTATTACCTTCAGGGCTCAATAATATTACTATTAATATTCACTGTAGAATCATAAACTGGACTTAGGTTTAGTCTCTCTTTTACCAATTACTTTTCTATCTGACATGGAAAAAAATATTTCACTAGCAAACTATTTCACACTGACCTTTGAATAAAAGAAGCTACTGTTATTATAGATAGTGGTCTTTCTGTTAATTGTTACCTAGCATAAGCACAATAGACAAACTGTGGATCCTGTTACATTATTAATATGCACTTCTAATACGCAAGAGAGACAAGCACTTAACAAATATGAGTATATAACTTTCCACAAATGCAGTTCACGATTTTTACTGCAGTGAGACACGATACTGACATATTTGTAAGAAACTGAATCACCTTTTACAATTTACAACAGGCAGCACTATGATCAATAACTAAGCGAAACTTTATAAGCCTCAGTTTTAAGAACTTTTAATTTTTAAAAGCAAAAGCAAATTGTTTACTAAGAAGAATATTTGAAACCAAACTTTAGTAATATTTACTTTTGGAACTAACCTCAAGATGGTTTACTCCTGTCTGTATTACCAAAGTCTTCTGCTTTCACGTCAGTGACTTACGAAGTCCACAAAACTTTAAATTGGACTGTTTCAATCACTGGGAGGCTTTCACAAAGCTACATTTACTATCTCCCACAATCTTACCAAATCCACAGTAAATCTGAATACTCCCTTTTTGCCAAAGATCAAACAATATTATTTAGTTAACTGTTTAGCTTTGAGGCTTTCATTTTTTTCACAACAAGGACACTCGGTATTCATAGTTGAAACGAAGAGGAACCTGAGAGGTGTTGTGATAAGGAAAAAATCGAGGTAGGTACATAAATTCAGTTATAACTTACCTTATATTTGAGCACACTAAAACATCAAATGAGCTGACCTTTCACTTTACATATTTACAATTCCTTGGTTCCTTTTTAGTGATTGCGCAACGTGGTGGCGAGTGCATGTCCTTGCGTGGATTTGCAGGCGGAAATGCTGGACTCTGTCATTTCTTGGTGGTGATGATAGATACCAATTCCAGAATAGTTCCAGCTCTTTATCCATCCATCTGAGGCATTGCAAAGCGGCACGAAAAGCCTCTCTCGGCACCAGCACGATACACAACTTTTACATGAGTAGTGAACAGTTTGGTAGCTCGTCCTCGACTGACTCTTAATCCAGCTCTTCTACCTATGCCAACCACAATTTGCGTGCGCTACACAGTTCCGTTCCTGAGGGGAACCACACCACCTTTTACATACAAAATAACTAAGAACCCTAAGTGAAGGTCAGCAGTTTACATAACAGCAACCAAACATATTAAATAAAACAGAACATTTGCACATATTGACATTTCTACAAAAAAATTATTTAAACAAATTTATTCAACCTCAAAGATAACCAAAGAGATTATGTAAGATAGACAAAACATATCATTTGCTCATATTTTGCATATTACAGAGATTACACTTCATTACAGTAACGAATTAATCATACACTAATTACAGAAGTTCAACGATGGGATATTGAACAAAACAGAAAGCTAAATGAATCAATAAAAGGAATGTAATGTCTAAGCTATGGTGTTACAAGTCTCATTGTAAATAGTAATACCATAATTCATTCGCTATGATAGTTACAACAACAAAGAAAGAAAGACTACGATGCACTGCTGAGTAGGTCATTACTTACCCCTGCGAACGCCCGCCCCCCGCCATAGTTGATGCAATATGTAACACTTTTACTGTTTTGGGCAACTAAGTCACATCGAAGGATTTATATCTGCAGCAAACTAGATAAAGAGGCAGTAGTGTAGTGTCTCAATAAGGAACTCCGAAATATTTATCTCTGGAGATGAGCATGCAAAAGAACTGTGTCTCAGGTTTAAAAGAATAGTTCATCATGCACTTGATATGTCTGTACCTTTTAGAACAGTTCATGACAGGAGGGAACTTTCATCGTATACAGTCACCGTAAATAAACTCCTAAAGAAACAGACTGCTGCACAATAGGTGTTAAACAAAGCATACGGCTATAAATAGGGAGACCCTTCATTAAACACGTTTGGCTCTCAGAGCAATGCGTGAAGCCTTCAGCGGCTACAGTAACAGAACATTATCGAAGCGTTTTTTACAAAAACCAAATAAATTCTGGTCATACATAAAGGTTCTTGTTGGTACCAAAGTTTGTCCAGACTGTGGTGTCACTGCCAGACACCACACTTGCTAGGTGGTAGCCTTTAAATCGGCCGCGGTCCGTTAGTATACGTCGGACCCGCGTGTCGCCACTATCAGTGATTTGCAGACCGAGCGCCGCCACACGGCAGGTCTAGAGAGACTTCCTAGCACTCGCCCCAGTTGTACAACCGACTTTGCTAGCGATGGTTCACTGACAAAATACGCTCTCATTTGCCGAGACAATAGTTAGCATAGCCTTCAGCTACGTCATTTGCTACGACCTAGCAAGGAGCCATATTCAGTTACTATTGATATTGTGAATCATGTACCGTCAAGAGCGACGTTCATCATTAATGGATTAAAGTTAAGTATTCCACCAGCTACGTCCGTTTTTCTAAATTCCAATTTCCTTGTCTTGTTCCAGACCTCACACCAGCCTGCGTGAGCTAAAACGCGTGCCTTTCGGCCTCCTCTAGTATCACGGTGTTGGCTCTCCTGCCAACCACAACATTGGCGACGAGGCAAAACCGCGTTCTTCTCTGAACTGCCCTGATTTACTTGTGTAATGGCTTCGCCACAATCTCCAGATGTACTGTCCGAATTTTATCGCTTACAGAATCAGCAGACGAAGGCCTTACTTGATACCCTTGGACAGCTCGTCCAGGGTCAACGTGCAATGCAAAACGATGCGGCAGCAGCCGCTCCACTGCTAACGCAGCCACAAAACGCAGTTGCACCAACTTTTCGACCTTTTGATACTGCACTGGAAAGCTGGATGGAGTGGTCACGCCAATTTGGATTCCATCTCGCCGCCTACAGAATTCAAGGTAACGAGCGGCAGCCTTATCTCTTATCATCGGTCGGCGTACAAACATACCATGTGATAGTCAAATTATTTCCCCGACGCGACATAGCTACCCTGTCCTACAAAGAAATTTAGTCTGCATTAAATGCATATTTCAAAGAATCAGTCAATGTAGTTGCGAAAAGGTATACCTTCTTTCGTACAAAACATATGGCAGGTCAGACTAATTGGGAGTGGGTTGCAACCTTGCAAGGCCTTACTAGGGATTGTGCTTTTGAGTGTCAATGTTGACTCCCTTATTCAGATACTATGGTACGTGATGCAATTGCACAAAACGTTTCTGATGTTCGTATAAGGGAACAGATTTTGGAACTAGTCAATCCCTCCCTTCAACAAGTGATGGACATATTGGATCGGCAGGACACACTTGACTTTGCTCAGGAATCCTTTGAAACTTCGCCAACCGTGTGTCAGGTTAACCGGCCCACCGGGCGAGCTGCACGGAACAGTAAACAGTCCTCGCGCCCGGACGCGCCGCTGCCGCCAGTTTCTCAGCCACGTGTGCCGCGCCGGCAAGCAAATGCAGTGCTAAAATCATGCACGCGGTGCGCTACTAGACATTCGCGTGAGAATTGCCCGTCACGCCAAGCTATTTGCTTTTTCTGTAATAAGAAAGGACATGTTCAGAGTGTTTGCCAGAAAAAGCTCAGATCGGAAACTCACAACCATTCCAGGCCCTTTGCTTCGCGCCGGATTCGAACCAAGGATACTCAGGCTCGTGAAACTTCGCCCATGGAAATTCATGTAGTTCATTCCACTCTGTCCAGTGCCACTCTCTCTAACAGTGACAGTGTTAGTCCCACAAATAGTGTGCATCGACATCATCAGAAATCCCGTCGAGTCGCAAGTGATTTTGTACCAGTGTCAGTTCACGTTGCTTGGGACAGTCGCTCTTGTCGTCAGCAGGACAATAAACGTTTTGTCGACTTGGACATTAACGGCAAAGTGATACCATTCCAGCTCGATACTGGGGCTGCAGTTTCACTGATCAATCAAGACACTTACAAACAGCTGGGCACACCTCCGTTGCGTGCTGCAAATGTTAAGTTAACTAGCTATTCAAGTCAAGACATCCCTGTGTTAGGACAGTGCAGCCTTCTTGCAACATACAAAGGACAAACAAAACTTGTGTAATTGTATGTCCTTCGTTCTTCTTCTGCAGTGAACTTGTTTGGTTTAGATTTATTTCAGTTGTTTAACTTGTCTACAGTAAATCAGGTCCTATCAGTGAACCAGACTGTGGCTTCAGACAGTGTTTCTCGTCTATGTGAAGAATTTGCAGACATTTTTGCACCGGGCCTTGGTTGCACTAAGACCTATAAAGCACATTTGGAACTGCAAGTAAACGCGCAACCGAAATTTTTGAGAGCGCGCAATATTTCCCACGCATTGCGTGATGAGGTCGTAAAAACATTACACGATTTGGAATCACAAGGTGTGATTGAACGTGTGCAGGCTTCTCTCTGAGCATCACCCTTAGTAATTTTGCCAAAACCTTCCGGAAAATTGAGACTTTGTGTGGACTTCAAGGCAACAGTGAATCCACAACTAGTGATTGCAACTTTTCCTTTACCCCGCCCGGAAGATCTTTTTGACAAACTGTGCCCGGGTAAATATTTTTCGAAGTTGGACCTAGCAGATGCGTACTTGCAAATACCGGTGGACGAAGAATCCCAGCGAACAACAATCAGCACCACCACGGAAATTCTTTGCGTGGGCAAAAGCCACTTCCCCTTGGCAACGCTTACACATCGATTTTGCTGGCCCGTTCTGGAATGCTCGATGGTTCGTTGTGGTAGATTCATTCAGTAATTTTCCTTTTGTTGTCCGGATGTCTTCCACGACGTCATCTGTCACCATCCAAGCGTTATCTGCTATCTTTTGCATTGAAGGTCTTCCACAGACTATTGTTTCCGACAATGGCCCACAATTCATGTCCGCAGAATTTCAGTCATTCTGCAAGGCCAATGGTATTCAACATCTGACATCCGCGCCGTTTTCGCCACAGTCAAACGGTGCCGCTGAACGATTGGTCAGGACTTTCAAGTCACAGATGTTGAAGTTAAGAGAGTCGCATTCTCAGGAGGACGCGTTATTGCTCTTTTTGTCCTCGTATCGCTCTCAGCCCCGAGATGGTTGCTCGCCGGCTGAGTTGCTCCACGGTCGTCCTCATCGAACCTTGATGTCTTTGCTACATCCGCCGCATCAGGTTCCTGTGCAGCGGCAGACACCTGCTTTTGCTCCAGGCGACGTTGTCTACTATCGCCACTATCGAGGCTCACGGCGTTGGCTCGAAGGACGCATTCTTCGCTGCCTCGGACGCGTTATGTATCTCGTTTTAGGGGCCTGTGGTGAGGTGCGCCGGCATCTCAACCAGCTGCGCCTCTGTCGTCGCATGGGATCCGCCGCTCGCCGTCTGCTTTCAGCGACGGTGCCGTCCGGTCAGCGCCCTGGGGACCCATCTACTGGCTCGCCTCAGCCCCAGGTGTTACCGACGCTGCCTTCCATTTTGCCCCATGGCGACGCGCCGCCGCCGCCGCCTGTTCTCCCGCCGGTGACGCCCGCAGTGGACGCGTCGCTGCAACCGCCGGGCGCCTCCCTGGGTCACGCACCGCCGATCGCTCCCCGTGACCAGTTGTCCTCCGACATGGAACTCATACCCGCTCCGGACCATATGTCGTCTTCGCCCGTCGGGTGCCCCGGCCCGATGGAGGTCGACCCTTCGGCCCCTCCGGTCTCTCTGCGGGCGCATACACCGCATGTTGGCGTGCACCCTGGAGCAGGTTTTCAGGCGTTCCCTAGCTCCCCGCGGTCCGAATGGCAGGGTGCAGGTGGCACAGCCTCGCCTGTTGTTAGGCTCCCCAACTCGTCGCATACGTCAACATGGGGTCCTCCCAACGGCGGGCGGAACCCTTTGCCACAACCGTACGCCGATTTGCGGGGGAGGAATGCGGTGTCACCGCCAGACACCACACTTGCTAGGTGGTAGCCTTTAAATCGGCCGCGGTCCGTTAGTATACGTCGGACCCGCGTGTCGCCACTATCAGTGATTGCAGACCGAGCGCCGCCACACGGCAGGTCTAGAGAGACTTCCCAGCACTCGCCCCAGTTGTACAACCGACTTTGCTAGCGATGGTTCACTGACAAAATACGCTCTCATTTGCCGAGACAATAGTTAGCATAGCCTTCAGCTACGTCATTTGCTACAACCTAGCAAGGAGCCATATTCAGTTACTATTGATATTGTGAATCATGTACCGTCAAGAGCGACGTTCATCATTAATGGATTAAAGTTAAGTATTCCACCAGCTACGTCCGTTTTTTTAATTTCTAAGTTCCTTGTCCTGTTCCAGACCTCACGCCAGCCTGCGTGAGCTAAAACGCGTGCCTTTCGGCCTCCTCTAGCAACACGGTGTTGGCTCTCCTGCCAACCACAACACAGACACTCATGGAACAGGCAGGGACTGAAATTGAGGGTAGCAAAACACATGCAGAAACTCCGAACGCGATTTTCAAATGTTCCTATGCAAATTAAAATTGGTGGGTATTGCCCCCCCCCCCTCCACTTTAATTCTCGCACCACTACGAAGATGAATGATACAGAAACAGTCGATATCGCTAAAATTTACAGCGTCCGATAGAATCCCAGTCAGATCCTATACCGAATATGGTGCGAGTTAGCTACTCTCTTAACCATAATCTACCGTAGACAGCTCGATCAAAAAACCCTGCCGAGTAGTTAGAAGAAACCAATGGTCACACTAGTCTACAAAAAGTACGGCATAAGTGACCTAAAAAACTACCTTTTGTATGGCCATCCTTATAGCACGACGTCTGGGACGACGGCCGTTTACTATCGTGACAAAAAATAAAAACACCTACAGCCGTCCTTATGATTTTATAAAATAAAATCATAACTATATAAAACTATCGTCTAGTATCCTTGACATTCATTTGTTGTAGAATCTTATAACATATTCTGAGCTCAAACGTAATGAAGTATCCCATACGAAACGACCTCCTCCATGCCAACCAGCATGTATTCGGAAAACATAAGTCACGTGAAAGAGGAGGGCGTAGTGCGCAGAACGTCAAACCACAGGCCATGCGACAGTATGATATCGGCTTTCCACCAATTTCCGGGTATGTTCTCTCATCATTAGATGATAAACATCACGTGCCGTAAGGTTCCTGCTACAAAGCAATCCGTATGGATACAACTGTATCCGATGAAAATGGTTCTGACATGTGAGAGGGAGGCAGAAATATAAGCTACTGCAACTGGCTCCACTCGAAGGAAGTGGCCAGTCTCACGGAAATCAATAATCTGATTTTTTATGTTTTTTATGCGATTTTGGCCTCAGGATGATTAAAAACCGATCTTTCCCATGCGATATGATATGACCTTGCCGTGGTGGATGGGCTTACGATTTGAAAGTTTAGTTCTATTGGGAGACGAAGTGCAGGAGGCACTGGAATGGATCAACCAATGAGGAACTGCTAAGGGAAACCGTGTGAATCTGACAAAATCTGCTGCTATGTTCATTGGTAGAAATCTTCCCGTTTGGAAATCACCTTCACGTTTTATATACAGCGAACCGCCTCACTTAATTACGAGTGTAAACGCCTCCTTCAAGAGATCCATCCTTCCCGTTAATTCAGTTCGGTGGGCGGGTCCGCGATTTAACCATCGTACTTACATAAAGGGTAGCTGTTTTCGCATGGACGTTGACAAGACCGAGGCCACCATCTCAAGGAAGAAGAGTTAGTGTGACTGTTGATAAGACTTATGATCACAAAGTACCCAAACGCCACCTGCAATCTGTGTGCTATTGCCTTTAACATCAGTAATATCTATGCCCAATGGGGTAGTAGCGAAGCCAAATGAGTGTTAACAAAATCCAACCATTATATCATGTCTAACGGTAGCAGATGGTTTCCACAAACGTCCGTATGGATCTCTTGAAGGAGGCATTTATACTCGTAATGAAGTGAGGCGGTTCGCTGTATATAAAACGTGAAGGTGATCTCCAAACGGGAAGATCTCTACCAATGAACATAGCAGCAGATTTCGTCAGATTCACACGGTTTCCCTTAGCAGTTCCTCATTGGTTGATCCATTCCAGTGCCTCCTGCACTTCGTCCCCCAATATAACTAAGAACACCAGGTCATCAGCGTAGCCGGCCTTTGTGGCCGAGCGGTTCTAGGCGCTGCAGTCTGGAACCGCGCGACCGCTACGGTCGCAGGTTCGAATCCTGCCTCGGGCATGGATGTGTGTGCTGTCCTTAGGTTAGTTAGGTAAGTTCTAAGTTCTAGGGGACTGATGACCTCAGAAGTTAAGTCCCATAGTGCTCAGAGTCATTTTTTTTTTCATCAGCGTACACACGATAGATGAAAGCATGTACCCTCGTTGTGATCAGTCAGTTGGTTCCAAAAACTATGGGATAAAGAAGCACTGACAGCAGACATCCCTGGCAGGACAACAGCATGATATTAACAGATCCGTCACGCAGCCACTGACCAGCACTAGCGATGTGGCACCTTAGAGGAGTTGCAAGACGATATGTATAAATCTGAGAGGGAAGGCCATGCGTCGCAGCTCTTTCTCTAAAAAGTTATGACTCACACTATCAAAGAGGTGGTCGAAGTTTGCCGTCACTACGGCACCGAAAATGCTGCAGGTCGCTGCCAGGGCTTGTCGTGATAACCACTGAGCGCTGCCTGAATGTTACTGTCACCACGGAGATCTGTGAAATAACATTCCATGGTATGCCATTGCTACATCGAAACAAGGCCCCCGGAGTAGACAACATTCCATTGGAACTACTGACGGCCTTGGGAGAGCCAGTCCTGACAAAACTCTACCATCTGGTGAGCAAGATGTATGAAACAGGCGAAATACCCTCAGACTTCAAGAAGAATATAATAATTCCAATCCCAAAGAAAGCAGGTGTTGACAGATGTGAAAATTACCGAACTATCAGTTTAATAAGTCACAGCTGCAAAATATTAACATGAATTCTTTACAGACGAATGGAAAAACTAGTAGAAGCCAACCTCGGGGAAGATCAGTTTGGATTCCGTAGAAACACTGGAACACGTGAGGCAATACTGACCTTACGACTTATCTTAGGAAAGGCAAACCTACGTTTCTAGCATTTGTAGACTTAGAGAAAGCTTTTGACAATGTTAACTGGAATACTCTCTTTCAAAATGGCAGGGGTAAAATACAGGGAGCGAAACGCTATTTACAATTTGTACAGAAACCAGATGGCAGTTATAAGAGTCGAGGGACATGAAAGGGAAGCAGTGGTTGGGAAGGGAGTAAGACAGGGTTGTAGCCTCTCCCCGATGTTGTTTAATCTGTATATTGAGCAAGCAGTAAATGAAACAAAAGAAAAATTCGGAGTAGGTATTAAAATCCATGGAGAAGAAATAAAAACTTTGAGGTTCGCCGATGACATTGTAATTCTGTCAGAGACAGCAAAGGACTTGGAAGAGCAGTTGAATGGAATGGACAGTGTCTTGAAAGGAGGATATAAGATGAACATCAACAAAAGCAAAACAAGGATAATGGAATGTAGTCTAATTAAGTCAGGTGATGCTGAGGGAATTAGATTAGGAAATTAGACACTTAAAGTAGTAAAGGAGTTTTGCTATTTGGGGAGCAAAATAACTGATGATGGGCGAAGTAGAGAGGATATAAAATGTAGACTGGCAGTGGCAAGGAAAGCGTTTCTGAAGAAGAGAAATTTGTTAACATCGAGTATAGATTTAAGTGTTAGGAAGTCATTTCTGAAAGTATTCGTATGGAGTGTAGCCATGTATGGAAGTGAAACATGGACGATAAATAGTTTGGACAAGAAGAGAATAGAAGCTTTCGAAATGTGGTGCTACAGAAGAATGCTGAAGATTAGATGGGTAGATCACATAACTAATGAGGAAGTATTGAATAGGATTGGGGAGAAGAGAAGTTTGTGGCACAACTTGACCAGAAGAAGGGATCAGTTGGTAGGACATGTTCTGAGGCATCAAGGGATCACCAATTTAGTATTGGAGGGCAGCGTGGAGGGTAAAAATCGTAGAGGGAGACCAAGAGATGAATACACTAAGCAGATTCAGAAGGATGTAGGTTGCAGTAGGTACTGGGAGATGAAAAAGCTTGCACAGGATAGAGTAGCATGGAGAGCTGCATCAAACCAGTCTCAGGACTGAAGACCACAACAACAACAACAACAACATCATTTTGTAACGTCAGCGACAGACGTAAGGTAGGCTTGGGGCAGTCAAGCCACCACCAGAGTGGTCTCTATGACCTGCGTGCATTCTGGATCCTGGAGAGGAGCGATATTCAGCTTCCAAATGCCTCGACCACGCCACACCTTCTGCTGCTGGAGGGAGACACTGCACATGTAGGTCAAATTGTCAAAGAAGACCGTAGGCCGTACCTCAGCATCAAGAGAGGTAGTTATGATTCCTTGGGAAACACGGACACAGTCAAACGACTCGCTGAATGACTGGTGACGCACTGATATCCAGGCCAATCACCATGGATGTGGTCCCAAGTATCAGTGAGTTTCAGTTCGTGCACTAGCAGCTTGCGTTCCTGGAATGTCCTAAAATGGGGATGTTGGTCGTCCTGGGATAACACATAATTGAAGTCCCCACCAAGAATAATATGGTAGTAGTAGCCCATAAACGAAGAGACAAATTCTCCTGAATAGAATCGTGACCATTCCCATCGCTCGGCTGTGTCTGAGGGAGCATAAACATTGGATACCATGAAAGGTCACAGTCAGATCCCTAGCTGATGGTAGGTAAGCAACTTCATCAGTGCCTTCTTTTCAAAGTGTAGCCATCCCGCTACCACTGTCAACATATGATACGAGATAAGAAACATAGCCACAGACAGTCGGGAACGTCTCTAGGCGAACCTCCTTCAGGAGGTCTGACGCCCTCAACATTTCGCGGAGCTATTGTGGTTTGATGGGCGTGCCAATAGTGTTGACATTGATTCAGCCAATCCAGTAAGCGGAATTGTGACTACTGAGACGCGCAGTGAGCCAGGAAGAGCAGCAGCAACGTACAAGTGTGTCGTCCCACCAGGTGGCACATCGTCATCCAGTATCCTTATCGATTACCAGTCGTGGGCTGGAGCAGCAGCATTCGTTGCTGTCACAACAACGGGTGTTTTGTCTACATCATCAGACCACACAGATGGTGTGTAGCCAACAGAGTATCTGCATGTCCAAAGGCATTGTTGTGGTTGCGATGGAAGTGTGGTGCCGACTCAGCTGCTGTTAACGTCCTTATACACAGCGCCTGATGCGTTCGATGACAGTTTTACCTCATACGGGGGATAGGTTTATGGCTCCGCCACGGAACCGTCAATTGGGACATTATCTTGGCAGGTGTGATCCTCATAGTTTTGAGTTTGTGCCCTGGTGGTGTCAGACGGGGCATTCCGCCATTTCTGAGGCCTCTTCGGCTACCAATGCTTGAGCAAGTTTCCAAAGACGTCTGGGGATCCTGACGGTTAGGCACGAAGGCATCGGCAGGAACAATCATAGAGCTGAGGTCCATCCCTGCTCCAAGCATTTCTCACCATCGCACATGACAGGTGATGTAGGAGGGAGCAAGGGTGTAGGCATCGTTCCGCCAGCAACACCATAAGGTCCTCCAGAGACGACATTGGTTCAGTAGTAGAAGTCAAAGCAGATCACAGTCGAAGGTCGTTTTGCAGAACCATGATATACATTGTTGTCGGGCGGTCATGGCCTGTCCGTCACCAGACGGCAACGTTGTGATTCTGTGTTGCATACACCTGGAACGATGATTTCCTTCTTGGCCACATTCCGAGCACTTCTTGGGCTTGCCATCATAAATCATAATGGCACGGCATCCGCCCATATATATGTAGGACAAAACAATTTGGGTTAGCTGTATGAGGAACTGTTGTACGCAGGATGTGGTAAATTGAGCCCCCTTTCCAGCTATATGTCTGATCACCTGCTCTTAGTGACAGAATTGCCCGCCCCTGGTAGCTGAATAGACAGCGCGACGGAATGTCATAACTAACGGCCCGGGTTCCATTGCCGGCTGGGTTGGAGATTTCTCTGCTCAGCGACTGGGTGTTGTTCTCATCATCGTCATTTCATCTCCATCGACAAGCAAGTCGCCGAAGGGACATCAACTCGAAAGACTTGCACCAGGCGAACGGTCTACCCGACGGGAGGCCCTAGCCACACGGCACTTTCAATGACAGAATGCAGATATCACCACCTCTGAAGGGACTTCAAAAGGAAGTCGAAAGATATGCATCGTTCACAGTTCATGTCCCACATGTTCCACAGTTATATCACCGATTCATCCACTAGAGTGACGTAATTTAAGACCACTTCTAGTTGCAGGTAGAATTCTATCACGTACAATGAGGTGACAAAAGTAATGAGATATCTCCTAAAAATCATGTCGAACCTCGTTTTGCCGAGCGTAGCGCACCAACTAGACGTGCATCGACTTAAAAAGTCGTTGGGCGTCCGCTGCAGAAATACTGAGCCATGCTGTCTCCATAGCCTTCCATAACTGCAAAATTGTTGCGGTGCAAAATTTTGTGCATGAACTGACCTCTCGATTATGTCCCATAAATGATCAATGGGACTGATGTTAGGTGATCTGGATGGCCAAATCACTCACTCTAACTGTCCAGACTGTTCTTCAGACCAATCACGAGCAACTGTGACCCGGTGACATGGCACACTGTCATCCATGAAAGTTACATAGTTGTTTGCGAACAAGAAGTCCTTCAATGGCTGAAAATTGTCACCAAGTAACCGAACACAACTATTTCCAGTCAATGAGCAGACCATTCCATGTAAACACAGCCCACACCATGGTGCAGCCACCACCAGGTTGCACAGTGCCTTGTTGACAACGTCGGTCCACGGCTTCGTGGAGTTTGCGCCACACTCGAATCCCACCATCAGCTCTTACCAATTGAAATTCGGACTCATCTGACCAGGCCACGGTTTTCGAGTCATCTAGGGTACAACCAATATGGTCACGAATCCAAGACATGTGATTGTGTGATTGGATTGAGGAGTTCCTAGATAACAGAACGCAGCATGTCATTCTCAATGGAGAGAAGTCTTCCGAAGTAAGAGTGATTTCAGGTGTGCCGCAGGGAAGTGTCGTAGGACCGTTGCTATTCACAATATATATAAATGACCTTGTGGATAACATCGGAAGTTCACTGAGGCTTTTTGCGGATGATGCTGCAGTATATCGAGATGTTGTAACAGTGGAAAATTGTACTGAAATGCAGGAGCATCTGCAACGAATTGACGAATGGTGCAGGGAATGGCAATTGAATCTCAATGTAGGCAAGTGTAATGTGCTGCGAATACATAGAAAGAAAGATCCTTTATCATTTAGCTACAATGTAGTAGGTCAGCAATTGGAAGCAGTTAATTCCATAAATTATCTGGGAGTAGACATTAGGAGTGACTTAAAATGGAATGACCATATAAAATTAATCGTCGGTAAAGCAGATGCCAGACTGAGGTTCATTGGAAGAATCCTAAGGAAATGCAGTCCGAAAACAAAGGAAGTAGGTTACAGTACACTTGTTCGCCCTCTGCTTCAATACTGCTCACCGGTGTGTGATCCGTACCAGATAGGGTTGATAGAAGAGATAAAGAGGATCCAACGGAGAGCAGCGCGCTTAGTTACTGGATCATTTAGTAATCGCGAAAGCGTTACGGGGATGATAGATAAACTCCAGTGGAAGACTCTCCAAGAGAGACGCTCAATAGCTCGGTACGGGCTTTTGTTGAAGTTTCGAGAACATACCTTCACCGAGGAGTCAAGCAGTATATTGCTCCCTCCTACGTATATCTCGCGAAGAGACCATGATGATAAAATCAGAGAGACTAGAGCCCACACAGAAACATACCGACAATCTTTCTTTCCACGAACAATTCGAGACTGGAATAGAAGGGAGAATTGATAGAGGTACTCAAGGTACCCTCCGCCACACACCGTCAGGTGGCTTGCGGAGTATGGATGTAGATGAAGATGAAGATGCACTGCAGGCGATGTCGTGGTGTTAGCAAACGCAGTCGCTTCGGTCGTCGGCTGCCGTAGGCGATTAACGTCATATTTCGTCGCACTCTCCTAATGGACACGTTCCTCGTACGTCCTACATCGATTTCTACGGTTATTTCATGCGGTGTTGCTTGTCTGTTAGCACTGGCAACTCTACGCAAACGCCGCTGCTCCCAGCGGCTGAGTGAAGGCCGTCAGCGACTCTGTTGTCTGTGATGAAAGGTAATGCCTAAAATTTGTTATTCTCGGCTCGCTCTTGGCACTGTGGGTTTCGAAACATTGATATCCTTAACAATTTCCGAAATGTAATGTCCGATGTGTCCATCTCCAACTACAATTTCGCGTTCTCAGTCTGTTAATTGCCGTCGTAACTAAGTCGGAAATCTTTTCACATGAATCACCGGAGTACAACGCACTGCCTTTTTACACCTTGTGTATGCGACACTACCGCCGTCTGTATATCTGCATATCGGTATCCCATGACTTTGGTCACTCCCCGGTCTTTATCGTTAATGAAGTTTAGGTGCACCACACTGCTCACTGTAAATAGTAGGATGCTAAAGAAGATCGTTATAATGAATCCTCACTTCATCTCTGATAAATTGTCCGATTTCAAGTGGCCTCTGTCGAGCACATTCAGTCCAAAAGCTGATCTTCAATGCCGACTTTTTATGGGCATAAGACATTCTCTTTCTAAGAAAATATAGCTTGCTATGACGGCAGAACCATGTAAACAACTCCGTGCGCGGCGAGGACGTAAACAAGACGTCCTTGCCTGTCCCCTGCCGAAGGCGGGATGGTTCGTATCGATCCAGTAGCTTAGGAGGAGAGGTGGAACATACAAACATCCATTTTTACAAGATATGTGGACGTAGGTAAGTACCAACGAGATCAAGTATATGTATGAAGCTACCTTTAGGAAATGAAAACGTTATTTAAAATAACTGACGAAGGAGCAGGTTTCTTCAAACTGGCATCTTTTTTGAACTAAAGCTTTCTAATTCGTTAGGCTGACATTATGTGACGTAAGTACAGACTTAATTAAAGAGTTTATTGTTAACACAGTGCGCAGGTTAACTTCGTACGATTTTCTTGCCAGTCGTTAACGTACGCATTCTCTCATTCCTCACCCCTGAAGGTTATCTCGTTTGATGGGATCTACAGCACGAGATGAATAAATAAATACTTGATATTCCTCTACTATGTAAGCTCACCATATACTGCAAATGATAAATGTCAAAAACGCCATTTAGAGAAAGTCATAAACAATACATTTTCGTGAAAGGCTATTACTTATTTCAACGATCCAGACAGAAAAGGTAGATGTTGGTCTAACTTTATTGTTATTATAAGCATAATCACTATGTCCCGACTCAAATATCAAAAATGGCCGCGCGGAGTGGCCGCACGGTTAGAGGCGCCATGTCACGGACAGCTCGCCCCCTCCCGCCGGAGGTTCGAGTCCTCCCTCGGGCATGGGTGTGCGTGTGTTGTGCTTAGTATACGAGTACGTTAGGCTAAGTTAGTTTAAGTAGTGTGTATATCTAGGGACCGATGACATCAGCAGTTTGGTCCCTTAAGAACTCACACACCTTTATTAAAGATGCATTTCGTGCGAAACCATTTTCTGGACCAGCATTCTACATCTACATCGACATGATTACTCTGCAATTCACATTTAAGTGCTTGGCAGAGGGTTCATCGAACCACAATCATACTATCTCTCTGCCTTTCCACTCCTGCACAGCGCGGGAAAAACGAACACCTAAACCTTTCTGTTCGAGCTCTGATTTCTCTTATTTTATTTTGATGATAATTCCTACCTATGTAGTTTGGGCTCAACAAAATATTTTCGCATTCGGAAGAGAAAGTTGGTGACTGAAATTTCGTAAATAGATCTCGCCGCGACGAAAAACGTCTTTGCTTTAATGACTTCCATCCCAACTCGCGTATCATATCTGTCACACTCTCTCCCCTATTACGTGATAATACAAAACGAGCTGCCCTTTTTTGCACCTTTTCGATGTCCTCCGTCAATCCCACCTGGTAAGGATCCCACACCGCGCAGCAATATTCTAACAGAGGACGAACGAGTGTAGTGTAAGCTGTCTCTTTAGTGGACTTGTTGCATCTTCTAAGTGTCCTGCCAATGAAACGCAACCTTTGGCTCGCCTTCCCTACAATATTATCTATGTGGTCTTTCCAACTGAAGTGCCGGTCGAAGTGGCCGTGCGGGTAAAGGCGCTGCAGTCTGGAACCGCAAGACCGCTACGGTCGCAGGTTCGAATCCTGCCTCGGGCATGGATGTTTGTGTTGTCCTTAGGTTTAACTAGTTCTAAGTTCTAGGGGACTAATGACCTCAGCAGTTGAGTCCCATAGTGCTCAGAGCCATTTTTCCAACTGAAGTTGTTCGTAATTTTTACACCCAGGTACTTAGTTGAATTGAAAGCCTTGAGAATTGTACTATTTATCGAGTAATCGAATTCCAACGGATTTCTTTTGGAACTCATGTGGATCACCTCACACTTTTCGTTATTTAGCGTCAACTGCCACCTGCCACACCATACAGCAATCTTTTCTAAATCGCTTTGCAACTGATACTGGTCTTCGGATGACCTTACTATACGATAAATTGCAGCATCATCTGCGAACAACCGAAGACAACTGCTCAGATTGTCACCCAGGTCATTTATATAGATCAGGAACAGCAGAGGTCCCAGGACGCTTCCCTGGAGAACACCTGATATCACTTCAGTTTTACTCGATGATTTGCCGTCTATTACTACGAACTGCGACCTTCCTGACAGGAAATCACGAATCCAGTCGCACAACTGAGACGATACCCCATAGGCCCGCAGCTTGATTAGAAGTCGCTTGTGAGGAACGGTGTCAAAAGCTTTCCGGAAATCTAGAAATACGGAATCAACTTGAGATCCCCTGTCGAGTGATTTCCCTAAATCACTCCAGGCAAATGCCGGGATGGTTCCTCTGAAAGGGCACGGCCGACTTCCTTCCCAATCCTTCCCTAATCCGATGAGACCGATGACCACGCTGTCTGGTCTCCTTCCCCAAACCAACCAACCAACCATCCCCTGTCGATAGCGGCCATTACTTCGTGCGAATAAAGAGCACAAGAACGATGTTTTCTGAAACCATGCTGATTATGTATCAATAGATCGTTCCCTTCGAGGTGATTCATAATGTTTGAATACAGTATATGCTCCAAAACCCTACTGCGAACCGACGTCAATGATATAGGTCTGTAGTTCGATGGATTACTCCTACTACCCTTCTTAAACACTGGTGCGACGTGCGCAATTTTCCAATCTGTAGGTACAGATCTATCGGTGAGCGAGCGTTTGTATATGATTGCTAAGTAGGAAGCTATTGTATCAGCGTAATCTGAAAGGAACCTAATCGGTATACAATCTGGACCTGAAGACTTGCCCGTCTCAAGCGATTTGAGTTGCTTCGCAACCCCTAAGGTATCTACTTCTAAGAAACTCATGCTAGCAGCTGTTCGTGTTTCAAATTCTGGAATATTCCATTCGTCTTCCCTGGTGAAGGAATTTCGGAAAACTGCGTTCAATAACTCCGCTTTAGAGGCACAGTCGTCGGTAACAGTACCATCGGCACTGCGCAGCGAAGGTATTGACTGCGTCTTGCCGCTTGTGTGCTTTACATACTACCAGAATTTCTTCGGATTTTTACCAAATTTCGAGACAATGTTTCGTTGTGGAACCTATTAAAGGCATCTCGCATTGAAGCCCGTGCCAAATTTCGCGCGTCTGTAAATTTTAGCCAATCTTTGGGATTTCGTGTTCTTCTGAACTTCGCATGCTTTTTCCGTCGCCTTACCAATGAAAGCTCTCTTTGTCTCAGAAGATAGTACAAGACGTCTTGAACTCATCACTCTAACAACGAGTATTGTTTGGCAAGTGCACAGAAGTCTGTTTAGTGTAGACTACATAAGAGACCTCTCACTATTTTTCGTCTCACAAATAATGCAGCAAATCTTTACTAGTGTATTCCTTTCCTGTTAATCATTTCTGTTTTTTACCGTTTTTCTTTGTGTCTTAAATCTTTGCTAATCTACCATAAAATCCATCTGCCAACCGTAAAGTGGGGTGAATAGGAACAACGAGGGGAATAGAAACGAAGCTTCCAAAAAAATTCTGTGATATCGCATTGGACGGAAAGAAGAAATATCATTCAAAGATTTGTTTATGTAGGCTGATAGTGAAACAATCTAATAGGGATACTATGACTTGTAAAGTTGGTGACACAACCAGTTGATGTTCTGCATTTATTCAAGTACATAGTAAGCAACTTTGCAATGACGTTTCATTACTAAAAAGTTCAGTTTTAAAGAATACTTAAATGTGACTTGTGTTTCGCCTAACTGAACTTGTAGGGGAGTGTTTTCGGGATTTGTCGGGGAATAAAAACAGTAATCGTGACCGCTTCTTCACAAGAAGATCAAGCATATGTCAGAATGAAGAACCACCTGGAACTGTTCTCAGCTAGAAAATTATGCTGTGATTAATGCAAGCAGTCATTTAGGTTATATAGCAGGCAAAGGTAAACTTCGTTATATAGTAGGCAAAGGTTATGTAGATTAAAAGAATCCCATTAAACACGTTTATTTGAACGCACGAGGAGTCATTTTTTAGACCAGGAGATGTCGTCCAAAAACTCTCCGTTACTTCTGGGTGTACAGCTTTTAGATTCAGACATGATCATTTTTAATGATGATGTCTGTGACTTGATTAAACCAAATTTATCAGTTTATTGTTACAATAAAGTTATTAAGGATGTAACAATTTTGATTTGGAAAACAGTATGCAAGACCATAATTCGCGCAATATTTTTAGCTTCAATATTGAATAAAACATTTTTTGCAATTGATAATTTTTTTCTTACTCTTCTGGATCCAAAACAAGTTTTAACATAGAATGAGATTTTCACTCTGCAGCGGAGTGTGCGCTGATATGAAACTTCCTGGCAGATTAAAACTGTGTGCCGGACCGAGACTCGAACTCGGGACCTTTGCCTTTCGCAGGCAAGTGGTAGAGCACTTGCCAGCGAAAGGCAAAGGCCCCGAGTTCGAGTCTCGGTCTGGCACACAGTTTTAATCTGCCAGGAAGTTCCAGATTTTAACATGTTTCTATTGACCCCAAAGACCAAAAAACTGAAAAAATAAAAAAATTAACACTGCTGTTTTTATCCTCCCCTCTCAACGGGGTGAACAGAAACATCAAGCTTTTCTTTTTTTTAAATATAGGCGTGAGATGAGTGACAAAACTAATTATAAGTTTGAAGTTAGGCACGAGACCTCTAATCCCATATAATTTTGATTTTCATGTTTCTTTCTAAAATTATCAATTTTTTTCTTGTACAGTTGAAAACTATTTCTATGCCACGCATTTTACGGCACCCTTTTATTCAAAAGTAAAAGCATTTTTCCAAACCTTATATATTGACCATTTATATTATGTAAAGAAAGAAATTTTCCGATGTATGACACAACTATCGGTATTCTCGATTTCTATTACAGTTTCATCTTAGAAGGTATTGCATTTTTAAATATTGCAGCTTGCTTATCAGCCTATGACCTGCACGAATAGAGCGTTTCAAGGCAAGTACATTTGTGTCCATAGCATCAGCGGCATTTAATTAAACGATTTTCAGGCCAACAAGACGGTTTGCATCAGCCTCGTACTTGAGGAACTTGTATACACAATTCACTCAGTGTTTCGCGAATTGAGTCAGACAAACGATGCGCATGCAGAGGCAGTGACCAAAGGTCGTACCCAGCTGTTTACCCCACCCTACAAAATCAGCGTTTGGCTACTGCGCATGCTGTTACATTTCGTGCTACATCTCGCAGGTCACACCAGAACTACCATTCTGCATTGTTTCGCAGTCAGTGAATTGGAAATTTGTGGTAAGTTCTATGGGACCAAACTGCTGTCATCGGTCCCTAGGCTTACACACTACGTAATCTAACTTAGGCTAAGGACAACACACACACCCATGCCGAAGGGACGACTCGAACCTCCGACGGGGGGAGCCGCGCGAACCGTGACAAGGCGCCCTAAACCGCGCGGCGTACTCTCACAAGGGAACCTCCCCATCGCACCCCCCTCAGATTTAGTTATAAGTTGGCACAGTGGATAGGCCTTGAAAAACAGAACACAGATCAATCGAGAAAACAGGAAGAAGTTGTATGAAACTATGAAAAAAATAAGCAAAATATACAAACTGAGTAGTGCACGTGCAAGAGAGGCAACATCAAGGATAACGTGGGCTCAGGAGCGCCGTGGTCCTGTGGTTAGCGTGTGCAGCTGCGAAACGAGAGGTCCTCTGTTCAAGTCTTCGCTCAAGTGTAAAGTTTAATTTTTTATTTTCAGACGATTATTATCTGTCCGTCCGTCCGTCCGATGCGCGGTAACTGTGCCGTGGTATGGGGACGCTACACCTAAACAAACATCGAAACACACGACGTCAGTCGACTACAGCGCACGGAAGAGAGAGTATTCCTGCTGGTTCAAATGGTTCAAATGGCTCTGAGCACTATGGGACTTCACATCTGTGGTCATCAGTCCCCTTGAACTTAGAACTACTTAAACCTAACTAACCTAAGGACATCACACACATCCATGTCCGAGGCAGGATTCGAACCTGCGACCGTAGCGGTCACGGGGTTCCAGACTGAAGCACCTAGAACCGCACGGCCACACCGGCCGGCAGTATTCCTGCTAACGAGGCTCCCTGGCTGGCAGTTGTCTGTTCGCTACTTTGGACGAGAGTGCATTAAATACGTGAGATGTATTCCGTGGGCAATATGAATCCAGCAAATATAGCTCGCGACTTCGATAACAAGGTCAATGAATATTTTCCGAACTGTAAGGAATCGGAAAGTTCCTTAAGAGATCGAACGATTGTCGAACATTAGTATGATTATTTCATACATTTGTTGATAAACAGTACGTGTGGTGATGACGATACCTTGCTGATTGCTGCGGGGCTGTATGTACCAGATGATGAGATTGTTGACGATCCGTACGAAGAACACGAAGAGGAAACACTGCGACTTCAATCTGATGGTATTTCTTTGGGTTACATGAAGGAAATGCTCCAATACAGGTTACTGTCCAAACCAATTAAAAGACGCAAATATAGATTATGGAGTGAAGTAACAAATAAATTTAAGAAATTTAAAGGGATGGAGGAAGAAAGCACAATTAAATATTGCGAAGAAGTCGTGGAACGAGGTGGAACCCGAAGACAGAAATTCAGTGAACTAGAAAACCATGTATACCGACAATATATTAAAGCCAGAAATGGATTAAGTGCAGTGCATGATACAGACTTACAGATTTGGGGATTGCATTACGCTAAACAAATCGGCCTGGACTTCAAGGCTTCATCTCATTGGCTTGTCACGTCCAAAAGAAAATACAAAATTACGAGCAGGAAGATTACGAAATATGTAAGCAAGAACTACGCGAATAAACTGGAAGAACTTTTAGAGTGTTCCAAGACGTTTGTTACAGAAACTACAGCCGGCCGGTGTGGCCGTCCGGTTCTAAGCGCTTCAGTTTGGAACCCCGTGACTGCTACGGTCGCAGGTTCGAATCCTGCCTCGGGCATGGATGTGTGTGATGTCCTTAGGTTAGTTAGGTTTAAGTAGTTCTAAGTTCTAGGGGACTGATGACCACAGATGTTAAGTCCCATAGTGCTCAGAGCCATTTGAACCATTTGAACAGAAACTACCGTCAGATTCCAACAGTATGAAGACGCATATATTATCAACACAGATCAGTCCGGTTTTAACTATGAAATGAAATAGACCCGCACGTTATCGTTAGTTGGAGAAGGCGACACGGAATGTACTGAAGGCCAGCTGCACGCCACTTCACATAGTTATACCACACAATATGCTCTGAACAAAACAGGATTTCTTTTACCTACATTTTATTTATGTTTGCAGGAAAAAAATGGTGTATTTGGACCGCAAGTTCAGCAACAGGAGAATAGAGTACTTGCGCAAACGCCTAATGTCATTGTAAATTGCAGTGCGTCAGGAAAAATGGAGAAAAGACTAGTGAAAGACTTTAATGAACGTGTGATTGCTCCTTACGCGGACAAAGATTTTGCCTTACTTCTTGACAGCTATACAGGACAGAAGGATCAGGCATTGTACAATTTTAGTGTTGGAGTAGACGTGATTACCATTCCTCCAGGTTGTACACCTCTCGTGCAACCATTAGATGTGTTTGGTTTTCGGCAAGTGAAATACTTTGTGGAAAGATTCTATGATTTTGCGAAGCTGCACAGGTACACAGAGCAGTATTGTTTACGTGATCGTGTGTCAATTATCAAAGTTCAGGCACTCACACATAATCAACTTCGCTCTCCAAAATTCCAGGACATTTTCAGATTCGCTTGGACATATGCAGGATTTGACGGTCTACACACGGAAAAATTTGAAAACGTTAAAAACATTTGTTTTGACAGAGCACAGGGAAAACTGTGCGACTGTGAAACTGTTGCATTCATTTGTTGCTGTTTATGTGACAAACTCTTATGTTTTCATCACTGTTTTGGGACTGATTATCACATCTACAAGAAAACCTAAATCGGGCAAGGTAGAAGAATCTTTTTACCCATTCGCCAAGTGTACAAGTTAGGTGGGTCGACATCATATTCCTGTCATATGACGCACATGCAGTCACCAGTGTCGTATAGAGTATATCAGACGTGTTTTCCTGTGGAGGAATCGGTTGATCTATGACCTTGCGATCAAATGTTTTCGGTTCCCACTGGAGAGGCACGTCCTTTCGTCTACTAATCGCACGATTTTGCGGTACGGTCGAAAAATATAGACACAAAACTTATTAGAGTGAACAGAGACGTCAATGAACTAACGGACAGATCATAACTCTGCGAAAATAAAGAAAGAAAACTTTTCACTCGAGGGAAGACTTGAACCAAGGACCTTTCATTCCGCAGCTGCACACGCTTACCACGAGACCACGGCGCTCCTGAGCTCGCACTATCCTTTGTCTTGCCTATCTTGCACATGGACTACTCAGTTTGTATATTTTGCTTATTTTTTTCGTAGTTCCACACAACTTCTTCCTGTTTTCTCGATTGATCTGTGTTCAGTTTTTCAAGACCTATCCACTGTGCCAACTTATAACTAAATCTGAGGGGGGGTGCGATGGGGAGGTTCCCTTGTCAGTGCCTGCGGAGGAGTTTAACACTACGCTCCAAATGTACTAGCAGATATATCTTCTGTAACAGACAGTTAGCAATGCACTTAAATGTCTGAACGTGCAGGGGCAAGACATACAACGCTAACCAGAAAAGAGAACACTCTACCTACCGTTCTGTCTGAGACAGATTCTCTATAATGACGCAGCAACTCGGGACGCAACCGCTGCCCCGGACGAGCTGTAGAAAGGTGCAGCCGGAGAGGATGAAAGGGGAGCGCAATTTCCGTAGGAGGAGGGCCAAGCCCTGCTACACAAGGAAGTACTCGGCGCGGCGCCTGCAATCGCCTCTGGAGTGCCGGTGACAACCTGGATGGCGCGTTAATTACAACGAAACAGCGCTCCGGAGAGCCAAACTTCCTCCGCCCGGCCTCGGCTAGGTTATCATCTTCCTCCAAGCGCCGGCGGGCGTGTCGTTGCAGGTTCACCTCAATCAAAGTTGTCCGCACGGAAAATATTTTACGCCATTTGGGATGAGACGGCACAACGCAATAAAGATAGCTTTCCCACATGAACAGGATGCACCGCGTAACTCTGCCGTTTGCAAGATCTATGTCAGCTTTAATGGGACAAGAAGGTTCGGAAAAACGTTGCTTGGTTGCAAAAGCCCTATCTCTTACGCTACCGAAAACCACACAACATCAGATCCGTGTGAGATAAATTCAGTAACATAAAACTTTTGTAAGACTGGCTGATGCAGCTCTCCGTGCTGGTCCATCCTGTGCAAGTTTCTTCATCTCTGTATTAACTACTCCAACCAACAACCATTTGAATCTGCTTACTGTATTCAGGCCTTGATCTCCCTCCATAATCCCCCACCCCCACACGCACATTTCCCTCCATTACCAAATTCGCGATTCCTTGATGCCCTAGGACGTGCAGGCCGGTGTGACCGAGCGGTTCTAGGCGCTTCAGTCTGGAACAGCGCGACCGCTACGGTTGCAGGTTCGAATCCTGCCTTCGGCATGGATGTGTGTGATGTCCTTAGGTTAGTTAGGTTTAAGTAGTTCTAAGTTCTAGGGGACTGATGACCTCAGATGTTAAGTCCCATAGTGCTCAGAGCCATTCAATAAGGCATTGGTCCACCTCTGGCCCTTATGCAAGCAGTTACTCGGCTTAGCACTGATTGATATACTTGTTGGATGTACTCCTGACGGATATCGTGCCAAATTCTGTCGAATTGGCGGGTTAGACCGTCAAAATCCCGAGTTGGTTGCCGGGCCCTGCCAATAAAGCTCCAAACCTTCTGAATTGGGGAGACATTCGGCGACCGTGCTGACCAAGGTAGGGTTTGGCAAGCACAAAGACAAGCAGTAGAAACTCCACTGTGTGTGGGCGGACGTTATCTTGCTGAAATTTAAGCCGAGAATGGCTGTGCTACAAGCATACCGAGGGTGACAAGCAAAGGGGCCCTGCTAAGAAAACAAATGGCACCCGAGACCATCACTCTTGGTTGTCGGGGCGTATCGCAGGCGTTATTCAGGTTGATACCCCCTGCAGTCCAGGGCGTCCCCAGACGCGTCTTCGGTTGGGAATCTCATTGACTCGTATGAACAGCAAAGATGTGTCTGGAGACATCCAGGACAGCAGTGAAGCACCAACCTCACTGCCGCTTGCCATATGGCCTGACAACCAAGTGTGATGGTCTGTGGTGCTATTTCTCTTGATAGCAGAATCTCTTTGCTTGCCATCTGCGGCAAGCTGTTTGGCACAGCAGTGCGTTGACGATATTCTATGCCACATTTTGTTGCCCTTCGTAGCAAGCAATCATGGGCTTACATTTTAGCAAGATATTGCCTGCTTGCACATGGCCAGAATTTCTACTGTTTCTCGCTGTGCTTGCCAAACCCCAACTTGACCTGAAACGATCTAACACGCCAGCTGGACAGTATTTGGCACGTTGTCCCTCAGGAGGGCCAACAGCCTTGCTGCAAGTGGTAACAATGGTTCCCGTCAGATGACCGAAGTTAAGTGCTGTCAGGCTGGGCCAGCACTCGGATGATTGATCATCCAGTTTGCCGAGCACTTTTGCCAAGCGGGGTCCTCTCAGCCCTTGTGAGGCAAACTGAGGAGCTATTTGATTGAGAAATAGCGGCTCCGGTCTCGGAAACTCACATAGGGGCGGGAGAGCGGTGTGCTGACCACATGCCCCTCCATATCCGCATCCAGTGGCGCCCATGAGCAGAGGATGAGACGGCAGCCGATCGGTACCGTTGGGCCTTCGTGGCCTGTGCGGCAGGAGTTTAGTTTTTTTATCCCCCAGGAGGACATCCACCAACCGGTAGCACCAAGCCAAATAACTATTTGCATAAGGACCAGAGGTGGACCAATGCACTCTTGACTTCCTCAGTTTGTGAAGGTCTTTTCCTTGAGTAAATCATCCATTTTTTCTGAAGCTATAATGTTGTACATGTACATCATAAGTACCAATTCCTGTCCCATTCGGATAACTCCTTTCTCGAGCGTCGTTCTTTTTTTGTTTATTTAAAATTTCCTTTACACACGAACGCTTTTCTTGCTTTTTCCAAACTGTTTGATCAAAAAATTGTTTAAGCAATTAAATTTTTTTGTTTTGAACATACATGGTGTGCAGATATTTTTGTGTGTGATAATTTAATATGTACCCATAGCACTGTGTAATGCAAAACTTGCTACCCGATAGTTTCCACACAGTCGTAATTGCTCCACTAGGTGGACTACTGTAAGTAGGCCGTTTAGGTTTTTTTTATTGATAACGCCACGTAGCGCTCTGTATGAAAATCACTGGCTGCGCTGTGTGCAGTCTGTGGCTGGTTTGCATTGCTGTTGGCTATTGTAGTGTTGGGCAGTTGGCTGTGAACAGCGCATAGCTTTGCGCAGTTGGAGATGAGCCGCCAGCAGTGGTGGATGTGGGGAAGTGAGATGGCGGAATTTTGAGAGCAGATGATCTGGACGTGTGTCCATCAGAAACAGTACATTTGTAAGAATGAATGTCATGAACTGCTATATATATTATGAGCTTTGAACACTATTAAGGTAAACACATTGTTTGTTCTCTATCAAAATCTTTCATTTGCTAACTATGCCTATCAGTAGTTAGTGCCTTCTGTAGTTTGAATCTTTTATGTAGCTGGCAGTAGTGGCACTCGCTGTATTACAGTGGTTCGAGTAACAAAGATTTTTGTGAGGTAAGTGATTTGTGAAAGGTATAGGTTAATGTTAGTCAGGGCCGTTCTTTTGTAGGGATTATTAAAAGTCAGATTGCGTTGCGCTAAAAATATTGTGTGTCAGTTTAAACACAGTCATGTATGATTGTTCAGAGGGGACATTTCATATGGTGACCCTGCCAGGATACCTCACTGGAATCTTCTGATTTTTTCTTGTAGTTTGTGTGATTAGTGCAGCCTTTGTTTATTCCTAGTGCGTAATTGTAGAGAGAATTTCCTTTGTAGTTGTATTTTTTCATTTTTGTACAGTAAAACAGTTGTGGCATGCATGTAGATTTGCACCAAGTATTTCACAGCTGCGCTCGCAATTAACGAGATATTATTTTCAATGCTATGTTAATGTGTTTTCTTATTTTGCTCTTCAAATTGTGCTTTTCTGTGTTGTCGTGTGAAATATTGTGACAATAATGGCGTGTGAAAAACGTAATACTAGGCTCCAAAGTAAACTGAGAAATGACAGTGAAGACGAAAGCAGTGTGTTAGCGCCGCCGAGTAATGAATTAACTCACTTTCAAAGTAGTAATTTGGTAATTGTGCATAGGGAAATGGAGTGGGCTGCAAATAATGGTGTAGGCAGTGAAACAATTAGTGAACAGGGAAGCATTATCGATCGATCGGTCGGCAACAGCACGCCTCAGGAATCCGAAATGACAGGACACACTCTTGCAAATACTGTAGATTCAGGTTTTGCGTCATCCGTTCTCTCAAATAAGTCAAGACACGTTTTCTGCTTGTCAAAATGTGAATGTTGCCGGTGCAAATGCACTGCCAAAAAGCATACAGGATCAGATTCCAGACACTAATACAATATTATTGCAATTAATGCAACAAATGAAACAAAATCAAAGACAAACACAGCAACAGTTAGACACAATGGAACAAAATCAGAGACAAACACAGCAAAAGCTTCAAAAGTTAGACACAATGGAACAAAATCAGAGACAAACACAGCAAAAGCTTCAAAAGTTAGACGCAATGAAACAAAATCTTCGGAAGTTAGACACCACACTTGAACAAACACGTGAAGATTTAACTACTGAGTTACATAACATTGAATCGAAATGTCAAAAAGTCTCTAATGACGTAAAAACACAAATTTGTGAGCATTTTCAACCTATTTTTTCACGGCATGAAAATGCATTACAGAACCATGAAGCAGCCATAAAAGAACTGCAAACTACTGTTCATGAAAATCATGAGACCTTGCAAGCTAAAACTGACTCAGTTACATCTACCAATTTGGTTACGCAACTTGCAAAAACTCATGAAAACTTAAAGGACACAGTAGATACTCTGAAAATTGGTTCAGAAAGACACATGGGGGAAATTAGTTCATTATCAGAGAAAGTAGTTGAACTTTCGGATCAGCTAAATAATTTATCTACGAAGGTAGATGATAATATGTATGACACAAAACCGGTAGTCTTTAATGACACAGAAGAGTGCGAACAAATTAGGAAATTCAAACAAAATCAGAATCAAATTAATATGCAACACCAAAGAGAAATCTTTGAAGTACAAGATCAGTTGACACAGGTAATACAAGAATTGCATATTTCAGAGGACACTCGCACTCCAACACGGGAAGAGGGACTTAGAAATACGGAAAAGCCACAAAATAATATCATAGGGCATTTCGGAAATTATGAAAGAAATTGGCAAGGTGCACCGAATTTTGAGATGGAACCGCTGAAACGAAGTAACAATGACCGATATGCGACTCACCTGCATGATGATTTTGACTATAAGCTGTTTATTACAACATGTAAATTCAAAACATTTAAGAATTCCGGCAACGACATTCATCCACAAGCGTGGCTTCATCAATTCTCTCATTGTTTTCCTCCCAACTGGTCATTGGAGCACAGGTTAGAATTTGTGTGCGGCTACTTAGAGAATGAACCAGCTGTAAGAATGCGATCGGTCATTCACGATTGTCACAGTGAAGGAGAATTTTATCATGCCTTCCTCTCAGCATATTGGTCTCAAGCTACACAAGACCGAGTAAAACATAGCATCATAATGATGAAACATTTCGAACAATCGGAATTTTCTAGTCTTGTCAAATATTTCGAAGACATGTTACATAAGAATCAGTATCTTTCAAACCCTTACAGCCCCTCAGAACTCATCCACATTTGCTTAATCAAATTACCTGAACATTTACGACATATTACTTTGGCAGGACGTTGCAAAGGCGACATTGAAGCTTTTCAGGGACTCTTACAAGAATTAGAAATTGACAATGAAAATCGCGGAACGCGAAAACAGGAGCACAACAATTACAGGTCACATCCGTCACAACTCCGCGATGAAAGAAATGATAACTGGACACGACAAAGCTATTCTTACAACGTAAATCGTGACCAAAACAGGCACCACCTGTATGACAACTGTTGGCAGAATAATAATATTTACAGAGAAAGATCGCATTTCCATAGTGATGAATATGACAGAGATATCCACAGAAACAGACAATATGGGAACCAAAACAATTATTATCAAGGGAGACAGAATAACTTCCGACGCAACAGTTCAGCGCGCAGTTACGATTCAGGGAGAAATTCTCCACCACGTGACCGACAAGAAAGAAATTATGGAATCTACCGACATGACGACAGACGATATAATCGTAACGACAGACCTGAATTGCATCAGAACTGGCGGGATTCAAACAGGGCAGGACCCTCGCAACAAGGTGAATTTGTAGAAGTTAGGTCTCCTAATCATAATAATGACGTGCGCCAACAATGAAACAGACAATGACTCACATCGCAGGCAGCCACCTGCACCGGCTGGCTCAGAGAATAATAACATAGACGCTAACCTTGAGAAAAATTCCAGTATTCTTTACCGATTTATACCGCATGATAATTGCTTTCGAATTGAAACTCTGCGTACTAGGAAGAGTATAGGTTTACACCTCATTTCACATGTAAAACCGTTTATTGAAAGATAATCTGCTTTTTAACTTTGTCTTTGCTATTTAACTTTTCACTTCACATTTCTAGTATGCTTCGTCAGACTTAAGAAACTGTTACCATGCAACAATGTTTGAAGTTAAATATCCACTCAAGAACCAAGAGAGCTTATTTAAACAGAAATTACGAATGCATTGTTATAGTGGACAGACGACACACTGTTATTTGTACATTCTTGCTTGTTAGTTGCACGATTACGTAACGACTATCAGGCTTACATACTTAGAACATATACTGCTAATGAGATTTTAATACAACATTTTGGATTACTTGAAAAGATACTCTTTATTTGAAGCACATTCGGTGAGATTAAAGATGACTTAGCATTTGGTTTCTTTGATAGCTACATGATTATATCATGACGCTACTAATATGTGACACAATTTACATTGTTGCTTTTGCAGTCTTTCTGTTTTATATCTGCACAGTTTTTCTGTATTATTCTGGAAAGTAAAACATGTTTTAGTAGTAACTTTTATGGTATAGCTACAATGAGACAGCCTTTTCTGTAGCACAACAATACGTTACAGCATAGTACTTTCTTCACCATGGCAATAAGCATAATAACTACGATACCTATATGCAAAGCATTTCACTTTTGTTTATGATGAGGTGAGTACATTGACTTCACCAGAACTTCGTTTACAGAGGACGATAACTACAACACTCCCACAGAATTATCTTACAGCAAGACGCACATTTAGCGCCACAGGACACTCATTTGAGTGATTAATTTTGTACTTGAACCATTTATTTTTCAAGATTTTTGAATTACAAAGAAAGTTTTCCGTGATCCATTTCATTTCATTGCTGTAATCTGTAACACCAGAGGGTATAATTACATTGATCCTCAGGGGGTACACGCTTACTTTGTGTATCATGTGTTCGGCAAGCACAAGGAGCCCTAGCTAATATGGTATTTGCTTACACAACTTTACACATCGGTACCATATTTCTCTGAGACATAATTACACAGCTATCTGATCATTTAACTGAGAGAGACAAACATTTTTTTACTACGTCAGTGACACATGTTTACGTAATTACACATGTTTACGTAACTTCACACTTATGAAATTGTATTTTGTATGTACTTTGTGAACTGTTCATATTTTTTTGGAACCATTGTGATACTATGAGAGCTTTGAATCATGTATTTGGTGTGGGATCATGATTTTTAAAGTACGTTTGAGGTAGATGACACTATTGAAATGAGCAGAGAATTTTTTTAGGTTTTAAGTTATTGCAGAAAACTACGACGTTTTTGAGATTTGGCTGAGTTTTTATGATGTTATTATTATGATGACAATGTGAATAATGCTGTTGAGGTACGTTTATGATCAATAAGCTGATGCTATATGAGGAATTTGATTATGCTATGTATTTATTATGATGAAATATTGAAGTGTCGACGCAAGATTGATGTGTTGACGAATATGTATATGTGTAATAAGGTAAGGAGTAATGAAAAGTGGTTAGGGACTCTGATATGTGAAAAAGGATGTTGGAAACCATGAATCGTACTTTAAGAGTTATGAAATGTGTGTACATGCGTGAATGTATCACAATGCCGCCGAAAATTTTTTGGACACTGTTATATTTATAGGATTTTGTTTCTACAGAGTTGTAACGCAAATATTTCGACCTGTGAAATTTTGTTTGTATCAAATTATCACTGTAGCAGAAACTGATGTCGTAAATATTTCCGTAAGGAAGGTAGGTCACCTTGACGTAATGCATTGTAAGCACCCAGCTGTGCGACAATCGCCTGGAAAAAAGCCATTAGGTGGAGAAAAAAAAAGGCCATTAACCTCGATCTTGACAGTTCTTTGTGGAAAGCATCGC
Organism: Schistocerca americana; assembly: GCF_021461395.2. Lineage (NCBI taxonomy): Eukaryota > Metazoa > Arthropoda > Insecta > Orthoptera > Acrididae > Schistocerca > Schistocerca americana. The sequence continues at coordinate 234,040,304 of NC_060125.1, read as the reverse complement.
AAATACGACACGCTCAAATTTGAAAACATGATTACACTTTAGAGTTCTTAATTTATGATATTTACTGAAATGAAATGATGAGAAACATTTCACGCCTGTTGTCTTGCTAGTTGAAAGATTGTTTACTGCATTATGAAATGCCATATGGCTAGTGAATGACGTTTCACGCCTTGCTTTGCCTATTTTGTTTAATATCTAGTTTCTAGCTGCACTGCAGCATTGGTTAAAATAAAATTTAATAGATGTACTAATATCACTATTTTCTGTCTACAGACCCAGTAAAGAATATGATGTACTTTCTTAGAAAATAGAGCACAAATAGACGTTTCCCTTCACAGGAACTGCATAAATAATTTTTTTAACGATTTGGTAACTTGTCTGCTAGAGTAAGTTCTCGTGATGCATCACTCTAGTGTTAAGATGTGTCATAGGTATTAGACATGGCCATCTTTACTGTGATATTTTTTCTGCTTGAGCTTTGTCATGTTTAGGTATAAGTTATTGCATTTGCTGCTGCTGTTTGCCAGGCATAGAAACAAATGTTGAAATAAGACGAAAGATCTATCGAATGAAGTCTTGGGTTGGACTGCAGTACCAAATGTTACACTGAAAACAAACCCTGCACTTTCCTCTTGTGTTATTCTGCTATGTGTTTGTGTACCCTTGTTTATTTGTGTTTTTCTTGTCTTTATGTGTTTAGCTGATGAGAGTTATGTTGTAGAATTTTTCTAATACTATGTTATTTACTTTGTAAAGATGTTTAGACATTATTTATCTGTTCTGTTTTGTTGCTCATGTGTGAAGTTGATGTTTCAAAAGTTATTCTGATCTTTTATGTATGTACTTATGTCATAATTCCTGTAACACTGATGTATGTGTTATTTCGATTCTTTAGTAAAGCCCGTATTACTACAAATGTTATCTGTATTGTTATGTTCTTTAATAATGTATTTTGTACCTTTGTTATTGTATTCTCATGTTATAAAATTGTAATTGACATCAGTTCATCAAATTAAGTAACTTGTAAGCGTTCATTTCACTGCACATATTTCTGTTGGTCATATTATATGCACAATATGTGAAAAAAAGAGGACTGTTAGTGTTTGGATGTGTGTTAATAATTCATCAAGGGACTGATTAACAGCATTGCTGGTTCTAAGGACAATTCCAAAAACCTTGTGAGTGCAGAAGTGGTGGTTTATGGACTTGCTATATTCTCCGCAAGACTCTTCAATTGAGCTTGTGCACCTGTACAGTCACAACGGATGGCTGCTAGCCATCTCTACAAGGACTACAGTGGGTCTACACCTTTGATGACTCACCAATACCATTATTTCTACAAGGACTGCAGTGCGTCTGCACCTCTGGTGGCCCACAAATACCGTAATCTCTACCAGGAATATAGTGGGTCTGCTCTGTGATGACCTACCTACCAATATTCTTCAAAACTTTGACTGACTCTGATGTGGGTTTGCTCTGTTGTGGCCCATTACCTGTCTGCATGTCAAGAGTCAGCACTGTCTTTCTGTTGGAAGGACACCACCACTTCTTCAAGACTGCATGTAAATCCACTACTCCCGTGTGCATTTTCTTTTACTGCTTAGACTTTGAGAAAAACACTGCAATTTTACTGTGATGAACGATCAGGACTGTCTTTATGGACTGTGAGAAAATTTTAGCTTTTGACCAACATTTATCAATAAGTGTGTGCATTTGATATCTTTGTTATTGTAATTACGAAAAATTTTATCAAATCATTATTGGCCACTGCCCAAAACAATTTGTAAAATTTTTTTGTGGGGAGCATGGGGGCTATGTAAGTAGGGTGTTTAGGTTTTTTATTGGTAACGCCACGTAGCGCCCTGCATTAAAATCACTGGCTGTGCTGTGTGCAGTCTGTGGCTGGTTTGCATTGTTGTTGGCTATTGTAGTGTTGGGCAGTTGGCTGTGAACAGCGCATAGCGTTGTGCAGTTGGAGGTGAGCCGCCAGCAGTGGTGGATGTGGGGAAGTGAGATGGCGGATTTTTGAGAGCGGATGATCTGGACGTGTGTCCATCAGAAACAGTACATTTGTAAGAATGGATGACATGAACTGCTATATATATTATGACTTTTGAACACTATTAAGGTAAATACATTGTTTGTTCTCTATCAAAATCTTTCATTTGCTAACTATGCCTATCAGTAGTTAGTGCCTTCTGTAGTTTGAATCTTTTATTTAGCTGGCAGTAGTGGCGCTCGCTGTATTGCAGAAGTTCGAGTAACGAAGATTTTTGTGAGGTAAGTGATTTGTGAAAGGTACAGGTTAATGTTAGTAAGGGCTATTCTTTTGTAGGGATTGTTAAAAGTCAGATTGCGTTGCGCTAAAAATGTTGTGTGTCAGTTTAAACACAGTCATGTATAATTATTCAAAGGGGACGTTTCACTACGCCTGTCGCTATAGACTAACCGTTTCTCCTGTATGTGTCTCACACTTCAATACCTGACCTGCTGCCTAGGAGAAAATAAACATTAATGGCTTGCTCTTGCCACATGTGCTTGGAGGTACAAACCAACCAAAAAATATACTACTCCCAACAGCTATAAAAATTAGACTGAAAATTAGGTAAATTCTGATGTAAAGTTGTTCAGTACACAGTGTCCAATAAAAATAGCTGCACTTTCACCTGTTTCAAATTGTATACACAGTTTCCCGTTTTTTCATGAACTTTTTATGCTGCTTCATGTATTTTATTGCTTTATTTCTGATGTGACCGATTTGCTTTCTTTAAGTATGTATGAACTGGATAATCCGTTTAAAGACCACACTGACGTTCATCCCCGAAGAAAACGACCAGATGCTGGATTTCATACAAAGACAGAAGGGGTATCGTTGCTGTGATATTGCAAAGTTTACTTAACCGTCGATACTCATATACTTGGGTCATTGAAAGCTATATCCAATCTGTATCGTAAGGTTTTCTCCGAAGTGTTTGTAATTAAAACTTATGTGGTCCCTCTGCCAAACTAAAGACTCTATATCATAAACACATATGTTATTGTTTCAACAAGAGGAGCAGTTACGTTCCATTTTTTAAACTATAGCACGCCAATGTTTTGTGAAAATAGATATACACTGAAGAGCCAAAGAAACAGGTACATCTCTCTAACATCGTGTAGGGCCTGCGAGCACACAAAAGTGCCGCAACACGACGTGGTATGGACTCGATTAATGTCTAAAGTAGTACTGGAGGGAATAGTCACCATGAATCCTGCAAGGTTTCCATAAATCCGTTAGAGCTTGATGGAGTGGAGATCTCTTCTGAACCGCACGTTGCAAGGCATCCCAGACATGCTCAATAATGTTCATGTCTGGGGTGTTTGGTGGCCAGCGGAAGTGATTAAACATAGAAGTGCATTCCTCGAGCCACTCTGCAGCAATTATGGACGTGTGGGGTGTTGCATTGTCCTGCTGGAACTGCCCAAGTCCGTCGGAATGCACAATGGACATGAATGGATCAGGGTGATCAGACAGGATGCTTACGTGTCACCTGTCAAACTCGTATCTAGAAGCATCAGGAGTCCCCTATCACTCCAACTCACACGCCTCACACCATTACTAAGCCTCCACCAGCTTGAACAGTCCCCTGCTGACATGCAGGGTCCATGGGTTCTTGAGGTTGTCTCCATACCCGTACACGTCCATCCGCTCGATACAATTTTAAATGAGGCTCGTCCGACCACGCAGCATGTTTCCAGTCGTCAACAGTCCAATGTCGGTGTTGAGGGGCCCAGACGACGCGTAAAGCTTTGTGCCGTGCAGTCATCAAGGGTACACGAGTGGGCCTTCGGCTCCGAAAGCCCATATTGATAATGTTTCGTTGAATGGTTTTTCACGCTGACACTTGTTGATGGCTCAGCATTGAAATCTGCAGCAATTTGCGGAAGTGTTGCACTTCAGTCACGTTGAATGATTCTTTTCAGTCGTAGTTCTTGCAGGATCTTTTTCCGTCCGCAGCGATGTCAGAGATTGATGTTTTACCGGATTCTGGTGTTCACGGTACATTCGTGAATTTGTCGTACTGTAAAATCCCCAGTTCATTGCTACCTCGCAGTTGCTGTGCTCCATCGCTCGTGCGCCGAGTATAACACAATGTTCAAACTCACTTAAATCTTGATAACCTGTCATTGTAGCAGCAGTACCCGATCTAACAACTGCGCCAGACACTTCTTGTGTTATATAGGTGTTGCCGACCGTAGCGCCGTATTCCGCCTGTTTACATCTCTCTGTATTTGAATACGCATCCCTATGCCAGTTTCTTTGGCGCTTCATTGTACTTCAATGGCTCGGTGCGTTTTTAGCATGGTGCGACGCTGCGTAAATGTCTGATATCTATAGAAGGAACCTTCATCACATAGGTATTTTACAGGTAGATAAGCGTTTTCAAACCTGGGGGTTGGCGAATTTTTTTTATCATGAGCACTTAATGCATGTCATCGTAATGGGTGACTTGAACATAGACCTGCTAAGAGACACTCCCTCCGCAATAAATCTAAGAAGACTGTTTAGTTGCAATAGCATGAACATTCTTCCATTACAACCTACACACCATACGGTCCACAGTCATACTCTTATAGACGTAATCGCAACGAAACAGACTGACAAAGTAAGAGATGTTGGTCAAACATCGGCCCCTGGCCTCTCAGCACATGATGTAATATTCCTGGCCTACTCTGTGCAGCCCCCGAGGATCAAATCGCGTTACATTACTTGTAGGAACATGAAACGTATTGACCTTGACGCTCTAACAGCCGATTGCTCAGAAATCTCATGGCATCAAATAATCAGAGAACCTACAATAGACGGCAAAATTAATGAACTTGGTGATAAACTCACTGCCCTCTATGACAAACATGCACCTGTGGGTACAATCCGTGCAAGAAAATCTCCTGCTCCATGGCTGACAGCTGAATTACGTCAAATGATGACTAATAGGTTCAAATGGTTCAAATGGCTCTGAGCACTATGGGACTCAACTGCTGAGGTCATTAGTCCCCTAGAACTTAGAACTAGTTAAACCTAACTAACCTAAGGACATCACAAACATCCATGCCCGAGGCAGGATTCGAACCTGCGACCGGAGTGGTCTTGCGGTTCCAGACTGCAGCGCCTTTAACCGCACGGCCACTTCGGCCGGCTGACTAATAGGGATGCTGCCCACAGGCGTTTCAAGGCCGATCCGAAACCCGAGCGTTTCGAAGAATATAGAAAGCTACGGAACAGAGTGAAACAATGCATTCGCAATGCTAAAATCAGGCACGCTCGCTCCCTTGTACGCAGCGATCTGACGCCCACGACTCTATGGAAGAATCTCCGTGGCTTGGGGGTCGGAAAGGCAAAATCGGAAACCACTTTTCATGTGTCAGCTAACGAATTAAATGAATTCTTCTCTGCACCTCTGAATACCCGTACGGCTGATAATTACCGTCCACAAGAATCCCCAAACAGGATAACTAACAACGATACCTTCCATCTAAAACATGTAACAACAAATACGGCAAGAAAAGCAATAATGAGAATCTCTTCTGATACAATAGGCAACGACAGTATCGGTATAACCATGATTAAGAATGTTGCCGATATCTTAGTACCTGTCTTAACTGACATATTTAATTTTTCCCTCGTGAACGGGATATACCCCACTGCATGGAAAAGAAGCATAATTCGACCCATCCCTAAGATCGAAAACCCGCAACTGCCTAGTGATTACCGACCAATTAGCATATTGCCTGCTGTTTCCAAAGCACTTGAATATATTGTTCATGACCAAATCACTGAATACTTGCATGAATTGAACCTATATGACAAATTTCAATCCGGTTTCCGTAAACATCACAGCACAAACACTGCTCTAATTAAAGTAACTGATGACCTGAAATATGCCATCGACAATCGAAAGGCAACAATATTGACGCTACTGGACTTCAGCAAAGCTTTTGACACTGTTAACTTTGACATATTGCTCAGAAAAATGCAACAGCTTAATTTCTCTGATAGTGCAATGAGATGGTTTGATAGCTACATAAAAGACAGACAGCAATGTGTTGTCTGCGTAAATGAAAAATCTTCCTGGAAACATGTTTCCTCGGGAGTGCCACAAGGATCAGTCTTAGGACCACTTTTGTTTTCTTTATATGTCAACGATATTTCGTCGGTTCTGTCCTCCTGTAAATATCATTTCTATGCCGACGACCTCCAGCTCTACCTAAGCGTCAGACCTGAAGATGTAAACACTGCAATCGCTCAGATGAATGATGGTCTGTCTTCAGTAGTGACATGGGCGAGAAACCTGGTGCTTAAACTAAATGCAAAAAAGACGCAAGTAATCTTAATAGCCCATCAGAAATTAATAAGTTCAGATTTCCGCGAACGGCTGCCTCCTATTCCGCTCGACGGTATTCCAGTACCACATCAGAAAACAGTTAACAGCTTCGGTGTAACTTTGGATGAGCATCTCAACTGGGCGGAGAATACAGTCGCAGTGTGCTGAAAGACGTCTGCTTGTCTCTATGCTCTCAAAAAGTTTCGGAACATATTTCCACAGGACTTGAAACGCCAGCTCGTGCAAGCACTCGTTCTACCGAACCTCCACTATTGTGATGTGATTCAACAAGGCATGAGTAGTGAAAACAAAAGACGGCTAGAACTAACCATGAATGCCTGTGTGCGTTATACCTGCAACATTCGCCGATATGATCGTTTTAGTGCTTCATACTCCGAGCTAGGGTGGCTGCGGCCGGACAAATTGCGTGACTACCACACTCTATGTCTACTTCACAGACTCCTCGTCGTGCAAGCACCCCAGTACCTTGCTTCAGAGATTAAAAACCTGTCAAGCCATCATAATCGAAACACGAGGTCACTCTTATATGGTATCCTAACTGTGCCCACTCACAAAACAAAAACTTTTGCAAACTCCTTCTCAGTTGCCGCTGTCCGCCTCTGGAACAAACTGCCCCTTACCTTGCGCAAAATTCAATGTCCTGCTGCTTTTAAGAAGAACTTGAAGCATTTGCTACTATGATCCTCATAACGTTCTCCACAAAATTAATGTACAAGGCCAATCCTCTCATCTGTCAAATAGCAAAGCTAGCGTCTCCTATCTTGCTCCTGAGATGCCTTCCTCTTCATCTATCTCTATTAGCCACGTAATCTTCTTTTCCTTTATATTTCCTTAATTATGTTTCATCATGTCTCTCTATTCTTCTCCTCCCTTCACCATGAGTCTCCCTCATACTCCCTGCTGCTAGGACCCCTATCTAAAATCTGTCTCTTCAATAATGTCTAATTACAACAGTACTTATGATCTACGAATATAAACTCTATATGTATCTATTTTTCCAGGTGTACCTTTCTAATTGTTTATTTCACTTTTTGTACTAGATGTAGTTTAACATGCCTACTAAAACATATGAATGTAAAATAAGTAGAATGCCTGGTTAGATGTAAGAGAGGGCCTGATGGCCCTAATCTTGCCAGGTTAAATAAATCAATTAATAAATAAATAATGCAAAATTCTTAATCCCAAGAATTTTTACAAATGGTCGGGGCTAAATCCCAAAACTATCACCCACTAGTCCATGCAGTGTTTGTGACGCTGTTGACGGTGATCACTTTTTCGGATAAACACAATGTAGTCGGCAATCCTTACTCGAAAGAAGTAGATTATCTTTTTTAACAGGTTTAATCTCCTCCCGTCCCTTCGTATACAGAACGTATGTAACAACTCAACACAGCAATGTATTACACAATCTTGTACACCTCACATAGCACGAAGGGAATGTATCTGTTCGCGAGAAGGAAGAGAACCTTTTTCGAAATTAAGTACCTTAACAGTTTCCCAGACACAATACCATGCAAATTGTACTTTTTACAGCTAGAAACACACAGCACGAGCAGCTCGTGTTCGCTCTGCGCAGTGACGTTTACTTTTTGTTTTCGTCCGTAATTAAATAAAAAGCTTTTTACTTCACGTGGTATACTTTTGTGCAGCTTTCCATTTTCACTCTCAACGTTCCTTTTAATCTGCTTAAATAAAATGCGTGAACCTGGTAATCTGAAAATTCTGTTTCAAGCAAATAAGCTCGCGCTAAACCATTCGCTTTTCATCTTTGCTTTGAATTACAACTTCACGAAACATAAATTACTTATACGAAAACATCTAGTCGTTCTTATTATCATCTACATCCATCCAGCAATTATAAAATTAGGTACCGTAAAATCACTGACTGGCGTAAGTAACTGGTTCGCTCGTGCAGGAATTTGTTACTTTACGACATCGCTACGTCCCCCGATAACACAGGGCAGTCTCTTGCTATTTCATTCTGAAGACAACGTACTGACAGTTAACAAAGTAACAATGCTTGTTCATATCACCAAGAGTCGACTTCCTCGTCCTGGAAATACTTTCAGGCCGCTATTTGTTTAGTAGTCCTGACATAGATTTGTCGGAATGAATTTTGTTCGTCCAGATAAGCCAAGCGCCTTTTGTCACCAGGACCTATTAAATGCATAGTTCAGCATAAGTCCATTATCCCTTCATTTCATTAATAATTTTCATCTTCAATTTCACTTTTCTAACAGGTATTAACAAGTCGAAGAATGGACTTCTCTAAGGGTTTATACTACATTTAGAAGAGTACATCCGCTTAGATTGTAATGGCTGACAATACATTGCATTGTTCTGACACTCCACATGCTTTTGCCATAGTCATATGCCTGAACAGAGCTAATATTCCTCCAAGTTTCTTCAAGAAGAACAAGCTTAATGAAAACTTTAAGTTACTGGGTATTAAGCATTTGCTTTGTAATAGATATCTTCAGATTAAAATGTTTGGAAGATTGAAACCTTAACTTATCAACAACATAAACTGAGTGATGGGCTACCAAGAGAAACGCCATTTGAGAAATGCTAAATGACAAAAATATGGAACAACAACTTAAGCTGTAATATTTATTATTGTGAGGCAGCTGAGATTATCAATAAAATAAAAAAATCAAAGAATGCATGGTGCAACTAACAGGACATTAAAAGGGGGAACCCCATAATTAACGCAAATCCTTGATAATATAATAAATTCTAAAACAACTGTGTCCTCTACGTTTTCACGGCTAAAGCGCTGAACCTACTTTGAGAAATTTGCTGTGGAGAACTCTGTGGAAGAACATGGGGTATATTAGAAAGTAAAAAATGGTTCAAATGGCTCTGAGCACTATGCGACTTAACTTCTGAGGTCATCAGTCGCCTAGAACTTAGAACTAATTAAACCTAACTAACCTAAGGACATCACACACATCCATGCCCGAGGCAGGATTCGAACCTGCGACCGTAGCGGTCGCTCGGCTCCAGACTGTAGCGCCTAGAACCACACGGCCACTCCGACCGGCTAGAAAGTAAAAAAAACAATCGTCCCCTAAGTAGGTGAAGTAGGGATTCTGTTTTGATGTGTGGGCGAAGGTCGACGACTTGTAATGTTTATATAGAGAGCAGTCAAATGGAAACGACAATGGTTCAAAAATGGCTCTGAGCACTATGGGACTTAACATCTGAGGTCATTAGTCCCCTAGAACTTAGAACTACTTAAACCTAACTAACCTAAGGACATCACACACAACCACGCCCGAGGCAGGATTCGAACCTGCGACCGTAGCGGTCTCGCGGTTCCAGACTGAACCGCCTAGAACCGCTCGGCCACACCGGCCGGCGACAATGGTTAAAATAGCTCTAAGCACTATGGGACTTAACTGCTGAGGTCATCAGTCCCCTAGAACTTAGAACTACTAAAACCTAACTAACCTAAGGACATCACACACATCCATACCCGAGGCAGGATTCGAACCTGCGACCGTAGCAGCAGGGCGGTTCCGGACTCAAGCGCCTAGACCCGCTCGGCCACAGCGGCCGGCCTGGAAACGACACAGATGGAGAAAAGTAAGTAAACTGTTTATTATTTCAAGAGGAATCACCATCACTTTAATACATTTACCTCACTATGAGACAAGACGGTTAATGTCTTCATGGAAAAATGTTTGCGGTTGCCTACAGAATCAGAATTGTACCCAAGCGTGCAATTCTTCATCCTAACCAAATGGACGGCCACGATTATCTTTTTTCAAGGCACGAGAAATCTGGAAATCGCATGGGGAGAGATCGGGCCTGTTTGGAGGACGTGTAATTCCGGTATTACAGGACGCACCAATCGCATGTAAGTATGCACCAGAGCCTCAAGCATATAAATCTGGAACTGCCAACGTTGTCGTTAGCCCTAGTACACGAAACATCTAACACGTATATAAGTCTCCACCAGCGCCCCAAAGGTACAAATTCGGAAATGCAGGCTTGTTTATGTCATTTACGTTCAGGGCGAAAGTTGATACTTCTGTTAAAGGTGCTACTTATTGATACTGAAAGTTCCGAGAGGTCGAGGATCGTATTTGTTAAACAGTTATTGTTATCTTGTGCAGCTAATATGAAATTACTTTATGATTATACAGCATTATACACTAAAATGATCCTTTCAGTTGCGCGGGATTAGCCGAGCGGTCTAGGGCGCTGCAGTCATGGACTGTGCAGCTGATCCCGGCGGAGGTTCGAGTCCTCCCTCGGGCATGGGTGCGTGTGTTTGTCCTTAGTATAATTTAGGTTAAGTAGTGTGTAAGCTTAGGGACTTTTGACCTTAGCAGTTAAGTCCCGCAAGATTTCACACACATTTGAACATTTTTTTGTTCCTTTCAGTTCTGCTCGTACAAGTAAATAATTGTCCATGTTAGGTTTCACAGCATTTTAGACATGGGGGACGCAACTGTCTGCTCAGCATTTGTCGTGACAATGTCCACCTTAGTCGTTATCAGAAGAGCAGAATGACGACGTAATGCCAGTAAGAATTGGGTTCGACCCTGCTGGGGAAGAAGGAATCCCTGTTATTGAAGGAGTTGAGGTCCGAAGATCCACAGAACTGTAGGAACTTCGTTAGAATGGATGTACATTGGCGATCGTGCATGACGGGATTTGCGAAAGGGGTACAGTAATGAGCCGGCCGCTGTGGCCGAGCGGTTCTAGGCACTTCAGTCCGGAACCGCGCTGCTGCTACGGTCGCAGGTTCGAATCCTGCCTTGGGCATGGATGTGTGTGATGTCCTTAGGTTAGTTAGGTTTAAGTAGTTCTAAGTGTAGGGGACTGATGACCTCTGATGTTAAGTCCCACAACGCTTAGAGCCATTTGAACCATTTGGTACAGTAATGAGGGAAGATATTTCACAACACTGCGACCGTAAAGATGCAAAACGGCTTTTGCGGTCATTTCTGGTTGCGGCCGCACAGCTGCTCTGACTCTTGCAGCTATTCTCTCAACATTATCCTTCCTGGCATGATGAAATAATACAAAAGATGCAGTCAAATCAAACACGTGTTGTACTTTCCCCAGTTAAGGTGTTCCGTACAGATGTCGAAAGGAAAATTATATGCACAATTGCATAAAACATATAAACTCAGAATTAAAGATTTGTAAACGAACCTTATTATGGTACAGCGTATCTAGAAGATAATAAAGACACTTGTCCTTGCTGTATGCCTCTATAAACACATTCATTCTACTTCTACAAGAAGAAGTTATCATTAGTTATACAGTTTTGTCAGCGGCTATACAAACGAGAGAATTTTTCATTTGTTTTATTACGGTATTTATAAAAAATTACTTAATGGCACATGTGTAGAAAATCTCGCGGTATGGCCGAAAGAGTCCTCAAGAGCCCTCGTACTTCTCGTCTGCTGACCACACCTGCCGATTGCTGTGGTCGAGTGTTTCTAGGCGTATCAGTCGGGAACCACGCTGCTGCTACGGTCGTAGGTTCGAATCCTGCCTCGGGTATGGTGTGTGTGATGTCCTTAGGTTAGTTAGGTTTAAGTAGTTCTAAGTCCAGGAGACTGATGACCTCAGATGTTAAGTCCCATAGTGCTTAAAGTTATTTGAACCATTTTTGACCACACGTGAAAACAATAACAAGCAGAAAGGCCGTTCAAAATGCTGCGTTCTGCGCATGCGCGGATCCGCGTCAGAATAGAACGGTTCCTATTTCTGCCCAGCGGATAAACGGTCTGCTGAAATTGCAGATTCACCCGTTCTACCGCTGGATGGCAGGCCGTTTACACCTGACGTGTATATGTTAGGTGTGTCATGTAATTCCAGCCTAAGGCTTCGCAGCGTATTCGAAACAACCTTGGTAACATGTGGGTGGCCCCCCATTTCTGCCTCCTTTGAAAAGCCCATGCTCTTCTGCTTCGACTCTCCTCGGTCCCGAGTTGGGACGCCCAACGGCTCGTCGTTGCCTAACAGAGTGGTATCAGAAACATGGTCCTCTGGGATGACGCATGACGTAATATTCCAAAACACTTGGTTCATATGGCTCCGAGCACTATGGGACTAACTGCTGTGGTCATCAGTCCCCTAGAACTTAGAACTACTTAAACCTAACTAACCTAAGGACATCACACACATCCATGCCCGAGGTAGGATTCGAACCTGCGACCGTAGCAGTCGCGCGGTTCCAGACTGAAGTGCCTAGAACCGCTGGGCCACACCGGCCAGCGTAATATTCCAGCTTGTGGCATTATTATCAAAGTACGTCATATGTAAAGTGACTCCCCCTCATAGAGGAAGGTAACGCCAAATGGCACACATCAGCGGCACTGGACCATCTGTCAATATTGGTACAGGGTTGCTTCTCAGACTGCTCAAACTGCACAGTGAGGGTGACGTGCAGTAAATACTCGCTAAGAGGGGACAAAGAAACGAATATTAACGGAACAGGAATAGCAGATGTAGTATTCCGTTCATGGGCCATAACAGACACACGTTAACTCTGACCAGTTAGTTTCAGTGGAGAGAAGGAAAAGTTGTTACTGCCCGGTGTACAGTCCTGGCGTGCGCTGCAGGCGCCCCACACGTCTCTCTCAGAAGAGTGTCGGTGTAAAGTGAAGGCCTTTTACTGTGCTCGCTAAGGACTGTTGACAGACGCTCTCAGGGCGGTCGATCCACCCTGCCGGTGGCCTTTCATCACACACTTCCGTACTTGCCGCAGTGGCAGTTCACCGGCGCAGCGCGTGTCGACCCGTCTGGAGGCTTAGGGCTATTTTCCCGCTAAAATTCAAAACTGCCGCCATTTTTTCTGGAGGTTAGGTTAGTATATGTAGCACAATTGGCCTATTTTCCCGCCAAAATCCGCCATCTTGGATGACGTCATGCGATGTTGCCAAGTCTACATGCCGCCATATTGGATGACGTCATCGCGGCCATCTTGAATAAATTTGGCAACAATGGAGAGTGGGGTGACGCGAAGGTTGTCCCTCTGCTAACATTTTGGTGCATTGTCCAACTGTCTTGAACATGCCCTCTTAACCACAACCAGTTTATCAGATGCACTTGCATATGTGCAGACAAACAATTGACAGGTTGCCAGGAAATTCTTACGAGAAGGATGCAATCTGGGCATAATAAACGGGCTGCTACTGACATCTTAGCCATTACTAACAGGTATGATCTAAATCAAGGAAAACTATCAAATCTTTTTTGAAAGAAATATTACATTTACTGCTCTCAAGCAAAGGATGGGTTAGGCAGGCTCCTTAAGCAGAAAATAATGATGAAGAAGAGTCAGATGAACAAGACTGGGAAACATCATCTGAACAAACACAATATTGTAGCTAAGAAATAAAGAATCTAATAAAAATATCATTATTTTGTTTTATTTCGTGTTATAAAGTATGTAAATACATTATTATCCTACAAATATGTTCTCTAGCGTCTTTCAGTACATAAAAAACCAAACACTAAATTTGGCCAACTTCTTGCCCGAAATACCCCTATGTGGGACAGTCTGCCGTCCAGCAGGCCCTATCCCTCCTTCCACTCTAAGCCACAACTTAGATATAGGTGAATCCTGGTACCACTCAATTCTTTAGAAAATCAAAAATTACAATCCCACCACAGTTATTTAAGGGAAATAGGAAGCCCTGGATCACTGATGATGGACTAGCATGTGATGATTTTACAATTTTAATTTGACGCAAAACAGACTTTATTATAAACTTCAATTGAGGCATTTGCCCTCTTACTGATGCAATATACACATTTCGCTACAACTGAATTTCATAAACACAAATAAGAATCATGTTTTGCGTCTGCAACCAAAATCATAGATAGTAGGCACGGTGAATAATCAATCATAAACAATCGTTCTTGTTTAACCATATCTCAAAAGACTAGTAACACTATACACATCCAACCCAAAGTTACACAGCCACTTAATACCACAACTTCATTAAAAAAACAAACATCTTAAAACTTAATAAAACTGAACTGCCCACATAAAGGTCCACAGTGGAACATGCTTATACCAAAAATGCAAAGTGGACCAACCAAGGTCGCAAAACTGGCACACAGGAAAAATAACAAGTAGCACATTCATAAAGGTAAACAAATGATTAACATAAGCGTTAAATAAGAGTAACTAATAATAACTTAACCAGTAAAATAACTTACAGAAACGCTAATACTGACAAAGTGGCCTCACTTAACTTTAGAGAACCCCGTTAAGGCACACTGCAGTATTTGGAAGCAATGACGCTTCGGCCGGCAGGCAAAACGAGCGTTAACTCCCCACGGCTTGTGCACAGGCCCACTAGCAGGCGGTATATGTTTATATATAGTCCGACCAGCCTCACAATGAGCGGTCCTGACAAGAAACCAAAACCGCACCAATGCCAGGAAACGAGCATACTTAACAAATGGCCTGCAGCACAAATAGATTGCAATGAAAACAAAGTCAAATCAGAGCCACACTGGAATATATAATAATCATGCCCCCAAATTCTTATGGAGTAATACTCTTAACTTACCTGTCTCCCAGTAAATTATCAGGAAACTTAGAGGTCACTTTCAGTTCCCTTATGGCACTTTCAACTTTAAACAAACATACCAAATCCTGCCGTGACATATGATAAAACCATTAACTCTAGGGCTTCCGGGCGAGTACACAACGGCAACCAGTCCCCTTACGGTCAATATGTCCTAAAACAAGTTAAAACTTGCATGAAAACCACTTAAAACACACACCCCACAGATGATGAGAAACGAAATGAGGAACATCAGCCTCCTTAAAATAGCCACTGTGAAACCAAGTTCTGAACCAGAAATATCCCCTTAGAAAATTTTATAAATGACAGCGCTGGAAAATCTCTACGTTATTTGATTTTCAAACAGTTGAGCAAAACTGAACGTACTCAGACATTTCTCTCTTCACTTATTCTGATCATCACCAAACTGACACACAATATATTTTTAGCGCAACGCAGTCTGACTTTCGATATTCCCTACAAAAGAATGGCCCTCACTAACAATAACCTATACCTTTCATGAACCACTTACTTCACAAAAATCTTCGTTACTCAAACTACTGCAATACAGCGTGCGCCAATACTGCCAGCTGAATAAAAGATTCTAACTATTGAAGGCGCTAACTACTGATAGGCATAGTTAGCAAATGAAAGATTTTGATAGATAACAAACAATGTATTTACCCTAATAATATTCAAAAGTCATATCCGTTCAAGATATACAGTATTACAAATTTACTCTTTCTGATGGACACACGTCCAAATTGTCCGCACTCAAAATTCTGCCATCTCTCTCCCCACATCCACCACTGCTGGCGGCTCACCTCCAACTGCGCAACGCTACGTGCTGTTCACATCCAACTGCCCAATACTACAATAGCGAATATTCCAACAATGCAAACCAGCCACAGACTGCACACAGCACAGTCAGTGATTTTCATACAGAGCGCTACGTGGCGTTACCAACATAAAAACCTAAACAGCCTACTTACAAATCGTCTTCGGCAGCTACCCATGCCACAATAAGTTTCAACAATCTTCTTAGTTAAACACAGAACAAAAGTCTTATGTATCTTGGAGCTTGCAAATTACGAGCTGACAAGGGAACCTCCCCATCGCACCCCCCTCAGATTTAGTTATAAGTTGGCCTTGAAAAACTGAACACAGATCTATCGAGAAAGCTGGAAGAAGTTGTGTGGAACTATGAAAAAAATAAGCAAAATACACAAACTGAGTAGTCCATGAGCAAGATAGGCAACATCAAGGATAGTTTCAGCTCAGGAGCGCCGTGGTCCCGTGGTTAGCGTGAGCAGCTGCGGAACGGGAGGTCCTTGGTTCAAGTCTCCTCTCGGGTGAAAAGTCTAATTTTTTTTATTTTCAGACAATTATTATCTGTCCGTCCGTCCGTCCGATGCGAGGTAACTACGCCGTAGTATGGGGACGCTACACCTAAACAAATATCGAAACACACGATGTCAGTCGACTACAGCGCACGGAAGAGAGAATATTCCTGCTAACGAGGCTCCCTGGCTGGCAGCTGACTGTTCACTACATTGGACGAGAGTGCATTAAATACGTGAGATGTATTCAGTGGGCAATATGAATCCAGTAAATATAGCGGACGGACGGACAGATAATCATTCTCTGAAAATAAAAAATTAAACTTTTCACTCGAGGGAAGACTTGAACCAAGGACCTCGCGTTCCGCCGCTGTTCACGTTAACCGCGGGACCACGGCGCTCCTGAGCTGAAACTATCCTTGATGTTGCGTATCTTGCACATAGACTGCTCAGTTTGTATATTTTGCTTATTTTTGCCATAGTTCCACACAACTTCTTCCTGTTTTCTCGATTGATCTGTGTTCAGTTTTTCAAGGCCTATACACTGTGCCAACTTATAACTAAATCTGAGGGTGTGTGTGATGGGGAGGTTCCCTTGTGAGAAGCTGTTCAGCGTGAGACGACGAACCCACCACAGCTTTGCACGTCAAGGCGACCAATGACAGGCAGGCTACATCCGGCGCGACAAAAGACAAGGGCCGGTGAGTAAGGCGAGGCCCCATGCACCACGGTTAGGGACGCCGTCTTGTAAGTTGGCTCGCTGAACGCCGACCCGAGACTCCCCGTCACACGTTCACCCGAAAAACCTCCGGGGGGGGGGGGGGGGGGGAGCAGTCAAAGATAGCAAGACAGCCGAATACCGATATCAGCGATGCAAATAGAACACCCTAGCGCCAGCCGCCACGGCTCAATAAGTGATGCCTATTCCGACAGACATTCTATGGGTGTGACGCCAGTTCGATGAAAAAGTTTCAGTGCGGATGTACAACCAACATCCGAACTCCTACGGGAATCAGAAACCTGCCAGCACGGGGTTAACGGGCGGTGGTCGTTGCGGTGCAGCGAACGGGAAGCTGGGAATCTGGGTGTGGCGGAAAGTATGTCCGGATGGACGAGGCGGTGAAGGCAATCGTCACAGAGAAGCAGAGCATCCGAGTTCGAGAACCGGTCCGGCACAAATTTTCAACTCTCACCGTTGCATTTCCGCAATGCCCTGTGCAAGTGGAAGCCCGTATTTCCTCCCTCTCTCTTTTCCATCCTGTTTCCTTTCCATTCCTTTCACCCCAGTTATTCAGCTCAGGCACGAGGTTTCTCACACACCAGATTTTGCTCCCTCGCGGGGACTCGGCAGCAACAAGACGCTCAGCCCTACCTTCCTTTTCATGATTAATTTATATTTTAGGCTTACCGCTAGTAATCTCACAATATGATTCTTTTTCACTTTGATTCATTCAGCTGTTTGCCTCTAAGATCCAATTTAAACGTGGAAATCCACTATTCTCTTGGTACCTGCTCATAGAAATTCCGGTTTTCAGCTGGGATATGGTGTCACATGTCACGTAACGCCTTATTTTGGCACTTTTTACAGGCAGAATTTTGTCACAAAAGATAGTGGAAACTGTAATGATATCTAGCTGCAGATTTCTTTTCCCACTACCTCTCAGCTTCTTTGTAATACTTCGACAGATCCACGGTTGCTGAGTGTTACTTTTCCTTTCAATAGTCTAGTAGGGTTGTCAGATGAAATGCGTAGCCAGACATACTCAGTTGCTTTGAATGAGCTGTAAGCTCTCTATACAAAATTTCCCGTATGTGAAAAAATTGAATATACAGGGTGAAAAGTATTTAAACCGACAAACTCTGGGAGGTTGTAGGGGACATCAAAACAAATATTTTTTCCCTAATGTCATTTTTTCCTATGAGGAGTATTTAAACCGGTAGAGGAAGATTTCTCTGGCGACAAATTAATTAAACTAACAAAAAACTCCAGAGGGGACATATCTGGGGATCGAGTAGGCCATGGTACAGGACCACCTCTGCCAATCCACGTTTCTGGGAACCATCGGTCCAGGAATCGACGCACACGACGACTGAAATGTGCCGGCGCCCCGTCATCTCGGAACCACATGCGTTGTCTTGTAGGGAGCGGGACGTTTTCCAGCAATTCCGGCAATGCTCTGGCAAGAAAATTGTAATAGTGCGTGCCATTTAATGGCCTAGGTAGCAGGTACGGCCAATTAAACATTCCCCAGCAACTCCGACCCACACATTAACGAAGAACCGCACTTGATGAGCGCTAGTAACTGTGGCATGTGGGTTATCCTCACTCCAAACATGCGAATTGTGCATGTTGAAGACTCCATCATGCCCGAACGTTGCTTCATCGGTAAACAACACAGAGGATGTAAATGTAGGATGCATTTCACAGTGTCCCAGGTACCACTGCGAAAACTGTGCTCTCGGTGGATAACCAACTGGTTACGGGTTGTGGACACGCTTTAAGTGAAATGGACGTAAAACTTGCTCTCGAAGGACTGTTCTGATTGAAGGATCCTGCTCCACATGCTGCAAGACAGCTTCCTCGAATTGCAGCGTTCTTACCCTGGGACGGCGTCCCTGTCCAGGTAATCTGCTAAATGACCCGGTCTCACGCAGACGTTGGTATACAGCAGCAAAGGTCGCATGATGCAGGATACGGCGATTAGGATATTGTTGTTGATAAGCCCGCTGCGCAGCTCGTCCGTTGTGGTGCGCTACGTAGTACGCACCAAGTATGTCAGTGAGCTCACTCCCGGTATATCGCTTCATTAGTAAACAGAGACAATGCACTACTACACTGGTGACAGCAGTTGTCTACAACTGAAGAGCGTAATATGCCCTCTAACAACTGAAGATCGTACCACGGCCTCTAACGAGTGAAAAGCGTAATACGGCCTCCACCAGTTTAAATAATCCTCATAGGAAAAAATGACATTAAGGAAAAATATTTGTTTTGATGTCCCCTACAACCTCCCAGAGTTTGTCGGTTGAAATACTTTTCACCCTGTATGATTTCAAAAACTTTCTCCTCATGTAACGTGTACTTTAAATAACGTATTCAATTGCTGATCAAAACTGACTTTTGGTTGGCCCTATGTGTTGCTTCGAAATAAAACCTCAAAGTTCATGAAATGCAAAATTACTAGTAAAGAAAATGAACCTATTAATTTGTTACATGACAAAAGAAACTGTGTGCTCACTGAAAACTATATAACTAAAACTCAGTACCGAAGTACATTATGAACGTTGCGTCATATGTAGTGCAATTTTTGGCTTGGAATGTCCACAAAAAATAAATTACTAAGAAAATAACTGTTTGAAATTACCAATATTATTCACTGAAAATTAATCTGCTTACAAGCACGATACCTGACAATCCCGACTACACACTGTTTGCTCAAGAATACATGGTGATATCTGTCCTGAAGTAAAAATGACTTACCAATTGCTCAGCATGCTGTTTTGTGACTGATGTACTGACGTTCTCGAAAGCAAATACAAGTAAGCATATGCAGCAGCTAAAGATAAATTATCTACTATGAATTTTTTTTGCTTATCAGAAACAATCTGTCACTGCGTGTGGCGTAAGGTACAATGCACACACGACAGAATACTTAAAACTCCACTGTGAATAATGGAGGTTGGTTTTACTTCAAAGAAAATCGTTTATGAGAAATCCAACTGTGATTATTGACAAAAAGACTGCATAACACAAGAAGACTCTACCAATTACAAAATTCTCTCTACAAAGAAACTACAAATATACCTTTAAAATTCCTTCAAAATCTTCTCCATCGATATCAAGAACAAGAAAGTATTAAATGAGTTCTCATCTCCATCATAAAGTATTCCATATAGTTTCTCCTAGATTCACAAATAACAAATCTTTTTCTCTGAAAAACTCAACTACTCGCTACTGAGTCTCAATCAAGAATGTCGTAGCGCTGCACAACTGACTAGCAAGTCAACCACAGATAAAATTAAATACAAAGTCAAGGACCTTATTCACTGCTCACACAGTGCTCTCATTCATCCTTGCCCCAATGCAGTAAAGGTGAATTATTTACTATAGCAGAAAACAAATGAGAACTTTACAGAGTCTCTGACCAATCCGTGGTCTAGTGCGCTGCGATCGCTGAAATCCTCTGGTTCCAGCTTGCACAGACGGAATCCATTGTCTTTGGCATTGGTGATGACCGGAATTCAGCTGTCTGGATGAAAGGATGTTTCGTTCCTCTCTATAAGGTCAAAATCTGTGTCGCAAGGTAGGATACTTTGCTCTATAACGAGAAATTTGTGGGCTGCAGCAGTGAAATATTTACAGACGATAATTTTGGGAAAGTGTCCAAATATTCTGAACATCTGTCACTAAATCACCAATATTAAGTCTTACGTTTAAATGAAAATCATATAAAAATATGAATAATGATTAGAACATTCCAGTTTCGTTGCCCTTGTCTCAGTGCTGTCTTTCACTGTGTCTAATGCAACATAGAAACATTTTTGAGACATTCTGTAAAAAAGTTCGTTCATTACGTCGAAAGTGCCGTACTTCTTTCCCTTTTCCACCAAACGCATATTTCCAATATCATCCTCGGTGCTCAAGTTTACGAGCTACAAAACATCCATTGCATCAATATCTTCGTCTTATGAAGATCCATTCGCAGCATGACCGTCCCGCGTACATTTGACAGCGCCATGTCAGTGTGGACTGCTCACGTGGCATACGCACCAAGTCCCTGACACGCCGCCGCCATGCATCCGTACCAGCGATTTCTGTGTAAATTGGGGCTTAGACCCGACAAAATCAACATTTACGAAATTTTGAAATCATAAATCTGCCGATTATGTTTATTTTTGGCAGTCAATTATTGTTATTGTAATCAGTTACAATGACACGCTTTCAGTAACCCGACACACAGATTCTTATCTACTTTTTTATTTCATGACTAGTATGTTTGACAACCTTGAGGAAAAAGAGAAGAAAATTAGTCAGTAGCAATGGTAGGTACTCAACGTAAAAATGTAATGGAAGTTAAAGCTTTCATTTTGCATATAATTAACCCAGCTGCCGCATTTGTAGATCCATGAAGCTTGATGCTCAAAGTTCAGCGTGTTACTTTGTACGTTAACTTACACTCTCGATCGACTTTCACTGGTGCGAGTCAGAACGCCAGACGTAGCATGTGCTCGGGCATGACGTGGAAGGCCTTGAAATTTTACGAACGAACAGCCGTTGTTCATCGGAACGGCCCCCCGCAAGGGGGTATACGTGGCCACCATATCTCTGGTCACATCTCATCACCCCTTATTTTGCAGTCAATGGCATTTCATTCAGAGAAAAATCTGCTGTGGCTTTCGATATGGCTGTTTTTGTTTTATTCGTCACAATTTTTAGTTTTTCACTGTGTATACGTTATTGCATTCATATACATAATATTTTTCAGTCTCGTCGACGCTGTTGTAACGTTTAACTCACCTCTTCCCACCATATAAATTAGTATCGTTGGTTGTCGCTTCAATCTGGAAGATCAAGTCTAGTTGCCCACATTCATGGAATTCAACGTAACGAAAGAAATTACAACAGTCAAATTTTCAAAGAAGATAAGTTTTAAGATTATACACTGTAGCGCCAAAGAAACAGGTAAGGGCATACGTATTCAAATACAGAGATATGTAAACAGTCATAATACCACGCTGCAATCGGCAACGCCTATATAAGACAAGAAGTGTCTGGCGCAGTTGTTCTACATGTACATCAGCGTGATTACTTTGCTATTCACACTTAAGTGCCTGGCAGAGGGTTCAATGAACCACCTTCAAGCTGTCTCTCTACCGTTCCACTCTCGAACGGCGCGCTGCAAAAACGAGCACTTAAATTTTTCTGTGCGAGCCCCGATTTCTCTTATTTTATCGTGATGATCATTTCTCCCTATGTAGGAGGGTGCCAACAGAATGTTTTCGCAATCGGAGGAGAAAACTGGTGATTGCAATTTCACGAGAAGATCCCGTTACAACGAAAAAGCCTTTGTTTTAATGATTGCCACTCCAATTCACGTATCATGTCTGTGGCACTATCTCCCCTATTTCGCGATAATTCAAAACAAGCTGCCCTTCTTCGAACTTTTTCGATGTCATCCGTCAGTCCCACCTGACACCGATCCCACATCGCACAGCAATACTCCAGAATAGGGCAGACAAGTGTAGAGTAAGCAGTCTCTTTAGTAGATCTGTTGCATCTTCTAGGTGTTCTGCCAATGAATCGCAGTCTTTGGTTTGCTCTACCTACAACATTATGTATGTGATCGTTCCATCTTAGGTTACTTGTAATTATAATCCCTAAGTATTTAGTTGAATTTGCACCCTTCAGATTTGTGTACCTTATCGCGCAATCTAAATATAGCGGATTTCTTTTAGTATTCGTGTGAATAACTTCACACTTTTCTTTATTCAGGGTCAATTGCCACTTTACGCACCACACGGATATATTATCTAAATCATTTTGCAATTAGTTTTGGTCATCTGATGACTTCACAATACGGTAAATGACATCATAATCTGCGAATAATCTAAGAGGGCTACTCACATTGTCTCCTATGTCGTTAATATAGATCAGGAATAATAGAGGGCCTATAACGCCTCCTTGGGGAGCGCCGGATATAACTTCTTATTTAGTCGATGACTTTCCGTCTATTACTACGAACTGTGAACTTTCTGACAGGAAATCACAAATCCAGTCGCACAACTGAGACGATATTCCATAGGCACACAGTTTGGTACGGTATCGTAAGCCTTCTGAAAATCTAAAAATATGGAGTCAATTTGACACCCCTGTCGACAGCACTCATTACTTCATGAGTATAAAAAGCTAGTTGTGTTCCACAAGAACGATATTTTCTGAATCCGTGCTGACTATGTGTCAATAAATCGTTTTCTTCGAGGTGCTTCATAATGTTCGAATACAGTATATGTTCCAAAACCCTACTGCAAATCTACGTTAGTGATGTGGGCCTGTAATTCAGCGGATTACTCCTACTTCCCTTTTTGGGCATTGATGTGACTTGAGCAACTTTCCAGTCTTTAAGTATGGAACTTTCTGTGAGCGAGCGGTTGTATATATTTGCTAAATATGGAGTTATTGCATCTGCATACTCTGAAAGGAACCTGAGTGGTATACCATCTGGACCAGAAGCCTTGCCTTTGTTAAGTGATTTAAGCTGCTTTCTATGTTTCTCATTTTCGCCGTTGTTCTTGATTGGAATTCGGGAATATTTACTTCGTCTTCTTTGGTGAAGGAGTTTCGGAAAACTGTGTTTAATAACTCTGCTTTGGTGGCACTGTCATCAGTGACTTCACCGTTGTTATAGCGCAGTGATGGTATTGATTGCGTCTGCCAGTGTTGTGCTTTATATATGACCAGGATCTCTTTGGGTTCAAATGGTTCAAATGGCTCTGAGCACTATGGGATTCAACTGCTGAGGTCATTAGTCCCCTAGAACTTAGAACTAGTTAAACCTAACTAACCTAAGGACATCACAAACATCCATGCCCGAGGCAGGATTCGAACCTGCGATCGTAGCGGTCTTGCGGTTCCAGACTGAAGCGCCTTTAACCGCACGGCCACTTCGGCCGGCGATCTCTTTGGGTTTTCTGCCAGATTCCGAGACAGAGTCTCGTTGTGGAAATTATTAAAAACATCTCGCATTGAAGCGCGTGCTATATTTCGAACTTCTGCGAAACTTTGCCAATCTTCGGGAATTTGCGTTCTTTTAAATTTGAGATGCTGTTTTCGTTGCTTCTGCAACAGCGATCTGACCCGTTTTGAGTACCATGGGGGATCAGTACCATCACTTATTAATTTATGTGGTATATATCTCTCAATTGCCATCTATACTGTCTCTTTGAAATCATTCCACAACTTTTCTACGCTTACATAATCAGATCGGAAGGAGTGCAGACTGTCTCTTAAAAAGGCGTTAAGAGCATTTTTATCAGCTTTTTTTAAATAGATATACTTTGCGTTCCTTTTTGATGGTTGTGGGTGTTACGGTATTCAGTCTAGCAGAAACTGCCTTGTAGTCGCTAATCCCTGTATTCGTCATGATACTCCCCATTTGTCCAGCATTATTTGGAAGGGGGAGGGGGAGAGAGAATGTTCTTTTCACGAAAACTACTGGGGAATATTTAGAGAGCCGACATTTGAAAGTGTAAAATGATTCTACTGTCGTCGACGTACATTTCGCGTAAGAACCAAGAAGGTAAGATAGAAATTTGGGCTCCCGCGGAGGCATACAGACAGTCGTTTCTCCCACGCTCTGTTTGCGAGTGGAACAGGAAAAAAAATGACTAGCAGAGGTAAAAGGTACCATCTGCCATGCAAGGTATGGTGGCTTGCGGAGCATGCATGTAGATGTAGATGTAGAAGACTTTAATACAAAATCGTGTTGCAAGGTTGGTTGAGTAGCAGAGCCAAGCAATCGCGCCAAGCCCACTGCAGTTGCCCTAGCCAACTCTGCTGTAGTAATAAAATACATTATTGCCATCAAGTAGAAATAAATCTGCCAATGTTCTATTTGTGTCAAAGCAATAACTGACACCAGGAAAAGTAGCTTTCAGGTATACATTAATAGAATGAGCAGGGGAACCCGGTGCAGGGCACAGTTCAATTAAAATGGCAAAGAAAAGGCCACAAAAAATTTATATGACATTTAATATATACATTAAGCAGTGAAACAAAGAAATCAGATTGAAAGGCGCACAGGTGATCACTATAAAATTATTAAAAAAAAGGCTGACAATTAGTCCGTTGTACCCCAGGCCTGGAAGAGCTGTTACTAATTTACATTTCCTTACAAGGTCCATTTTTAAATTTAAACATATTTTCTAAAAATTTACAAGTACACAATACAGTTATCATATCAGGTTACAAGTGGCAGTATGTTAGATGCCTCGAAGGAAACTGCGTCATCCAGTCTTCACCCGCCCTTATTAAATGGATGCTTCAGTTTCTTTTTCTCTGCAAACTGAAAAACTAACTTTCTGAACTCCTTCATTGTTAATCGAAACAATCTTCCATCCACGTCTTTTAAATAACCGACAAGCTCTTAACTGTTGCTCATTCCAGAAAACACGACAAAATATCCCCTTTGGCATATCACTTTGAAAAGTCTCATTTTGAGGTTATTCTGGATTGCTCTCTGAAGAGTTGGTTTAGGAACGTTAAACTGAGTACTGGCTAAATCAATTTTATTTACTTTATCACATCAGGTCACTGCCTCTTCCATATTTTCTGTAGAAAAACGTTGAAGACTAGTTTTGAGATCGTATTTTCCAACCATTTATGAAAAAAGAATCTTCACTGGCAACAAAACGAAAAACCTAAAATATAGTAATGTATTTAATCTGTAGAAATGTTTGAATAAACGTAAGTACTAAAAAGTGAACACTAGGAGTGAATGGTACGCTAGGTGGGGCAGAACGGAACCTCGGTACGTTCTGCCGCGTCCTATTTGGTTAGATACAGTTCAGAACCCACAAGTCACAGTGAAAAATAAAAATCCTCTAAATACACTAAAAGGGTCTAGCATGCGCTTTGAGATTTTAAGAAAGAGAAAAGTAGTAGATAAAACGTTTTTGCTTACGTTGCAGATAAAAAGTTACTAATATTGCAGTATGCACAGGAAAAAACTAACGCAAACACATTACAGGCAACAAATTCGAAACAAGTGCTTCTTCCATCCTTGCCACTTTGATAATAGTTTCTGAAAGCGATTCTAGAGTGCACCACTTTGCAGCCAAAATAAGCGCATAGTTCCGTTCTGCTCCAGCTTCCCCTATACTATCTTATTTTTTATATTCGTGTGTGATGGAAAGATGTTAACTGCTTTGGTTCAGACACCTCATAATAAGTGATTCAGAAACTACCAGAAATTTAGTTACAGTTTAGTGAAAATATAAGCAGTTATGGCGTACTTTGATTGCATTGCAGCAGCTACTGTACCTAATCCTTTTATTGTTATTTTAAATCCCACTATTAAGGGCACTTGTGGCATTTATGTCCCACTTCAAGCCACAACTTATTATATTTTATCATGCAGTGCATAAAGGCTCGCACTGCTGCGAGTTACAAACGACAGAAGATCGGAGGAGCATGAGAACGTGCGAGTCGTTCTAAAGAAAGCTGTGATTCACTCGTTAGGCCGGTACAAAGACCTTGTAAAAAATAACTAGACTCACTGATGGCGCTGCAGTAGCGGGACAATTTGAACCTTCGGCTGGACGCCATTATAGTGGTTGCAGTCTGATGTGTTGTGTAGTACTGTTGTTTATGAAGACCCTGATTCAACGTTGTATATTTGTTGGGACGTACATACAGTATTTGTTACTCGTAATTCTAGTGTCTGTACGTTCCAATCAAAAGAAGTACAATGTGAAGAGTCGTGCAGCGATTAATTGTACAAATAAATTCGAGAAATGAACGTAGATTACATTTCACAGGTAAGTGAATATTTTAAGTTGTTTTGTATGTCAGTGCACTTGCTTAATAAATGTTTTTGTAACACGGTATTAGCATAATGTCTGTGCATCTATTTGCAGGTTTCCTTTCTCAAAGCCACAGCTGTTACAAAAATGGTTACACGCTGTCAGTAGGCAACATTTCCGACCGACAGAAAACCATTTTATATGTTCTGATCATTTTGAAGAAAGTTGGCTGATCGGTAGTGTTTTCATGGTCTAGGTTAGGTTGAAACTTGATAATTTGGTCGTGAGTTGCCAAAGCACTTTGCCATATATAACGCACTTCTCGTCATAAAATCTAAAGCAAGGTAGAGTCAGAAAATACGTATTAATATAGTGGGCAAATCTTCGAGTATTTTGATGCACTTTGCGTACATCTATCGTAAATGAACTACGAAAAATGCTAGGGGTCCAGTACATAACTTTTAGCTACGGCAGATTCCATGTAGTACGTAAGATAAATTCATAAACAGTGACTATTTGCTGTTTGTTCATAAATTAAAAAGTATATTGTAGTAACGTATTTAAATGAGGCATCATGTTTGTTACCTAACTCAAGGGAAGGCATTTTATAACCAAAAGCGATGTATAACCATTCGAACTCCGCGCGTCAGTTTACCACTCTAATGGCCGCCGCCCAGCTATTCAATTTGTCCGCTCTTCACAGTCGACCACTCGTGCGGTTGTGGGGGCCTGGGCCGGTATTACTCTATCAAATTTCTTTGTCAAAGATTTGATCAAATATTCCGTCAAATATATTTGACAAAGATCTTTGACGTAACGCCAGAAGGGGTATTACACTGTCATCATATTTTTCGTCAAAGTTCAAGATGGCTGACAACAACTTGTTATTAACCGCAGCAGTTGCATGTACCACAATTGCACTGTGTGCATATGCGGAAGAGAAGCGGGGGGCCGGGGGAAAAGGAAACATACCTGGGTGAAGCCGTGGGTTTTACGACGACACACTTATTACGTGAGCTAATAGTGAAGGACGTCAAGTCGTACATCAATTACTTAAGAATGGATGAGCATACATTTCTGTATGTGCTCAGTGAAGTGTATCCTCACATCACAAAGCACAATATTCACTTAAGAACTGCTACATCTGCAGAAGACAGTCTCACTGTAACACTCCGATTCCTTGCTACAGGAGAGGGTTAGGTTAGGTTAGGTTAGGTTAGGTCGGGTCTCCAATCTTCTTAATCTATTTTTGTATTCAGCGGGCCTCACGTTGTAAAGCGCCTCATCAGCTTCATACATCTCTATTAATTTTGTAGTTGTCGGCACACACCAATTGTCTTTATCCGCAATGTTTATAAAAACACTACAGATGACAGAACGCAGTGATGCTAGCGCTCCATATGGTAACATGTCACAGTGCAGTGAACAGAAGACAAGCGACTTCTTTGATCAAATCTACAGCGAGGCCCTAGATTTGATCAAATATTGGACGACATTTGACAAAGTTCCCTATTACACCATCAAATATCTTTGACAAAGATATTGGACAAATATATTCGACAAAGAAATTTGATACTGTAATACCGGCCTTAGCGTTGCCACCAATCGCAATTTCTTTTATGATTTACAGGGTGTTTCAAATATGACCGGTATATTTGAAACGGCAATAAAAACTAAACGAGCAGCGATAGAAATACACCGTTTGTTGCAATATGCTTGGGACAACAGTACATTTTCAGGCAGACAAACTTTCGAAATTACAGTAGTTACAATTGTCAACAACAGATGGCGCTGCGGTCTGGGAAACTCTATAGTACGATATTTTCCACATATCCACCATGCGTAGCAATAATATGGCGTAGTCTCTGAATGAAATTACCCGAAACCTTTGACAACGTGTCTGGCGGAATGGCTTCACATGCAGATGAGATGTACTGCTTCAGCTGTTCAATTGTTTCTGGATTCTGGCGGTACACCTGGTCTTTCAAGTGTCCCCACAGAAAGAAGTCACAGGGGTTCATGTCTGGCGAATAGGGAGGCCAATCCACGCCGCCTCCTGTATGTTTCGGATAGCCCAAAGCAATCACACGGTCATCGAAATATTCATTCAGGAAATTAAAGACGTCGGCCGTGCGATGTGGCCGGGCACCATCTTGCATAAACCACGAGGTGTTCGCAGTGTCGTCTAAGGCAGTTTGTACCGCCACAAATTCACGAAGAATGTCCAGATAGCGTGATGCAGTAATCGTTTCGGATCTGAAAAATGCGCCAATGATTCCTTTGGAAGAAATGGCGGCCCAGACCAGTACTTTTTGAGGATGCAGGGACGATGGGACTGCAACATGGGGCTTTTCGGTTCCCCATATGCGCCAGTTCTGTCTATTGACGTAGCCGTCCAGGTAAAAATAAGCTTCGTCAGTAAACCAAATGCTGCCCACATGCATATCGCCGTCATCAATCCTGTGCACTATATCGTTAGCGAATGTCTCTCGTGCAGCAATGGTAGCGGCGCTGAGGGGTTGCCGCGTTTGAATTTTGTATGGATAGAGGTGTAAACTCTGGCGCATGAGACGATACGTGGACGTTGGCGTCATTTGGACCGCAGCTGCAACACGGCGAACGGAAACCCGAGGCCGCTGTTGGATCACCTGCTGCACTAGCTGCGCGTTGCCCTCTGTGGTTGCCATACGCGGTCGCCCTACCTATCCAGCACGTTCATCCGTCACGTACCCAGTCCGTTGAAATTTTTCAAACAGATCCTTTATTGTATCGCTTTTCGGTCCTTTGGTTACATTAAACCTCCGTTGAAAACTTCGTCTTGTTGCAACAACACTGTGTTCTAGGCGGTGGAATTCAAACACCAGAAAAATCCTCTATTCTAAGGAATAAACCATGTTGTCTACAGCACACTTGCACGTTGTGAACAGCACACGCTTACAGCAGAAAGACGACGTACAGAATGGCACACCCACAGACTGCGTTGTCTTCTATATCTTTCACATCACTTGCAGCGCCATCTGTTGTTGAAAATTGTAACTACTGTAATTTCGAAAGTTTGTCCGCCTGAAAATGTACTGTTGTCTCAAGCATATTGCAACAAATGGTGTATTTCTATCGCTGCTCGTTTAGTTTTTATTGCCATTTCAAATATACTGGTCATTTTTGAAACACCCTGTATGTTTACTGTTTAAATATTTGTGTAGAGTTCTACCTACGCTGATGACTTTATCCACACTTCTGGCTTACTAATTATGATTTGAATGGCTCTAATTCCAGACTCCAAAACTAATTCAATGTTTTATTTAACGTTATTTATCATTGGTGGGCTGAGCCGAGCACTCATGAGCGCGCCCTAGGCGGGCAGGCGCGATACTAAAGGCTCGCTCACTTAGGCAGTCTGTAACACGCTTTCAGTGTGCACAAACGTAGTTCATCACGCAGTTCGTGACTAACATTCATATTGACGGTACGTGAGCGTTACAGGTTCTAGTACTGTGTACTTAAAAGTGAATTAGAGTTTAAACCTGTCTCCGAAAATGTTTGTAAACACAGTCTGTGGCTAGTATTTCGAGCGGCATTATGTATGTATGGAGGATGTTGCATTATTTACCACAAGCGTAAACTCATAGCTAAAACTGCCTCGGAAACATTCTTTTGCCGTTTCTACATGTCGACAGACTCGTGTGGTGACCATTGTGATATACCGGGTGATCAAAAAGTCAATATAAATTGGAAAACTGAACAAATCACAGAGTAATGTAGATAGGGAGGTACAAATTGACACACATGCTTGGAATGACATGGGGTTTTACTAGAACCAAAAAAATACAAAAGTTCAAAAAATGTCCGACATATTGAGCTTCATCTGATCAGAATAGCAATAATTAGCATAACAAAGTAAGACAAAGCAAAGATGGTTCTTTACAGGAAGTGCTCAATACGTCCACCATCATTCCTCAACAATAGCTGTAGTCGAGGAATAATGTTGTGAACAGCACTGTAAAGCATGTCCGGAGTTATGGTGAGGCATTGGCGTCGGATGTTGTCTTTCAGCATCCCTAGAGATGTCGGTCGATCACAATACACTTGCGACTTCAGGTAACCCCAAAGCCAATAATCGCACGGACTGAGGTCTGGGGACCTGGGAGGCCAAGCATGACGAAAGTGGCGGCTCAGCACACGATCATCATCAAACGACGCGCATCTGTCGGACATTTTGTGAAATTGGTTTTTTTTTATTTGGTTCTAATAAAACTGCATGTCATTCCAAGGATGTGTGTCAATTTTTACCCCTGTGTCTACATTATTCCGTGGTTTATTAAGTTTTCAAATTTATTCCGACTTTTTGATCACCCGGTACATGTTGCTCGATGAGTGATGATTAGATTCCGCGATCTTTGTGCAAACTTTGATGCTGGACTGGCTCTTAAAAAAATTAACAGTGCATCTAGTTTCCTGATTTTGAGACAAACGTAATAAAATTCTGGTGGCATCCGCAAATTTTCAACTTTCATTATCGTAATCAGTATATATTTACAAAAATAACTGAACAAAGTACGTGCTGTTAAAACTCTGAAACGAGTCCCGGTATGATCAATGGAGTTACATCGTGTGGTAGCCCTCTAACCCCCATCCATGAAGAAGGTTCCCGTTTTCACCTGAAGGACGTGCTTCTGAAGATATAAGGACTGGGAAGTTTCGCCATCTAGAAATTTCTAGAACATTCCACAACATTCGAGAGTATTCGAGAACATTCCAGAACATTAGAGAGTATTCGAGAGCTTTTCACAACAATCCAAAATGTTCCAGAATAATCCGGGATGTTCTGGAATGCTCGGGAAAAGTCTGGAACACTCGGGAAAACTCCATCATGTTCGGGAACATCCCAGATCACTGTTTAACATTCCAGAACACTCTTAAATGTTGTGAAATATTCTGGAACATTGTGGAATATTCGAAGCCTTTTGATATGTTTTGGAATTCGCCATTGGTGGGTCTACCCGTTAGTAGGGGTATATAATGCAAGACTCGTCTTGGGTTCGAGCGTCAGTTTCTGATCAGTGACGAAGAGAGGAACCAAAAAAGTAGTGCAATAAGTGGAAAAAAAACTGATGTGTGAGTAGTCGAAGTGATACAGTGACGAAACATAAATGGAAAATATAGTGTGAGAAGTGTGTAACCTGTACTTAGTGTATTTGTAAAGCAGTAAAAGTATCGCATGATCCATGACATTATAATTTATTACTTCTTTACTACTCACTGTAATCGTGACACATTTTGCACGCAGAATGCGAATATACCACTGAATGTAACGTTATGTCGTTGTACGATACAGTTTAGGAGGTATGACGTCATAAACAAAAAGATGCGTGAAAAACTGCCGCAACATGCATGACGTTTGAATGTATTACTTCGTTGCTACTAACTTCATTTCGCAGCTCAGTGTGCAGACAGTATTCACGTATGCCGCTGAATGTACCTACAAAATTACATCATTGTACGACACACGATTCAGACGCTGTGTGATATGCTCAGTTGTAAATAAACACCTCGGCTGTGCTGGGTTTCTCTGCTAATACTGAATATTCCCACACGCTACTCCCAAGATACACTGTTAAATGAATGCTAGTTAGAACCTACGGCCCTCTCTGCCAACGGGGAGAAACTCATACAGGGACTTCTAGTAACATGGCCTTGGTTCCTTGCCAGGCCGCTTGGAGCACTGTAAGTTTATCTGTCCACCATCCTGCTTCCTTATTTACTCATTTTTAGTTCATGTCCGTTTTCGTTTCATAGTCGGTATCTGTTGTCATCATATTGTGCTTCTGATTGCTATTTCTCGTGTGTTTTGCACTCTTTGAACTGCACTGTGAATACGTCGCTAGTATTTTGATTGCGCTCTCCTCTGCATTCATAATATTGGGTGGGGTAAATAATTCCGTATTTGTTTTTGTTTCATATAAAATAGAGCGTTTTCGTTGGATGTTCTTCAGTGGACTTAGTGTACCTGTTATTGTTGACGAATCTGTGTGTGAACTGCTCGATTTGAATGCATTGTAAGTATATTGCTCGTACTCCACATTATTTTTGTTTGCATCAGTTTTCTGTATTTTCTCACATTTAATGGAGAATTCCATGTCAACAGATTTTTGACAGTATTGGTATTCAGCTTTATTACATCTTGTCACACAATGAATACATCATTCTGCTTTGGACGGTTTTGCTTCTTGTCACTGAGCGCCATGTATTTCACTGTGACTTGCAGGGTATGGATGCAGATACAGATGAGTATGCTTTGGCAGTCACAGCGACTAGAGCATTCCTTGCAAATGCTAATAATGCGATAGTAGTGGCGTAGATGTAGTCACAGGTTATTAACTGGTACTACAAAAAGTAGCCTATATTTTAGCAGAACAATGAAAATTACGGTACCCACTAAGAAAAACGGTTGAGAAAAAAAACTTAGAATATGAGCAATATAGTTACAGTGCATTAAATCGAGCAGTTCACACATAGGTGCGTAATCAGTAAGAGATAGACGTGAGTCCACAGAATAGAGAGCGACGATGCCAGCTTCTGTTGCTTCTGTTTATTACGCAACAAAAACTAATACAGAATCTGGAAAAAGCATATTTATGGCATCGGCTGTACACTGTTATGTTTCTTATTTATTTATTTTTATTTATTTTTTTATTGTTCCGTGGGACCAAATTAAGGAGAAGTCTCCATGGTCATGGAACGAGTCAATACAAGAAATTATAACACGATATTAGAAACAGATAAAATGAAATATAAAAAAACATATTCAGGTGACAAGTCGTAAGTTTAAATGAAGAAAATCAACAATGTAACACTGGAATTTGCTTAATTTTTTAGCTCTTCCAGGAGCTCCTCGACAGAATAGAAGGAGTGAGCCATGAGGAAACTCTTCAGTTTAGACTTAAAAGAGTTTGGGCTACTGCTAAGATTTTTGAGTTCTTGTGGTAGCTTATTGAAAATGGATGCAGCAGAATACTGCACTCCTTTCTGCACAAGAGTCAAGGAAGAGCATTCTACATGCAGATTTGATTTCTGCCTAGTATTAACTGAGTGAAAGCTGGTAACTCTTGGGAATCGGCTAATATTGCTAACAACAAACAACATTAAAGAAAATATATACTGTGAGGGCAATGTCAGAATTCCCAGATTTTTGAATAGGGGTCGACAAGAGGTTCTCGAACTTACACCACATATAGCTCGAACAACCCGTTTTTGAGCCAAAAATACCCTTTTTGAATCAGAAGAATTACCCCAAAAAATAATACCATACGACATAAGCGTATGAAAATATGCGAAGTAGACTACTTTTCGTGTTGAAGTGTCACTGATTTCAGAAACTGTTCTAATGGTAAATAAAGCAGCATTTAGCTTCTGAACAAGATCCTGGACATGGGCTTTCCACAACAGCTTACTATCTATCCGAACACCTAGGAACTTGAACTGTTCCGTCTCGCTTATAATATGCCTATTCTGTCTGATCAAAATATCGGTTCTTGTTGAATTGTGAGTTAGAAACTGTAAAAATTGAGTCTTACTGTGATTTAGCATCAAATTATTTTCCATAACCACGAACTTATTTCATGAACTACATTATTTGTTACTGTTTCAATATTACACACAAGATCCTTCACTATCAAGCTAGTGTCATCAGCAAACAGAAATATTTTTGAATCACCTGTAATACTAGAAGGCATATCATTTATACACGAGGGCAGTTCAATAAGTAATGCAACACATTTTTTTTCTGAAACTGGGGTTGTTTTATTCAGCATTGAAATACACCAGGTTATTCCCCAATCTTTTAGCTACACAACACTATTTTTCAACGTAATCTCCATTCAATCCTACGGCCTTACGCCACCTTGAAATGAGGGCCTGTATGCCTGCACGGTACCATTCCACTGGTCGATGTCGGAGCCAACGTCGTACTGCATCAATAACTTCTTCATCATCCGCGTAGTGCCTCCCACGGATTGCGTCCTTCGTTGGGCCAAACATATGGAAATCCGACGGTGCGAGATCGGGGCTATAGGGTGCATGAGGAAGAACAGTCCACTGAAGTTTTGTGAGCTCCTCTCGGGTGCGAAGACTTGTGTGAGGTCTTGCGTTGTCATGAAGAAGGAGAAGTTCGTTCAGATTTTTGTGCCTATGAACACGCTGAAGTCGTTTGTTCAATTTCTGAAGAGCAGCACAATACACTTCAGAGTTGAGCGTTTGACCATGGGGAAGGACATCGAACAGAATAACCCCTTCAGCGTCCCAGAAGACTGTAACCATGACTATACCGGCTGAGGGTATGGCTTTAAACTTTTTCTTGGTAGGGGAGTGGGTGTGGCGCCACTCCATTGATTGCCGTTTTGTTTCAGGTTGGAAGTGATGAACCCATGTTTCATCGCCTGTAACAATCTTTGACAAGAAATAGTCACCCTCAGCCACATGACGAGCAAGCAATTCCGCACAGATGGTTCTCCTTTGCTCTTTATGGTGTTCGGTTAGACAATGAGGGACCCAGTGGGAACAAACCTTTGAATATCCCAACTGGTGAACAATTATGACAGCACTACCAACAGAGATGTCAAGTTGAGCACTGAGTTGTTTGATGGTGATCCGTCGATCATCTCGAACGAGTGTGTTCGCACGCTCCGCCATTGCAGGAGTCACAGCTGTGCACGGTCGGCCCGCACGGGGGAGATCAGACAGTCTTGCTTGACCTTGCGGCGATGATGACACACGCTTTGCCCAACGACTCACCGTGCTTTTGTCCACTGCCAGATCACCGTATACATTCTGCAAGCGCCTATGAATATCTGAGATGCCCTGGTTTTCCGCCAAAAGAAACTCGATCACTGCCCGTTGTTTGCAACGCACATCCGTTACAGACGCCATTTTAACAGCTCCGTACAGCGCTGCCACCTGTCGGAAGTCAATGAAACTATACGTGACGAAGTGGGAATGTTTGAAAATATTCCACAAGAAATTTTCGGTTTTTTCAACCAAAATTGGCCGAGAAAAAAAATGTGTTGCATTACTTATTGAACTGCCCTCGTAAATAAGAAACAGCAGTGGCTCCAGCACCGACCAGTGGCTCCAGCACCGACCCTTGGGGGACGCCCCACTTAACAGTGCCCCATTGGGACTTAACATCACTACCACTCTCAATATTGCGGAGAATTACCCTCTGCTTTCTGTTCTTAAAGTAAGAGGCGAACCAATTGTAAGCTACTCCCCTTACTCCATAATGGTCCAACTTCTGCAGTAATATTTTGTGGTCAACACAGTTAAAAGCCTTCGTTAAATCAAAGAAAACACCTAGCGTTCGCAACCTTTTATTTAATCCGTCCAAAACCTCACAGAGAAAAGAGAATATAGCATTTTCAGTTGTTAAACCACTTCTAAAACCAAACTGAACATTTGACAGCAAATTATGTGAATTTAAACGCTCCAGTAACCTTGTATATACAACCTTCTCGATAACTTTAGCAAACACCGATGGCATAGAAATAGGTCTAAAATTGTCAACATTATCCATGTCTCCCTTTTTATAAAGTGGCTTCACTACCGAGTACTTTAATCGGTCAGGAAACCGACCACTCCTAAAGGAAAAGTTACAGATATGGCTGAGAACTGGGCTAACATACATAGAACAATACTTCAGTATTCTGTTAGGTACCCCGTCATATTCATGAGAGTTCTTGGTCTTTAGTGATTTAATTATTAACTCAATCTCCCTCTTGTCAGTATCATGGAGGAGCATTTCAGGTAACAGTCTCGGAACACTTTTTTCTAAGAGCGCTATATGATTCCCTGTTGGGACTAGGTTTCTATTTAGTTCACCTGCTATATTCAGAAAGTGATTATTAAATACTGTACATATATGCGACTTGTCAGTAACACGTACATTCCCACTACGCAGTGATCCTGTATCCTCGACCTGTCTCTGCAAACCAGCCACTTCCTTTACGACTGACCATATGGTTTTAATTTTATCCTGCGACTTAGCTATTCTATCTGCATACCACATACTTTTTGCCTTCCTAATAACTTTTTTAAGCACCTTACAATACTGTTTGTAATGGGCTGCTGCATTTAGATTTTGACTGTTTCTAACGTTTTGATATAATTGCCACTTTGTTCTACAAGATATTCTTATCCCTCTAGTCAGCCACCCAGGCTGCCTGTTTGTGCTAGTACCCTGTTTTAAACGTTCTAACGGAAAGCAACTTTCAAAGAGCATGAGAAAAGTCTTGAGAAAGCATTATATTTATCGTCTACTGTATCAGCGCTATAAGCATCTTGCCACTCTTGTTCCTTTATAAGGTTTACAAAGGTCTCTACAGCAACTGGATCAGCTTTCCTGAACAGCTGATGACTATATTTAACACGTGTTGCAGCACAAAAATCTTTTAAAGTTAAAATTTGTGCATCATGATCTGAAAGGCCATTCACCTTTTTGCTAACAGAATGCCCTTCTAGTAATGAGGAATGAACAAAAATGTTGTCTATGGTTGTTCTACTGTTCCCCTGCACTCTCGTTGGAAAGAATACGGTTTGCATAAGATTATATGAATTAAAGAGGTCTACCAGCATCCTCTTCCTTGCACAATCACTTAAACAATTAATATTGAAGTCACCACATATAACTAACTTTTTGTATTTCCTATAAAGCGAACCAAGAACCTCCTCTAGCTTCAGCAAAAATGTTGTGAAATCGGAGTCTGGGGATCTATAAATAACAACAGTTAGAAGTTTAGCTCCGTTAAATTTAACCACACCTGCACAACATCCAAACACCTTTTCAGTGCAGTACTTTGAAACATCAATTGATTCAAATTGATGCCGTTTTTCACATACATGGCTACTCCCCCAGACCGCAAAGAGCTCCTCGAAAAGCTGCCAGCCAACCTGTATCCCGGTAAAGGAAGCCTCAGAATTATCTCCTTATTTAAGAAGTGTTCAGATATACCAATAATTTCAGAGTCAACATCTATAAGCAGTTCACTAACTTTATCTCTAATACCTTGTATATTTTGATGAAATATACTAATTCCCTCATTACTCGGATACCTAAACTTTGTCAAAAGTGATTCCCTTGTTAGAGAGACTTCCCTTAAGCAGGAATACCTATCAGCTGCAATTCTCTATCATTTTCGATTGTTACAGTCACTCTCAAGGAGAATAACATTGTATATCAATGGATCAACCATACATTTCTGTCATATATGAGCCATAAACATTTAGGTCATATACCTGTCATAGTTGTCTTAAACCGGTAGAGAATAAACATAAAATGTTACAGCTGATGGCACAAATATGCTTTTTCCAAATTATTTAACAACCGTAGATAATCACCCGAAAATCTCTATAAATATGGAGTCATTTACCCCACGCAGTATTATGGAAAACAGCAACATTTAAGCAGAATACGAGCAACATATTTACTTTGCAATTCATAGAATGCACCACACACACGAAGGTCGTAATCGGGAACATAATTTCCACCTGATGATACCCACACGGCCGAAATTGCAGTATTGGGTTTTACAAGTAAATATGCCTATACTTTATTACCAGACTACCAAAGCTAACCATGGAATATAAATGAAAAATATTATCATCTAGTACTCATATTTTGGAAAGGAAGAATACAGATTATTGCCCGGTATTTTCGCGCAGTCGAAGTTAAATGCCACGCCATTCGGAGCGCTACTGTCGGTCTCTGTTTCCGTATCGTAAAACGGGCCTTGCGCTTCTGATATTTTGGTGTTTTGTGCTCTCGGTCTCTCATTCATAAAATTTTCCGCTAGTGCTGCTATACATACTCGCAGTCGCAACTGCTGCATTCGCACGCTCTCTATGACAGCGCACGTTTCCTAGCAACGCAGTGAGTGCCAGCTGAGGAACAGCTGTAGGCCAGCCTACGTCACTAACAGTTTGCGTCATGTGCTCCATTCGACTGGACAGCCTCATGAGTCACCGCGCTGTTGACAATCAGGGTGCCAGCAAAGCCGTCCGTCTGTTCTTACTCAAGCGACATACACAGATGCAAGCAGCTCCCTGGATTTCAGTGCAGTGTGTTAATTTTTTAACCCTCAAATGGATACATGGGAAACCTGTTACCCCAGACAATATTACTTCCACAGAAGTTTTTGTCATGTTGGTAGTGCTTAGTGTGCTAACTATTCTCCCACGAGCTTATAAGCTTACAGGTAAACAAACACACGTGCAGTGCTATGGTTCCAGTTTGAAGGTGTGAAAAAGTATGTCGGGTAGCCAAACACCTCTGTACACATGTATGATTGTAAAAAAAAAAAAAAAAAAAAAAAAAAAAACAACTATAGTGCAGTCTTTATCTTGCAGTTATGGCAAGTAAAACAACAGTATATCCAATAGATCTTGATTTCTAAAATACTATTCAGCAATGGTTAGCAGAATCTGAATCACAGCAGGACGAAATTTTGAGTGAAGTTGAGAATAGTCTCGAAATTTTATTGGAACACTGTGATCAATTATCTAATGATAATCTACCTGAGAAAGAAGTAAACTACGTAGAAAATAACATTATTATTGGACACAATGGTGTACATTGAGTACATTAGAACTTGCTTCAACCGAAACTGTCGTAATGAAGTTTTGAGTACGTCTGGAGCTTGTGGACAAGCAAGAAATGTAAATGGAAAGTCTTATTTGCTGCAGAAATAGTAGGAAAATTGTGTATCATACAAACCAAGTAATCGGAAAACAAAAACTGAGTTACTGACGAGAAACAAGGTATGTATGTGACACAGATCTCAATGAGGTAATTGCATTAATTGGCCCCCTTTATATCTCGGAGTTAGAAAAATTCTTACTTTTTTATAAGCGACATGTTTTCTAAAGATTACATGCAACTACTACGAGCGAACCACGACTTACATTTTTACTTTCATGTCTTCCTTTCGACGACAAAACTGTAAGAAATAAAGAAAACAACTTTTCTCCAGTTCCTAAAGTTTGGGAAGCATTTATCGACAATTTTACCCAGAGTTATGTCCCTCACGCAAACTGCACAGGTGATAGGCAGCTGTTAGGTTTCCGTGGACATTGCACATGTAGGGTTTACTTAACATCCGATCACGATCAGTACAGGATTAAAATCAATACTATGTGCGATACCAGAACTTTCCATATGGCAGGCGCACCATCATACATTGCTAAAAAAAGACGCTCCTAGCTGTAAACTTATAATCAGTCAAATTGTTAAAACTAATTTACTTCAGTTTCTAGAACAAACAGAAAGTTCACAATGGACAATTATTTTACTTCATTCCCATCGGCGAATGAAACCTGTAAGAAAATCGTACTTTCAGCTGTTGGCACTTTTCACCACAACAAGAAGGAGATTCCTGCTTCATTTTTACCAAACGGGAAAATGAAGGTATTATAGTATCAGTTTGTATTCACAAGAAATACAAGATTGGTCTCCTTCATACCTAGACGTTCGAAATATTTTATTTTG
Organism: Schistocerca americana; assembly: GCF_021461395.2. NCBI lineage: Eukaryota > Metazoa > Arthropoda > Insecta > Orthoptera > Acrididae > Schistocerca > Schistocerca americana. Next base: position 233,999,980 of record NC_060125.1, on the reverse strand, counting down.
ATACCAACTATTAGACGAACTCCTCGCCAGACTGGGAAGGTCCAAGGGGTGTCTACCGGTCGCCGTGTCATCCTCTGAGTTGTAGCGTCATGCGGATGCGCCATGGAGGGGCATGTGGTCAGTACACCGCTCTCCTGGTCGTTTTACAGACTTTCCAAACGGTGGAGCCGTTGCTACTCGGTCAAGTAGATCCTCGATTAGCATCACGAGGCTGAGTGCGGCCCGTTCCAGTCCTCCCAACAAGGGAAAAACCTTGGCACTACCGGGAATCGAACCTGAGTCTTCCGCATGGCAGTCATCTACGCTGATCATTCGGCTATGGAGGCAGACTGATATCAACAACGCATTCAACAAAAACAATGACTGGAGAAACGGTTAAACCTAAAATAATTTATTTTTTCGATTCCACTAAGGGTGAGGTCGATACGTTTGAACAAACGGTACATTATTATTCTGTGGCACAAAGATGCCCATCGAGATATTTTATAGCATACTTGACTCAGCAGGGATTAATTCATTTATGTTATTTAACATGGCCAAAAACACGAATAAGCCCGCTAGTAAAAAATTTCTGAAAGAACATGGCTTACAAGTAGCTCACTCACATATTCTCAGTCGCTTATCTAAAAACTTGACTTTGAAACTCCAGAATGAAATAGAAATCATTTTGAAATTAAATACAGAAACCGTAATACATGGACTACCACTGAAACAATCAAATTCTTCAAGATGTTTCGTGTGTAGCAGAAGTAAAGACAAGAAACCAAACATTATCTGTAAAAAAATGTAGTATGCCCATTTGCAATGAACCTACAGTAGATGTTTGTTTAATGTGTAATAAATAATAGTAATATAAATTTAGAAATGTACAATGTATAATTAAAGTAAATTGTGATATAACATGTTTTGATTGTATGGGTTTTTCAATGTGAGGCAATGACCTACCACTCATATACACTTCTGGCCAGTAAAATTGCTACACCAAGAAGATGACGTGCTACAAACCCGAAATTTAACTGACAGGAAGAATATGTTGTGATATGCAAATGATTAGCTTTTCAGAGCATTCACACAAAGTTGGCGCCGGTGGCCACACTACAACGTGCTGACATGAGGAAAGTTTCCAACCGATTTCTCATACACAAACAGCACTTGACCGGCGTTGTCTGGTGAAACGTTGTTGTGATGCCTCGGGTAAGGAGGAGAAATGCGATCATCACGTTTCCGACTTTGATAAAGATCGGATTGTAGCCTATCGCGAATGCAGTTTATCGCATAGCGACAATGCTGCTCGCGTTGGTCGACTGTTAGCAGAATATGGAATCGGTGGGTTCAGGAGGGTAATACGGAACGCCATGCTGGATCCCAACGGCCTCGTATCATTAGCAGTCGAGATGACAGGCATCGTATCCGCATGGCTGTAACGGATCGTGCAGCCACGTCTCGATCCCTGAGTCAACAGATGGGGACGTTTGCAAGACAACAATCATCTGCACCAACAGTTCCACGACATTTGCAGCAGCATGGACTATCAGCTCGGAGACCATTGCTGCCGTTAACCTTTACGCTGCATCACAGACAGGAGCGCCTGCGATGGTGTACTCAACGACGAACCTGGGTGCACGAATGGCAAAACGTCATTTTTTCGGATGAATCCAGGTTCTGTTTACAGCATCATGATGGTCGCATCCATGTTCGGCGACATCGCGGGGAACATACATTGGAAGCGTGTATTCGTCATGGCCATACTGGCGTATCACCCGTCGTGATGTTATGGGGTGCCATTGGTTACACGTCTCGGTCACCTCTTGTTCGCATTTACGGCACTTTGAACAGTGGACGTTACATTTCAGATGTGTTACGACCCGTGGCTCTACCCTTCATTCGATCCCTGCAAAACCCTACATTTCAGCAGGATAATGCACGACCGCATGTTGCAGGTTCTGTACGGGCCTTTCTGGATACAGAAAATGTTCGACTGCTGCCCTGGCCAGCACATCCTCCAGATCTCTCACCAATTGAAAACGTCTGGTCAATGGCGGCCGAGCAACTGGCTCGTCACAAGACGCCAGTCACTACTCTTGATGAACTGTGGTATCGTGTTGAAGCTGCATGGGCAGCTGTACCTGTACACGCCATCCAAGCTCTGTTTGACTCAATGCCCAGGCGTATCAAGGCCGTTATTACTGCCAGAGGTGGTTGTTCTGGGTACTCATTTCTCAGGATCTATGCACCAAAATTGCGTGAAAATGTTATCACATGTCAGTTCTAGTACAATATATTCGTTCAATGAATACCCGTTTATCATCTGCATTTCTTCTTGGTGTAGCAATTTTAATGGCCAGTAGTGTATTTAGCCATATGTGAAAATCATGTGTCCCGTTGGCCGATCGTCTCCCAGACCTGAATCGGTAATAATTGGCTGAAATGGAAGACTTAGATCGGTAGTCACGTGTGGTTGTAGCCAACTTACCTAGCTGACATAATTGGTCACATTGCCAGATTTGTCAACTGTTTTACTGTTGTATACTTCACTGTTCTCAGGGTTTTTTGTGGTACAGTACGATTGTTGCAGTTAGGAACTTTATTAAATATATCACTGCATAAGATGATTGCAGTTTTGATTGCAAACAACTTTTAAGTGTTTTTTTACATCTGTGCGTGACTTCGTCCTTCGCCGGGTGTTGTTTCCCGCATGTCTCCACAATATGCAGCGGTCAACCACTACATTTACGTGGGTATCCCAAAACCGGATTTTGTGAACCTATTTCCCAATACTGCTTATTTAAAAACACTGCACTATTGTTTCTGAAAATGTGGTTCTAGCTGCCAGATTTCGCAACTGATTATCGCTCCCATGTAAACACTCAACCATTTTTTAAACATTCTTATTAGGTTTACGCCTTGTTTCTAAAAATTTTCAGCTAATCTGGATGGAGTGGCTATATGAGCAGTGGAAGAAAAGTGGAAATATTAGACCAAGCACGAAGTTGAAACTTCCTGGTAGATTAAAACTGTGCGCCGGACCGAGACTCGAACTCGGGAATTTTGCCTTCTGTGGCCAAGTGCTCTACTGGCGGTATGAAAAGCTGTGAGAATAGGATGTGAGTTGTGATTCGGTAGCCCAGCTGGTAGATCACTTACCCGAAAAAGGCAAGGCTCCTGAATTCGAGCCTCGGTCCGGTACACAGATGTGTAAAACAAATGACGATGCTAAAACCGGTGTAGCAGAAACGGCTCCAGATGTTAACATGTAAACACGGCAGCAAAAAGTGGTTTTACCAAATTTAGTTTTCTTCTTCCGGAAGTTATGTCTCATGTAACTGTAGCAAATGTGGGGGCCAGGCGTGCTTTCTCTGGCCCCCGGTATCACCTCTGCCAATCGACAAACTCAGGTTTAGCACAACGTGTAATAGCCGTCTCCAACGAGACACAACCCGACGTTTACTGTTGACACTGGGTTTCACGTGGAACACCTTCATGGGCACTAATTGTTCGGGCCAACTCCAGTTACAGATTGCGGAAACAAACATGCATACACGTATGCCAAAACACCGGAGAATAAGCTCGTAACGACTCATAAGAGATGTGCACTGTATATATGCCGTGGGTCAAATGAGGAAGAATATTGCAAGAACTGCATGCTGCTACGCACAAGATAAGAACTGTTGCTATTTTCTCTACGTCTACATCTACATCCATACTCCGCAAGCCACCTGACGGTGTGTGGCGGAGGGTACCTTGAGTACCTCTATCGGTTCCCCCTTCTATTCCAGTCTCGTATTGTTCGTGGAAAGAAAGAGTGTCGGTTTGCCTCTGTGTGGGCTCTAATCTCTCTGATTTTATCCTCATGATCTCTTCGCGAGATATACGTAGAAGGGAGCAATATACTGCTTGACTCCTCGGTGAAGATATGTTCTCGAAACTGCAACAAAAGCCCGTACCGAGCTACTGAGCGTCTCTCTTGCAGAGTCTTCCACTGGAGTTTATCATCTCCGTAACGCTTTCGTGATTACTAAATGATCCAGTAACTAAGCGCGCTGCTCTCCGTTGGATCCTCTTTATCTCTTCTATCAACCGTATCTGGTACGGATCACACACCGGTGAGCAGTATTCAAGCAGAGGGCGAACAAGTGTACTGTAACCTACTTCCTTTGTTTTCGGACTGCATTTCCTTAGGATTCCTCCAATGAATCTCAGTTTGGCATCTGCTTTACCGACGATTAATTTTATATGGTCATTCCATTTTAAGTCACTCCTAATGCCTACTCCCAGATAATTTATGGAATTAACTGCTTCCAATTGCTGACCTACTACATTGTAGCTAAATGATAAAGGATCTTTCTTTCCATGTATTCGCAGCACATTACACTTGTCTACATTGAGATTCAATTGTAATTGCGTCAATTCGCTGCAGATCCTCTTGCATTTCAGTATAATTTTTTATTGTTACAAACTCTCGATATACTACAGCATCATCCGCAAAAAGCCTCAGTGAACTTCCGATGTTATCCTCAAGGTCATTTATATATATTGTGAATAGCAATGGTCCTACGACACTCCCCTGCGGCACACCTGAAATCACTCTTACTTCGGAAGACTTCTCTCCATTGAGAATGACATCCTGAGTTCTGTTATCTAGGAACTCTTCAATCCAATCACACAATTGGCCTGATAGTCCATATTTGTTTATTAAACGACTGTGGGGAACTGTATCGAACGCCTTGCGGAAGTCAAGGAACACGTCATCTACCTGGGAACCCTCTATGGTGGACGAATAGCACGAGCTGGGTTTCACACGATCTTTTTCGAAACCCATATGCTCCAGAGCAAATTGTTTACAAAATAAAGCAGGAAGATAATCATTTAACGAGACATCGAATAACCTGAAGATATGGACATTCAAGTCGTGAATTGCATCACCCGATGCTGGGAAGACACTGAAAAAATACATCTCGTCGTAAAGTACGAACAACTGTATAAGACGTTGTGAACCACGCATCTTGTACGCCTCAGTAGCTGCGCAGTCAGCACGGCGGATTGCTACGTGAAGTGACTGGGGTTCGATTCCCAGCCGTGGTTTTTTCCTCGGCTTAGTGACTACGTGTTGTGTTGTCCTTAGTTCGTATCATCATAATTGACATTACATTATGAATATGGCTGAATTGGCGAAACCCGAAACCCAGTACATGTAGAGAAAAAACATAGCAACAGTGGCGGAGTGTGCAGACCCGTGTCATGCGAAGTTTGAGTTGTAAACGGAATGTCCGGCTAATGGATGAGATACCTCAAAAGCTGCCAACAGAACTAAATAGACGCTCGATGGACTGTGCCGACAGAATCTGGATTTCGGCGGCTACGTCATAGGTCATCAGTTGGAAAGCCAGCATTTTTTAAGAACAATCATTTTCATCCACAGACGCTCCTTCACGGATGACGAGTGAGCAGAAGAAAACCCTCATATGAGATAAGTCAAAGGGTACCAACAAAAGTACGGCTTCAGTATCTGACATTCCATTATTGATCATTATTTCATAGGTTCAAATGGCTGTAAGCACTATGGGACTTAACATCTGAGGTCGTCAGTCCCCTAGACTTGGAACTACTTAAACGTAACTAACCTAAGGACATCACACACATCCATGCCTGAGGCAGGATTCGAACCTGCGACCGTAGCGTTCGCGCGGTTCCAGACTGAAGCGCCTAGAACCTTCTCGGCCACATCGGTCGGCTATTTCATAGGGTCACACGTGATGTCAAGGCTGTCAGGAGAGCGGTATTTGGATTTACTCAATAGTTTTGCACCGGAATAGTTGGAAGAAGTTTGTCAGACCTATCGTGCGGAAGTTCGCTCAATGCAAGAGGGTCCTCCCAGTCACTTCTACGCTGGACAGCCGCTGTGGCCGAGCGGTTCTAGGCGCTTCAGTCCGGAACCGCGCTGCTGCTACTGTCGCAGGTTCGAATCCTGCCTCGGGCATGGATTTATGTGATGTCCTCAGGTTAGTTAGGTTTAAGTAGTTCTCAGTCTAGGGGACTGATGACCTCAGATGTAAAGTCCCATAGTGCTTAGAGCCATTTGAACCATTTGAACTTCTGCACTACAGTGCGACGTCACCAGGACCGTTCCTTTTGGTCAAAAGTAATGAGGGCTCTTTGTCATCGTCAACTAGATCGCCAGACTTTAACAGCCTTGATTTCTTTTTATGAAGCCATCTGAAATATACAATTTAATAATGAGACATTTATGATGTAATCAACCTGCGACGGAGAAGATTACGTGAAAGTACACAGATATGATGGATCGTGTTCAGCAGTTTGTCGAGCTTGCCTAACAAAAAATGTTTGTAATTTCGAACAACACATATTTATCTTAACATCTTGTTTTTCTGTGGTATGTTCAGCTTTTACTCATGTATTACGTTCATTTTGTTTAACTGACACATAACTCGATATTCGTATTTTGTGTTCTGATACTTTGTACCTGTTATTTAAAACTAACTCTGGCAAAAAAATAATAAAAGACACATATACGTTAACACATTATCTTATCAATTTGCTTTTCCCATGCCAAATATGTGGGCGTGCTGAAAAGTGTTGCTTCCAAATTTTTATATGATGATGAGGTCCCATACTCCTTGACAGAGCGTAGGGGACGTTGCGGGAGACCCGCACCGCTGTACTAGGCAAGGTCCTAGTGGAGGTGGTTTGCCATTGCCTTCCTCCGACCGTAATTGGGATGAATGAGGATGATGAAGACGACACTAAGACATCCAGCCATCTCGAGGCAGGAAAAATCCCTGACCCTGCCGGTAATCGAACATGGGACCCCGTGCGCGGGAAGCGAGAACGCTACCGCAAGACCAGGAGCTACAGACTAAATTTTATATAAAAACACTTAAGGCATTTTAAATAAAAGAAACGTTATTAACATTCTACATCTTTATTCTTCATGTGTACATATTTATTTCTCAACACACTCACCCTGGCGACGAACATGTTTCTCCCAAGGAGAGACGAGTTTGTTGATACCGTCTCTGTAGAACGTCTTACTTTGTTGACGGAGCCACAACCTCACCTCTGCTTGACCGCTTCAAGACTATCAAACTGAAGTCCTCAGAGGTGTTCGTTAGGCTTTGGAAGCAGATGAAAATCTGGTGTGGCCAAGATGGGACTGGATGATCGATGACAGTAAACCCAAGGCGTCAGAGTGTTAAAGAAGTCGCGGCGCTCGTACAGCACGTTGTTTCTCACACATCGTTGCTGTTCCACTTCTATATAGCACTTCTTTCTATTAGACCGTTCACTATTTCTATTTTGCTTTTTTTCACAGTTCAGTACACTTTCTTCTTATTTTCGTGCTTGATCTGTGTTCAGTTTTTGACGGGCTGTGCCCTAGGTCCTCTTACCACTAAATCTGATGAGGGTGCGACGGGGAGTTTCCCTTGTGAGATCCCCTACCCGCAGAGGGCTGTAAATATGTGGACATGAAAAAAAAAAGATATAGGATGTTAATGACGTTTGCTTTATTTAAAAAGCTTTAAGAGTTTTCACATACAAAATTCAGGGGCATTAATTTTCAGCACGCCCCCGTATTTACGCAACAAATTATTAAGGAAATCGTCTACCTGTTTCTGACTTTTAAGATTTATACATGTTTATCCTGGCCAGAAATCAGATCTTCACTAAGCCGAATCGTATTGGGAGAAGGAACAAAAGCGGTCCAAAGAAACGATACCTCACTATTACAGCAGTGTATACTGCAAACATTGATGTTTATTTTGTACGTATTCCTGAGAACGATCACACAAGCTACCACAAACTGAAGCACAAGGCGCAAGTGTTCTGATGATGAGGATGTGGGGTTTGGCAACTTCAGGCGCTTGATGCAACGACAAGTCTGATGGGGTTAGTCAATTGCGTGCTGTCTCTCGCCTCGGCCAACCCCATTACTCCCGTCGTAGCTGTCTGCCCAAACAAACTTTGAATCTCCTTCTAGGCCCCACGTCGTGAGTAACCGTTTTGTACTGTTGAAACACTTACCACAGCAGACAGGGGGATGAATGTTCGAAATATCATGTGCCACAAAATGTACACGGGCAGGCATAGTGATGGAAGCTACGTGTGATTTACGTATGAAAGTCCAGTGCGGCCGTCCCCCACTTCTTATAACTGCACTGTAGTCAACTTGCTTACCTCCCGTCTCGTAGACGTTGCCCCGACTGGTTTCTTCTGCGTCGGTAGCGAGCTCTTAACGCTTGTGCAACAAACAGTGCGTAGTAGCATGACAAGTATGTAGGTTTAAATGCCAAGCATAATGAGAATCGTAAAATGTTAAAGATGCCAACTAATTTTGTTTTATTTGTCCAATCGCAAAATTATACAGTGATTTCTAGAGCCAGTCTGCCGTTAATATTCATAACAAGATTCCCGGTTATTAATCATTGGTTTCCGAGCACGCAAAAGTGACAAAATAACCTCACAAGATCTTAGAATGCACATTAGATCACACAAATATGTCTTCCGAGGCAATTTTAACAGTTAATTCCGTCTTTATGCGGAGTTTCATTTCGCACAATAGTTCGCATGTTGCCACGTCGAATATGATGGTAGACTGCCTTGGTTTAACAGAACATCGCACAACTCCTTCATCCGAGGCAGTTTTTCAGAGATAAGTTTTTATACACTCATACATGTGTTACCTACTCGGAAACCTATCATAGACTAGTAGTGTCTTAGCAATTTGATGCCTGCTCTCTCTCAGGACGCACTTGTGTATGGTCCATCCTTTCTTTTAATACTCACTGACAGTAACTACAGTTTGTAATTACCATTTCCTGATGTATTAGTGATGTTGAAATTATTATTTACAAGTTCTCAGTGCAAGTAACGTCATCAGCACGGTTGTAACTGTATATTAATATTTAAATGGTAAATAAAAATAATATAATATTCGCTTCTCGGCGTCCAGCACAGTAGGTGGACCCCCACTGTCTCTCTCTTCCAATATGATACGGCTTTTGTTCGCCCAGCTGTTTTCACGCTGTGACCATCTGGTGCGTCGTTCGATGAGTCTGCCTTGTGATCCTACCTACTTGCTAACCTCCCGTACCAAAACCTTCATGTACTATGCACAAAAGCCGGCCGCTGCGACCGAGCGGTTTTAGGCGCTTTAGTCCGGAGCCGTGCTGCTGCTATGGCCGCAGGTTCGAATCCTGCGTCGGGCATGGATGTGTGTGATGTCCTTAGGTTAGTTGGGTTTAAGTAGTTCTAAGTCTAGGGGAGTGATGACCTCAAATGTTAAGTCCCATAGTGCTTAGAGCCATTTGAATCATTTTTTGTGCACAAAAACATAGCAACAAAATGTAATAAGAATGGGTGAGGAAGTGGCATAAATGCCACACTGTGACTATGCTTCACCAACAATAAAATGAAATATTCATTATAGTCTGCAGCAACATAAAAAGTGTCTTCCTCTGCCCTGCCACCAAGGATAAGCTGACTCCTCAAGCTGGAATTTATTCGGAAGGAAGGCGGTACAAATCACTTTCTAGGCATCTAGATTTAGTTTTCCCTAAATCACTTCAGGCATATATCAGGATGAAACTTCCTGGCAGATTAAAACTGTGTGCCGGACCGAGACTCGAACTCGAGACCTTTGCCTTTTGCGGGCAAGTGCTCCACCACCTGAGCTACCCAAGCACGACTCACACCCCGTCCTAACAGCTTTACTTCTGCCAGTACCTCGTTTCCTACTTTCCAAACTTTAGAGCAGCTCTCCTGCGAACCATGCAGAACTAGCACTCCCGAGTTCGAGTCTCGGTCCAGCACACAGTTTTAATCTGCCAGGAAGTTTCTTATCAGCGGACGCTCCGCTGCAGAGTGAAAATCTCATTCTGGAAACATCCCCCAGGCTGTGGCTGAGCCATGTCTCCGCAATATCCTTTCTTTCAGGAGTGCCAGTTCTGCCAGGTTCGCAGGACAGCTTCTGTAAAGTTTGGGAGGTAGGAGACGAGATACTGGCGGAAGTGAAGCTGTGAGGACGGAGCATGAGTAGCTCAGATGGTAGAGCACTTGCCCGCGAAAGGCAAAGGTCTCGAGTTCGAGTCTCGGTCTGCCACACAGTTTTAATCTGCCAGGAAGTTTCATATCAGCGCACACTTCGCTGCAGAGTGAAAATGTCATTTTGGCTTATATCAGGATGTTTCTTTTCAAAAGGATGTGTGTTCCCGCCTTAGTTCGAGACGGGGCTCCGTAGCGACTGAGAGCGTCGCCGACCGCAAATTAACCACCAATCTTCCTTCCTGTCAGCCATCCATCCATCCATCCATCCTTCCTTCCTTCCTTCCTTCCGTCCTCCCTTCATGTTGCTCTCTGCACGGCCAGCTTTCCGTCGAGACGTGAACGGTAACAAGCAAACGATATTCATGCTGATATTCAGCCCAGTGTGAATGCTGAGGGAAGAAAGGACGGTAGAGTCCGCGCAGGATAACGTGGCCGATGCGCAGTGACCAAAGCGCAGGGCAATTCCATTCGTTTGTCGGAAGGGGAGGACGACAAGGGTTTGCCACCTTTCGGTCGGTCAGCGATTACAGAATCGAGGCATGCGCCCTGCAGGCTTTCTCAAACTATTTTACAGGAACTGTTCGGTAAACAATTTCATTTTTTGTTTTGTAAATAAAAAACGCCTTCTCATGTTACTTATTTTATTCTCCCAGACGCGTTCCGCCTTTTTGCACTTTGAGGCATCATCTGACACTCAGTCCACCCTGAAGGACTTGGTGCTGCAAAGCAGAGGACCTGCAATCTATGTCGATCACCGCCAGCGTTCAATCAAAAGTTGAAATAAGCAGTTCACATAATATGCAAAAAACTGTTGATTTCTCAAACTGGGGAACAATCAAGAATGGGGTGCCGCAAGGTTCAGTCTTGGGTCCTCTGCTATTGTTAATATAAATTAATGACTTGCCATTTTATATTCACGAAGATGCAAAGCTGGTACTTTTTACCGATGATACAAGTATAGCTATCACAACCAACAGACAAGAATTAACTGGTGAAATTGTAAACGATGTTTTTCAGAAAATCATTAAGTGTTTCTCTGCAAATGGGCTCTCATTAAACTTTGACAAAACACAGTACATACAGTTTCATACAGCAAATGGAATGACACCATTAATAAATATAGACTTCGATCAGAAATCGGTAGCTAAGGTAGATTATTCAAAATTTCTAGATGTATGCATTGATGAGGGGTTGAACTGGAAAAAAAAACACTGAAGATCTACTGAAACGTTTGAGTTCAGCTACTTATGCTATTAGGGTCATTGCAAATTTTGGCGATATACATCTCAGTAAATTTGCTTACCACGCCTGCTTTCATTCTCTGCTTTCGTATGGCATCATATTCTGGGTAACTCATCACTGAGTAAAAGAGTGTTCATTGCACAAAAGCGTGTAATCAGAATAATTGCTGGAGGTCATCCGAGATCATCCTGCAGACACTTATTTAAAGAGCTAGAGATCTTCACTGTAACCTCACAATATCCATATTGACTTATGAAATTTGTTATTAACAAGCGGAACGAATTCAAAAGTAATAGCAGTGTACATGGCTACAACACAAGGGGAAAGGATGATCTTCACTACTCAAGGTTAAATCTAACTTTGGCTCACAAGGGGGAAAATTATGCTGCCACAAAAGTCTTTGGTCACTTACCTAATAGCATCAAAAGTCTAACAGGTAGCCATATTATTTAAAAGGAAATTAAAAAGAATTTCTTAATGGCAACTCCTTCTACTCATTAGATGAATTTTTGGATATAGTAAGTGGGTAATTTCCCCAACCCCACCAAAAAATAAAAATAAAAATGTTAAGTGTTATGTAATATTTTGTGTAATGTAATATCTTGTATAGACACCTTTTATTAACCTGACACGTTCCACATCATTATGAAGTGTCGTATTCATGACCTATGGAACAATTACTAATCTAATCTAATGTAACATTGGGACGTGAGCGACATCTGGATCACACGTGCACAGGCATTCGACATCAGAGGACCGATGCAGCTAGAAGGAAGAGTGCGCCACTGACATCAGAATCTTGGTCTACAGACGGGCCGCCTGCTCTCTTCCCAAATCTGACGTCAGCATCGCTGGGCGCCAATGCAAGTACCATCCATCTGGGACAGAGGCTAGCCGCCCGATGACTTTTGGTGGCCTGCTACCCCTGAGTGGAGCATGACTGCCTCTCATTGATGGTCGAGAAATATTGTAATTAAAAGCGATAAGATGTTTCCTCAACCACCAGCTTGTCACTGGGTCCCACTGGCCCACAACCCCATTCCCGGCCATCCGGGCCCAACATCCCAGATTCGTCATTTAAAGATGGATTTTAAAACTTAGTAAGCAGGCTTTCTCGGGATACTTTGCGTCTATTTTCTGGCATTTGCCGGTTGAGTTTCTTCAACATCTCCATGACACAGAGCCATGAGTCAAACGAATTTATGACCATCTATGGTGCTGCCTTTCTTTGTATTAGTGATACCACGGAAGTGTGATAACAGAAGCAGAAGCGGAAGCAGACGTCAAAAGCTAATTCTACCGAAAGCAGCAGTTCTTTATCAAACACTATTATTTTATTATATTAATACTCAAAATTTATCAGTAGCAGATTATATTGAATAAAAAGTAATTTTGCCGCGTTTTCACCCTCCAACGAATTTCGACGTTCTTCCTATATCAAGGTCAGCTCCACTGAATAACTGTTCATTGGCTACGCTACTTGGAGGAGCTGACAAATACTGGCGAGCTGGTGGCAATAAATTGTGGTACTTATGTCCATTTGATATCCACCATTTTAGCGGATCATCTTTTAGAGGAAGTCTTTTTACTTTTCTGTACTCCAGTAGGTTTGATTGTAGCATCAAAAGCGGACTGTCGTTTTCGTTAGTCGTTCATATTTAACATGCATTTTAGGGTTTGTAACGAAGTTCCTAATTGAGATTCTGTCATCTTGAGATGAGTTTGGATCTCTTAGTTTAAGTCTTTAAAAGCGCAGTTTTCGAACAAATATCTATAAGTAAATTAATTTATGGTACTAAAATAAAACATTTTAAAAAGTATAAGTGGCTTTTATTCACAACACACTTCTTGAAAATATACTGATGTGTAAGAAGGGTCCTGAACCTGAAAATACCAATATGAGACTTGTGAAAAGTAACATCCCTTACTAAGACTTAAACTTGTTGGTTAAGTTTTACTGAATAATTTACAACAATTATGAAATCTGGTAGAAGAAACCATTATAAACTGTAAGTTTTTTTCAGAATTTTAAAATGTAAGATAAATGACTAGCTAGCAATATTTTCAAAAAGTGAGCATAATGTGACTCCTCTAACCCCTAGGTATTGCGAGGGCTAATAAAAGTATTGTATTTTTCATACCTGCAATGAACAGTGTCTACATCACTCCAGTACATGTCTTTGTGGAGTGTCCTAAAATAATCAATTCTTAGCTTACTGACTACCCCTTGAATTCAGATTTGATAGATTTTATATGTTGTTCAATATAAACATTAAACAAATGGATCGTGAATATTGGTTCTGTAATATAATTTTGTTCATTAGACCTTTGCGTACACATATTGTTGATGGTTGTTTGTGAACGATTAGCTATTCTAGCTGGGAAGTATACAATAGGAATTAAGTTAAATGATACTGTTACTGAGTGCAACAAATTCTTACTGGAAAGGCTTTTAAGGAAATCTGGCTTAAAATCACTAGTAACCACTATTTCTGTGTTTGCTGCTAAATAGGCCAGTACATCTTCAAGGTGATTTATGAGCAGATTAAAGTAAGCTCCAGGTGCTCAGTATACAGTTACTATTATGAAGGATTTATTATGAAATTGTGCTTCTCTTGCACAAACGTTTACATGCTGTTCTAGGCAAAATTTATGAACGCCTATGTTCTTAAATGAATGACGATTCCTGATGAATGTGGCAACTCCCCCTCTTTCCATTTCTACTCTGTAAAACTGAGCCGCTGACTTAAATCCTGTAACACTTAACACATCTGTACCAGTTGTCAAAAGCTGGCCAGAGAGGCAGATCTTGTTAGCTATGTTTGATGATTCTGATTCATCAATGCAGATAAGTAGTTCATTAATTTTATTGTTCAATTCGGATATTTCGATGCAATAAAGGCAGCAGTCATTTGAAATTAACAGAGATAAAATTGGGTGGAAATAAAATTTCTGCTGAGTGCTGAAAATTTTTAATCAGCAGCTGCTGGAGCTGATGCAATATGCCAGAATTATGTAGTTTGGTTTCTTTCTCAAACTGAAGGTCTGTTTCAGTCCTGTTGTTGTTGATGTTGTGGTCTTCAGTCCTGAGACTGGATTGATGCAGCTCTGCATGCTACTCTATCCTGTGCAAGCTTCTTCATCTCCCAGTACCTACTGCAACCTACATCCTTCTGAATCTGTTTAGTGTATTCATCTCTCGGTCTCCCTCTACGATTTTTACCCTCCACGCTGCCCTCCAATACTAAATTGGTGATCCCTTGATGCCTCAGAACATGTCCTACCAACCGATCCCTTCTTCTAGTCAAGTTGTGCCACAAACTTCTCTTCTCCCCAATCCTATTCAATACCTCCTCATTAGTTACGTGATCTACCAACCTTATCTTCAGCATTCTTCTGTAGCACCACATTTCGAAAGCTTCTATTCTCTTCTTGTCCAAACTAGTTATCGTCCATGTTTCACTTCCATACATGGCTACACTCCATACAAATACTTTCAGAAACGACTTCCTGACACTTAAATCTATACTCGATGTTAACAAATTTCTGTTCTTCAGAAACGATTTCCTTGCCATTGCCAGTCTACATTTTATATCCTCTCTACTTCGACCGTCATCAGTTATTTTACTCCCTAAATAGCAAAACTCCTTTACTACTTTAAGTGTCTCATTTCCTAATCTAATTCCCTCAGCATCACCTGATTTAATTTGACTACATTCCATTATCCTCGTTTTGCTTTTGTTAATGTTCATATTATATCCTCCTTTCAAGACACTGTCCATTCCGTTCAACTGCTCTTCCAAGTCCTTTGCTGTCTATGACAGAATTACAATGTCATCGGCGAACCTCAAAGTTTTTATTTCTTCTCCATGAATTTTAATACCTACTCCGAATTTTTCTTTTGTTTCCTTTACTGCTTGCTCAATATACAGATTGAATAGCATCGGGGAGAGGCTACAACCCTGTCTCACTCCTTTCCCAACCACTGCTTCCCTTTCATGCCCCTCGACTCTTATAACTGCCATCTGATTTCTGTACAAATTGTAAATAGCCTTCGCTCCCTGTATTTTACCCCTGCCACCTTCAGAATTTGAAAGAGAGTATTCCAGTTAACATTGTCAAAAGCTTTCTCTAAGTCTACAAATGCTAGAAATGTAGGTTTGCCTTTTCTTAATCTTTCTTCTAAGATAAGTCGTAAGGTTAGTATTGCCTCACGTGTTCCAACATTTCTACGGAATCCAAACTGATCTTCCCCGAGGTCCGCTTCTACCAGTTTTTCCATTCGTCTGTAAAGAATTCGCGTTAGTATTTTGCAGCTGTGACTTATTAAACTGATAGTTCGGTAATTTTCACATCTGTCAACACCTGCTTTCTTTGGGATTGGAATTATTATATTCTTCTTGAAGTCTGAGGGTATTTCGCCTGTCTCATACATCTTGCTCACCAGATGGTAGAGTTCTGTCATGACTGGCTCTCCCAAGGCCATCAGTAGTTCTAATGTAATGTTGTCTACTCCCGGGGCCTTGTTTCGACTCAGATCTTTCAGTGCTCTGTCAAACTCTTCACGCAGTATCTTGTCTCCCATTTCGTCTTCATCTACATCCTCTTCCATTTCCATAATATTGTCCTCAAGCACATCGCCCTTGTATAGACCCTCTATATACTCCTTCCACCTTTCTGCCTTCCCTTCTTTGCTTAGAACTGGGTTACCATCTGAGCTCTTGATATTCATACAAGTGGTTCTCTTATCTCCAAAGGTCTCTTTAATTTTCCTGTAGGCAGTATCTATCTTACCCCTAGTGAGACAAGCCTCTACATCCTTACATTTGTCCTCTAGCCATCCCTGCTTAGCCATTTTGCACTTCCTGTCGATCTCATTTTTGAGACGTTTGTATTCCTTTTTGCCTGCTTCATTTACTGCATTTTTATATTTTCTCCTTTCATCAATTAAATTCAATATTTCTTCTGTTACCCAAGGATTTCTATTAGCCCTCGCCTTTTTACCTACTTGATCGTCTGCTGCCTTCACTACTTCATCTCTGAGAGCTACCCATTCTTCTTCTACTGTATTTCTTTCCCCCATTCCTGTCAATTGTTCCCTTATGCTCTCCCTGAAACTCTCTACAACCTCTGGTTCTTTCAGTTTATCCAGGTCCCATCTCTTTAGATTCCCACCTTTTTGCAGTTTCTTCAGTTTCAATCTGCAGTTCATAACCAATAGATTGTGGTCAGAATCCACATCTGCCCCTGGAAATGTCTTACAATTTAAAACCTGGTTCCTAAATCTCTGTCTTACCATTATATAATCTATCTGATACCTTTTAGTATCTCCAGGATTCTTCCAGGTATACAACCTTCTTTTATGATTCTTGAACCACGTGTTAGCTATGATTAAGTTATGCTCTGTGCAAAATTCTACAAGGCGGCTTCCTCTTTCATTTCTTACCCCCAACCCATATTCACCTACTATGTTTCCTTCTCTCCCTTTTCCTACTGACGAATTCCAGTCACCCATGACTATTAAATTTTCGTCTCCCTTCACTACCTGAATAATTTCTTTTATCTCGTCATACATTTCATCTATTTCTTCATCATCTGCAGAGCTAGTTGGCATATAAACTTGTACTACTGTAGTAGGCATGGGCTTTGTGTCTATCTAGGCCACAATAATGCGTTCACTATGCTGTTTGTAGTAGCTAACCCGCACTGCTATTTTTTTATTCAGTCCTAACATCTCTTAAAACTTGGTTTCTTTCTGTCTTCCCTACCCTAAAAGAGGTGCTACTCTGAGATCTGTAACTACTTGTATTTTACCGTTCCCCATTATATTTTCTGCTCTTAGTCCAGCCAGATTACTCTTCCCTTTCCTGTCGAGGTGAAGGCCATACGCAGTATAATTCCGTCTACTGAGAGAATCAACAGGAACCACACCAGTTTGTGACCCTGCATCCGACATTAGCAGCCATTCCAACTCCAAATTAATACACCTGAGAGAACAGTTCAAATGAAATTAGTGATGAAGTCTCACAACAAATAGAAAGTCAACATGATATGTCTCAATGCTGATGTAAACCCTACCTTATCACACTCTATACTGTACCCAGCAACTCTTCTATACTTTTGTCCGATCCACCTACCTATTACCACACCACAGTGTCTTCCTTGATGAAGTCTTTGCAAGATGATCCTAAATCCTCTGTCACCCATTGCAGACTGGTTCCCCATATTCTCACTTTTCAGTTTACTGCTGAAAGTTGTTTTGCCCTGTCTACACCTACATCTGCGTGAGGCTCATCAGTTTTTAACTCAAGCAACAGGTCGACTTATTTTTCATATTCACCACAAAGTTGTCAGTTGGGTCCAGATACTCCTGCTCCACTATCTTCCTTTCTCTACTGGATATTCTACAAAACCGCTGAAGGGGCTCTTTCCTTCCCCAGCTCCCACGCCACAACAGTTATCCCAGCAGAAAAAACTGCAGCACACACCACACTATCAGGGGAAATAACAATACTCTGGCAGGTCAGGTACTTCTCACTCATGGTCAAAATAATGTTTTAATAACAACAAGTCAGTTCAATTACCGATCAACGAGAAAATTCGTTTGTAAAAATTAAGTCTTTATGCAATTGTATGAAAACAAAGTACTAGCGCAAAGTTTCTGAATCAAAGAACTTAAAATTTGCGCTACTTTTTGGAAACATGAACTAAACAATGAAGGGGTACGCCCCACTGAAAATTCTAGAAAGAAGAAAGAAAACAATTAAACGAGATTCTCTACGTTCTCTGCGCCAAAACGTAAACAAAAATTCGGCTACAATCCAATTTTACGATCTGTTCGCGTTTTGTCGAATAATGCCCAAAGAAATGTGAAACCTTCAACAGCGAGCTTAGAAAACACATTAATATACACTACTGGCCATTAAAATTGCTACACCAAGAAGAAATGCAGATGATAAACAGGTATTCATTGGACATGTATATTATACTAGAACTGACATGTAATTACATTTTCACGCAATTTGGGTGCATACATTCTGAGAAATCAGTACCCAGAACAACCACCTCTGGCCGTAATAAAGGTCTTGATATGCCTGGGCATTGAGTCAAACAGAGCTTGGATGGCGTGTACAGGTACAGCTGTCCATGCAGCTTCAACACGATACCACAGTATTGGCGTATTGTGACGAGCCAGTTGCTCGGCCACCATTGACCAGACGTTTTCAGTTGGTGAGAGATCTGGAGAATGTGCTGGCCAGGGCAGCAGTCGAACATTTTCTGTATCCAGGAAGGCCCGTACAGGACCTACAACATCGGTCGTGCATGGCACCCCTTACCATCGCGCCGGGTGATACGCCAGTATGGCGATGACGAATACATGCTTCCAATGTGTGTTCACCGCGATGTCACCAAACACGGATGCGACCATCATGATGTTGTAAACAGAACTTGGATTCATCCGAAAAAATGACGTTTTGCCATTCGTGCAACCAGGTTCGTCGTTGGGTACACCATCGCAGGCGCTCCTGTCTGTGATGCAGCGTCAAAGGTAACCGCAGCCACGGTCTCCGAGCTGATAGTCCATGCTGCTGCAAACGTCGTCGAACTGTTGGTGCAGATGGTTGTTTCTTGCAAATGTCCCCACCTGTTGACTCCGGGATCGAGACGTGGCTGCACGATCCGTTACAGCCATACGGATAAGATGCCTGTCATCTCGACTGCTAGTGATACGAGGCCGTTGGGATCCAGCACGGCGTTCCGTATTACCCTCCTGAACCCACCGATTCCATATTCTGCTAACAGTCATTGGATCTCGACCAACCCGAGCAGCAATATCGCGATACGATAAACCGCAATCGCGATAGGCTACAATCCGACCTTTATCAAAGTCGGAAACGTGATGGTACGCACTTCTCCTCCTCACACGAGGCATCACAACAACGTTGCAGCAGGCAACGCCGGTCAACTGCTGTTTGTGTATGAGAAATCGGTTGGAAACTTTCCTCATGTCAGCACGTTGTAGGTGTCGCCAGCCGTGCCAACTTTGTGTGAATGCTCTGAAAAGCTAATCGTTTGCATATCACAGCATCTTTTTCCTGTCGGTTAAATTTCGCGTCTGTAGCACGTCATCTTCGTGGTGTAGCAATTTTAATGGCCAGTGGTGTACGTATTTACTGAGTAATCAGTACTAAACTAAGAGTTCTTACAATTTAAATTGTTCTTTAATTTTAATATATAGTAACAATCTTCACGAGAGCACAAAAACTCGCGCATGTTGCCTGATGGACGACAGCCAAGTTCCTTCTGCATACGCCGTTCCTAAAAGCGGCAGCAGGTGAAGAAAGCGAACGCGTAAGCGGATCAGCTCAACAAGTGCTTTGTCGCCGGTTGGCAATTTTCCAGCTCGTTGTCCAGGTTGTCATGCTTTTAGCCGGACCTGGTGGGAATATTAGCTTTGCGTCATTATTCCGCAGAACTTGCCGCCTGCCATGAAACGCTTTCCGTTAGCTGCGCGTGTACCTACGTAAATTGCGTCGTTGTCGTTACTAAAGGATGTCACTCTACTTTTAATAGTACAGTAAAAAATGTTTATTTATTTCGAAATGTTTCCGACATGTTGTAAGGCAACAGTTTTATTTTTTAACGAGGCTCAAACGCATCTTTCTTTTGTGAATGACGTCTCTTAATCCAGTATACATCTCGTACTTAAAGTCAGCGTATTATGGATAGTTTCCATTACCTGCGTGTCTTTTTTAAATTAAAGTGCGGTGCTCGGACACGCAAATGCCGCCGCTAACGGGGTAATATAAGTTAATTTTGCCTCAATCTGACTCAGTGCAGTCGAGAGGGATATTGCAGTCAATAATTGTGGAATATGTTTCCTCCACAGAAGGAATACAACGGAATATTGGGAAACCAGAATAACTCCCTTAAAGCTATTACACTGAATAGCTATGATCGCTCGCAGCAGCATTGTCACGGAAATTTATAAACAAATAAATCGACATTGTAGAAGGACGACGCTGTATATTACGGGACACATTTCACGCCATATTCACAAATCATGTAAAAGAACCAAATTTCGAAACATAAATGGAAATGGTATATTCACCTGCTCATTGCCGTACACACATTTCACGTACTCGTACACGGAAATACGTTTCGCAGTAGACAATAAACGTGTGAATCAGCCACGATTGTGTAATTTGGCAACATTAACTAGTATTAGAGAATTTAAATTAAGCTGCTTAGTTGTAGATTCTCTAAGTAA
This sequence comes from Schistocerca americana, assembly GCF_021461395.2. Taxonomy (NCBI): domain Eukaryota; kingdom Metazoa; phylum Arthropoda; class Insecta; order Orthoptera; family Acrididae; genus Schistocerca; species Schistocerca americana. Next base: position 233,979,405 of record NC_060125.1, on the reverse strand, counting down.
AAAAGTGGTGACAAATATATTTACTGTATATTCGTGAGCTGGAGTTACTAATTATGCTATGTTCAAAAAAATTACTCAGCGCAGACGAATCGAGATATGCTGCGGAACAATTAATTAAATGTCCTGGACACCACTTACAATGAGGTAATGATTAAATTCTGATTAATTATAAGATTAATTAATTTCAGTGGTTGGTAGTTCTTACAATCAGTGGGGACAAATGGCAGCGAATTTACTAGTCTGGAATTGCTGTTAAATGCCTTCTGGCTTAACCACTCCAACTAATTTGCTTTCCATCAATCAATGCCACATTTATCGACATTTTGGGTTTACATGCAGACCAATTTAGTGTAATCGGGTTGAATGACCATATAGGCAAGGCCCGCAAGCAGTGGAGGCTAGAGCAGGCTGACACTCCCGAAGGCCATATCCTAATTACTCAGACGTACTTTCACTCTGAAACACTTGGCCTCCACTCTCGAAACAGTTGTCACATGTAGCCAATTTGTCTCCCCACTGTCTCTAACAAGTGTTACACGGTGCAATAGCACAAGTGCCCAGTGGAATGTGTCGTCACAAGCTATTTCGCAATAACATCTAATCTCTCGAGCCTAAAGGTCCTGCGCTCGACCCCAGGCGTGTGGAAATACTTTAATTTTCATGTAATTTAATCGAAATTTCGCAACACAGTCAATTACATGAAGCTTCACAGGCCTCAGGTCTCTAGACCCCGTACATCCAGCCCCCCCCCCCCCCTCCCCAAACCATACGACTTTAGGTTCGAGCCCCAGCATATGCAAATATCTCATTTTCCACATAATTTAATCGAAATTTCGCAGCAACGTCAACTACGCAAAGCTTCACAGCCCACAGTCGCATGCCCTCAAGCCCATTGCCCTCACAAGCCCCCCCCCTCCCAGTCTGTACGTCCAATTGAAAATATCTACCAAAACAGCGCAACTGTGCTAGCTTAATTTGCATGTAACAAAACAGCGTTGAAGCTCAGTAAATATCGTATCAAAACAGTGTAATTATCTCAATTTACTCTGTGTAAATGGCTTAATTTGCATGTAATTTCAGAACGGCGTAATTGTGCTCCGCACTCTGTGTAAATTGCTTAATTTGCATGTAATTTCACATAAAGGAATCTATGCTGCGCTGCTTTGAGGTCTCAGAGATGTGTGTTTATTGCGTTAAGCTGTAGGGCTTTGAGGTCACTGGACAGGTATATAAGCCTTACAGTGTGCTCATATGTCAGATTATTTCAAAATGTTGCTCTTTAACAGAATGTACATACTAACAGCGTGTCGATCTAAATGTTTAAATGTCGGTTTAGCATCAGATAATGACTGTGAGGTAACAGTAAAACTGATAATGTTCGACGTAGCACGTAAGTGCTACTTACCGAGGTAGCGTGTAGCGAACTATGCAGACAAATAAATTACATTATTAGGTTGATGACAACAGAGTACGATCATCTCATCTCGCTCGAGACATCAACATCTGTGGCAAGAACATGCGACAGTACCTCACGGCTGAGTAGTTTCTCTTCTAAACAGCATCCCATACGAGCAAACCAGTTGAGTATTTACCTGTGATTACTCGTACTTTAGGTACTTGGGCTATGCACGGGTCTATTTAAAAAGAATAACTCGATGTAGCCATAGGGTCGAGCCACGCACGTCTGCTTTCATGCCCCGCTGCTAATTCGTTGTAAATAATAACCTGTGGCTGTGATCCTGCCGTTAAATAGTCTGCGCCTTGGCTAGAATTGCGAATTAATAAAATGCACAGAAGCGCATAATAAAACTTAAAGGAATAACTCAATACCAAGTGTTGGTGGTTTAAATGGCTCTAAGCACTATGGGACTTAACATGTGAGATCATCAGTCCCCAGACTTAGAACTACTTAAACCATACTAACCTAAGGACACCACACACATCCATGCCCGAGGCAGAATTTGAACCTGCGACCGTAGCAGCAGCGCGATTCCGCACTGAAGCACTTAGAACCTCTCGGCCACAGCGGCCGGCAATACCAAGTGTTCTATTCTAATATCTGTAATTTATGTAGACGGCAGGGAATTATGATGAATAATGTTTAATCAAGAAGAGAAATCTCAAATAAACGGGGAATGGTTCTATGATAATCGCTTAAAATACAGACAGAAAATACCATTATCAAATGCAGTAAAGCTACGTTGAGAGCGTTATGAGAATGCTACCAAATTTCTCAAACTAAATGATCATCAAAGATAGTAAAAAACTAAGCGTATTTCATAATCACAATACACGAAATATTCACCAACTCATAACGGTTCAGAGTTTAATATGACGATTCACAAATTAACACATGCGAGACGACGAGAAGACACGCATTCTCCGTCTATCCACAGTTCCATAATCCAAGCAGAAAAAGTTAGAGTTCTGCTCTGGATCACATTCAGATCTCTCGAAATATAAAGTCCCTTCAAAAGTAAAAATATTGTAGCGGCCGTTCACCGACTAAGACTCCAAGTTGCTATAGGCAGGTCTGCCTCCTTCCAGCACTCGACATAAAGTGTCCAGAATCGTTCCCTCGAGCTCTTCACGTGAAAACACCCAGTCTCCACTTGACTTCCGTATTGTTCGCCTGTCTACTTTTCCAATGGCTGACATCCTTACGCTCTACAGTCATCATTTAAATCAACATGATCACTTTCCGGGTTAAACTAAGACACGCGGTTTTCAAAAAGTCTCTCTGCAGTGCCGTATGATTGAAATGGTTCAAATAGCTCGGGGCACTAGGGGACTTAACATCTGAGGTCATCAGTCCCCTAGACTTAGAACTAGTTAAACCTAACTAACCTAAGGACATCACACACATCCATGGCCGAGGCAGGGTTCGAATCTGCGACCGTAGTGGCAGCGCGGTTCTGGACTGAAGCACCTAAAACCGCTCGGCCACAGTGGCCGCCCCGTATGATTGTTAGCCGCGCGTGCCGCATGCCGCAGTGAATATACCGAAATGAAAGTGAAATACAAGTTATTAATTTATTAAATATTCATTTTACTTACAAATTTTCACATTAAATGTTGAAAGTGTCCCCCCTGTTGTTGAATACACAATTCAATTCGTCTAATCATGTTTCCAAACACGAGTTGTAACATTTCTTCTGTAACAGAAGCAGTGAAAGTCGATATTGCAGTTTTCAATTCATCGATGGTTTTTGGACGGTTTTTATGGACAGTTGCTTTCGCTGCGCCCCAGAAGAACAAGGCAGGTGATAGGTCAGACGACCGTGGAGGCCTAAGTCCCTGTGAAATTATGCGATCACGAAAAACATCAGCTGGCAGTGACATTGAAACGAGAGCTGTATGCGCGGTTGCACCATCTTGTTGAAAATAACCCTTCAGTATTTCACTTAACACAAGTTCTCCTATGAATGGGTACAGAATATCACTGCAGCATCGTTGTGCGTTTATTGTTTCGTTGTAAAATATGGGACCCACAATCCGATTTCTCTATATTGCAATCAAAACTCCTATTTTCACAGAATGAAGTGGTTCCTCATGAATACACAATGGATTTGCAGTACTCCACATACGAGAATTTTGCGAGTTCATGTACCCGGATCAATGAAACAGCGCCTCATCAGTGAAAAACTTGTTGGACGAAATTTTTGAACCTTTGACAATAATGCAGTCTCTTGCCATGATCAGTATTTTTCAGTTCTTGCACGACTGTTACGTTGTATGGGAAAAGCTCTAATTTTTTCCTTACAGCTGTGTGGGCCGTTCCGACACTTAACATCGATTTTCTGGGCGAGTTTTCTTACCGACTTGTTCCGACTCATGGACATTTTATCGGAAATATCCAGTTGTTTATCCTCAGACAAAACGCTAGGACGACCACTTCTCGGTGTCACTGAACCGGTACTTCGAAATTTGTTAATCAAATCTCGCACAGTATCGCGATGTGGAAGTGTTGTCTCCGGGAAAACTGAATTAATTGCTTGACGAACTGAAACTGTGTATTTACCGCCAGCTTTGAACACTTGTTTGACTAAAAACTCACGTTCTTTAATGGTTGGCATTTTAACAGTGACAAAAACGGAACAAACGAATAAAGGAACTAAACTTAAACGTTCACGTCAACACGTAACGACACACACAAACGATACTACTGACGCTGGCAGAGATAAACGAAACAGTGGAATGTTGGGAGAGTCCCCTTGAAGGGAAGTAACCCAGGCAGGTGAACAATCATACGGCACGCGCGGCCAACAATCATACGGCACTGCCGAGAGACGTTTTGAACACTCCGTATTACAACAATACATAAATAAAGAAATGTCATAAACGCTCAGAACATTTACAATAAAAGTAATTAATAATTGGTTCATAAATAAATAAGCTAGCATTCTTACGCATGTGTGCTCACGGTAAATCACAACAGACTGTTGTTAAATATTGTTTCAACGGTTGTTTGTGCCTTCATGATAAAAGGGTCTTTTGTTTCTCTTTCAAATTGTGGTCTCTGCCAACACATGCGATTGAAGCCGAGCGGTGCTAGACGCTACAGTCTGGAACCGCGCGACAGCTACGGTCGCAGGTTCGAATTCTGCCTCGGGCATGGATGTGTGTGATGTCCTTAGGTTAGTTAGGTTTAAGTAGTTCTAAGTTCTAGGGGACTGATGACCTTAAAAGTTAAGTCCCATACTGCTCAGAGCCATTTGAACCATGCAATTGACCATAGTTTTTTAATAGCTCTTGCAATCAACATTTGAATACAATTACAGGCAAAGTAGTAAACTGTTCGGTAAATAAAACCACAAGTACGACAAAATATGAAGTACTAATGCTGCATTCGTTTGCTGTGTAAATGTGGAGAATACTATGTTCTGACAAACATTTGAGTAATAAAGAGATATAAAAGACGTAATAAATCAAGAAATGAAATAGACACAGATAAGTAGCTTTCAGAGACTATAGCTGTCGTGAATACTATCATCTGAGATGTATATTGAAATCGCGTTTAAAAGTTGTTAATTAAGAGGTTCACTATGAAAATGTTTATTCGCTGTGAAATATTAACTTCCGAAGTTTCAATGGTACTGAATATTATTGTGTCACTGGATGCGCCTCATTTTACTGAGATCACAGACGTATTCCGATCTGCATTAATATCACAGGTCTGCAAAAAAATATTTTTTGAAAGTTGTTTGAAATTTGATAACTGACTTTTATGTACTTTTCAGCGCTGATTTCAAAAATGCAATCCATTGTTTTGTATCACGTCAGGTTTTCTCACAAAAAAGGGAGTATTTTTAGGTATAATAACAAAATTTAAGCAATTTATCACATTTTTCCGACGTTATAAAATCTCATTTTATTTATAAATCATGCCCTAAACTACATTTCCAGTACACTTCCATTTCTCTTTAAGCTCATAAGTCCTAATAATAACGCTTTCGCTTTCTGTCGAAGCTTCTTTTATTTTGTTTTTCCGGCTGTGGACTCGCTGAGGATCATCTCTTTTTATCATCCAGCAGTAGTCCGCTATCATGTTGACGTTCCATCCTCCTATATGTCTTCTTTCCATTTCTTTGATGTCTTGGTGGAATCTTTCGCCCTGCCGAGGTTTGCAGGGAAGTAGTCAAGATGTGAGTGGAGAAAATGAACTTTAATGCTCATGTTACAGCCCAGCTTCTTAAAGTTGTTGAGCATGTCTGCGACGATTGTCTTGTAATTTGGATCTCTCTTGTTTCCTAGGAAACTGGTAACGACTAATTTAAAAGATGGCCATGCTGCCTTTACTTTTGTTTCCATTTTGTCCACAAAGATGTGTCATCAGTTTTCTAATATCTGGTCCGTCAAGGATTCCTTCCTTTAGCTTTGCCTCGGATAAACCAGGAAACTGTCCACAAAGACATCTGAAACACTTTCCTTCTTTTGGCAATGCGTTAACAAATTGTTTCATCAGCCCCAGCCTAATGTGAAGTGAAGTAACACTTTTCTGGGGTGAAATGGCTCTGAGCACTATGGGACTTAACATCTGAGGTCATCAAGCCCCCTAGAACTTAGAACTACTTGAATCTAACTAACCTAAGGACATCACACACATCCATGCCCGAGGCAGGATTCAAACCTGCGGCCGTAGCGGTCGCGCGGTTCCAGACTGTAGCGCCTAGAACGGCTCGGCCACCCCGGCCGGCTTTCTGGGATCCACAAGGCTTTTGCTCTCAACATTTTTAACCCTTACCTGCAAGATTTTTTCTCGAGGGCCTAGCTTTTTTATATAGCGTTGCTTTCTGTCTCTACTGTCCCATTCACAGAGAAAGCAAGGGAACTTTGTATAGCCACTTTGTTGACCAAGCAGCATTGAAATCACTTTTAAATCGCCACATAGTATCAATTTGTGGTCTGAATAGCAGAGTTTGCTTAAAACCAGTTCAAGGTTTTCGTAACATTCTTTTAAGTGAAACGAGTGTCCCACCGGTATAGAAGCATACTTATTGTCATGGTGTAGAAGCACTGCTTTAAGGCATCTTTTTGAAGAATCAAAAAGTCTCCACTCACCAAGAGCATATTCTATTTTGAAACGTGCCATAAGTTCAGGAATATCACTGCAAAACACCAGGTCACCTTCTTGAGAGAAGAAAGATACAAACTCCTTTTCCCTCGACCAATACCAAGAAAAGGATGTACCCGGATCCAACATATGTTTATCTTTCAATCTAGATCCTAAAACCTCTGCCGATTCTTTAGAAAGGCTAAGGTCTCTAACTAAATCGTTCTGTTCAGATTGTGAGAATGGAATGGGATCCGTTGTGCCAGGATCGCAGCAATCTCTGTCTTCTTTAGTATCACCTTGCTGAGCCAATGGCTTGTGATCATCTATATCATCCAAAGAATCTGGAGGAGAAGGTATTGGTACTTCAGGTCCATGAGGAATAGGGCGAATGGCTGATTGGATGTTAGGGAAAGAAATATCCTTTTTTGATTTTTCAAATTGAAACCTCGTACGTTGCAAGAACAAAAATAGCAGTCATCATAATGATTTTTGGGCTCCCTCCAAACCATTGGTATTCCAAAGCGTAAGGACTGCTTTTTACGTTGAAACCATTGCCTCAGTTCTTCAACACACACTGAACAAACTTTGTGTTGGGCCCAAGGCTTATCTTGATCGCCTAACTTTATACCGAAATAGGCGAAATACACTTTTTCAACAAAATCGGAAATGTTTCTTTGTTGCTTTGTAACAGTATAGTTACCACAAATGTAGCAAAAGCAATCTGGCGAGTTTATACAGCCTCTCGTAGTCATTGTGTATAAAGCAACTTCACAACACAAGAAAACAGTCACTACTTTAAAGCACTAGCAACAACAGCACGAGAACAGCACAGAGTGAAGAGGTACTGTGAACTGAAGAACAAAAGCAGAAGTTCACTGCTTGGTGATGGGGGCGGGGGGGGGGGGGGGGGGGGGGGGGGGGGGGGGGAAGGGGCAGTGCGACAGACAGGCACTGACATGAAAATACTGATGGTTTCTCCTAAGTACTCACTATTTTACGTATATCTAGTACAAAAACAGCTAAGTAACAGTTTATGGAGATCCTAAAAACCAAAACTCAAACTCACTAGAGCGCTGAAACATCGAAAAAAGCTAAAACTAGACACGCAGTTTGTGAAATAAATGTACGTGATGGAATTTTTTCACTATTTTTCCCGATATCAGTGTTGAAAACACTATGAAAATCACTTAATAAATCTGAAACAATTTTTACGTCGCAGACCTATGTATTTGGTTGTGTGTTATTGTCGAGTCTCAAACAGCTGTATACAGCCATCTGTCAACTCGTCTGACGCTCCGCCGTTTCCTGAAGCATTGTCTCCCGCACGAAGGCCATGCAAGTTGCAGCCACCCACATTCCCAGCTTTCAGATTTAGCCATTTCCAGACGCTGCAGCTCTATGAACGTGACTGGCAGACCGGCAGACACACAAGCAAATTCACCGAGCGAGGTGGCGCAGTGGTTAGACACTGGACTCGCATTCGGAAGGACGACGGTTCAATCCCGCGTCCGGCCATCCTGATTTAGGTTTTCCGTGATTTCCCTAAATCAATCCAGGCAAATGCCGGGGTAGTTCCTCTGAAAGGGCACGGCTGACTTCCTTCCCCATCCTTCCCTAATCCGGTGAGACCGATGACCACGCTGTCTGGTCTCCTTCCCCAAACCAACCAACCAACAAGCAAATTCACGTCCCCTCAGTCCAGCTCTAGGTGTATGAATAACACGCCTACTTACTCGTAATGTTACAAAGACCAATACGATCGATGACATTTATGGAACTCCTATATTGAAGTTATCGTTACCAGAAGACCCTTCACAGCGTACCTGTTTATGTGAAACTTCAATAAAATATTTGCTTAAACTGCTGAGTGAAACTGAATGAAAGTGTCACGTTGCTAGTCTTTATCCTTAAAACACTGACGTACTGAATTTGCCCTGGCAAACAGAACTCAAACTTTTTGTATCTAAACAAGAACCCTAAAAAGTTTTGGTCATATGTAAAATCGGTAAGCGGATCTAAATCCCCTATTCAGTCACTCGTTGACCACGATGGCACCGAAACAGAGGACGACCGAAGAAAGGCAGAAATACTGAATTCAGTGTTCCGAAACTGTTTCACTGCGGAAAATCGTAACACGGTCCCTGACTTCAGCCGTCGCACGGACGCCAAAATGGAAAATATTGAAATAAACGATATCGGAATTGAAAAACAACTGCTATCACTTAGTAGCGGAAAAGCATCCGGACCAGACGAGATACCCTTAAGATTCTACAGTGATTATGCTAAAGAACTTGCCCCCTTTCTATCAGCAATTTATCGTAGATCGCTGGAAGAACGTAAAGTACCTAGCGACTGGAAGAAAGCGCAGGTCGTTCCCATTTTCAAGAAGGGTCATAAATCAGATGCGAATAATTATAGGCCTATTTCGCTTACGTCAATCTGTTGTAGAATAATGGAACATGTTTTGTGTTCTCGTATTATGACGTTCTTAGATAATACAAATCTCCTTCATCATAACCAACATGGATTCCGCAAACAGAGATCATGTGAAACTCAGCTCGCCCTATTTGCCCAAGAAATTCACAGTGCCGTAGACACTGGCGAGCAGATTGATGCCGTATTCCTGGACTTCAGGAAGGCATTTGATACGGTTCCGCACTTACGTTTAGTGAAAAAAATACGAGCTTACGGAATATCGGACCAGGTTTGTGATTGGATTCAGGATTTCCTAGAAGAAAGAACACAACATGTCATTCTTAACGGTTCAAAATCTGCAGATGTAGAGGTAATTTCGGGAGTACCGCAGGGAAGCGTGATAGGACCTTTATTGTTTACAATATACATAAATGACTTAGTTGACAACATCGGTAGCTCCGTGAGGCTATTTGCAGATGACACGGTTGTCTACAAGAAAGTAGCAACATCAGAAGACTCGTACGTACTCCAGGAGGACCTGCAGAGGATTAATGCATGGTGCGACAGCTGGCAGCTTTCCCTAAACGTAGATAAATGTAATATAATGCGCATACATAGGGGCAGAAATCCATTCCAGTACGATTATGCCATAGGTGGTAAATCATTGGAAGCGGTAACGACCGTAAAATACTTAGGAGTTACTATCCGGAGCGATCTGAAGTGGAATGATCACATAAAACAAATAGTGGGAAAAGCAGGCGCCAGGTTGAGATTCATAGGAAGAATTCTAAGAAAATGTGACTCATCGACGAAAGAAGTAGCTTACAAAACGCTTGTTCGTCCGATTCTTGAGTATTGCTCATCAGTATGGGACCCTTACCAGGTTGGATTAATAGAAGAGATAGACATGATCCAGCGAAAAGCAGCGCGATTCGTCATGGGGACATTTAGTCAGCGCGAGAGCGTTACGGAGATGCTGAACAAGCTCCAGTGGCGGACACTTCAAGAAAGGCGTTACGCAATACGGAGAGGTTTATTATCGAAATTACGAGAGAGCACATTCCGGGAAGAGATGGGTAACATATTACTACCGCCCACATATATCTCGCGTAATGATCACAACGAAAAGATCCGAGAAATTAGAGCAAATACGGAGACTTACAAGCAGTCGTTCTTCCCACGCACAATTCGTGAATGGAACAGGGAAGGGGGGATCAGATAGTGGTACAATAAGTACCCTCCGCCACACACCGTAAGGTGGCTCGCGGAGTATAGATGTAGATGTAGATGTAGATGTATTCATTATTACTCTCTACATACAACGGTAACGCGATCTGACTGCTACCAAATTAACTAAAAAGAATGGCCCTGACTAAATAGAGATCTTAACAATAACCTATACATTTCGTTAAGCACATACCTCACAACAATCTTCATTACGCGAACTACTGCAATACAGCGAGCGTCAATACTGCCAGATAAATAAAAAATTCTACCCGCTAAAGCCACTAACTACTAATAGGCATGTGGTTAGCAAAGGAAAGATTTCGTTGCAAATCAAATAATGTATTTTTTTTACCTTGATAATGTGACTTCCAGTTCAACACGAATATAAATCGTCACTGACATCTAGTACAAAGGTATACAATCATCAATAATATTCAGTCTCCAAGTCGAACATATACAGATCGTTAGCCTACGCTAATACATCAGACCTCCACCGTCCATCAATACTACTTTCTTACATCTAACTGATGGCTGTTCACGTCCAACTGCCCAACAGTACTGACGATTAACTTCCAACAACGAGTCCGACCAGCCACAGAGTCTCTTACAAAGAAAGCGCAATCAGAGATCCAATGCAAAGCACTACACAGCGCTGCCAACACAGAAGCAGCCCACTTACATATGTTATTTAATTGCAAATAATCTGCACTAGTTATGTAGTGTATTACGATTTGCAACAGACAAACTTGATGGAAATCATAGGTCAAAACACTATTCAATTATTTGTCAACTATGGGCGCGAACATAGCATAAAATATGATTTAGAACAGTGTATAAATGTGTGTATGCATGCCGTACTGACGTCTGCTCTCATAACTTCTATAAATATTAAGTCAGTAGAACGGATGGAATACCTAAATATGTCGTTGTTCCTACTGGTTTGAATGTTATGCAAGCAGAATTTATAGCGTGTAAAAATCAGCTATTTAGAAAATACTGTAGGGGAGTGAGGCAGAATGAATAACAAGAAGTATCTGACAGCAACTTATATACTGACGGAAAAAAATCGCATCACCAAAAAACAGTTAATGTAGAGTACTGAAATTTCACAAATACCTTAGTCTAGTTAACATATTTATGTGATTAACATTGTAAGGTCACAGATTAATGTAACCGAAAGATAAGCCATTGCAAATGTGAAATGCTGGTACGTTAATAACCAGTGTAAATGCCGGAATGTTGAATGCAAACGTGCATGCTTTGTGTTGTACAGATGCCGGAAGTCAGTTTGTATGATGGAGTTCCATACAAACAGATTTGGTGATCGAGCAGGCCAAGACAACATGTCGGCACTCTATAGAGCACGTTTTATGTTTTTTATTCCAGTCTTTGATCACAACATCAATTCTTTTGACGATGACCGGTTGCAGTCAGTAATGACCATCCTCGGGTCTTTTCTACACCATGTCCTAAATATATATAAATATGCTCACAAGGGAACCTCCCCATCGCACCCCCCTCAGATTTAGTTATAAGTTAGCACAGTGGATAGGCCTTGAAAAACTGAACACAGATCAATCAAGAAAACAGGAAGAAGTTGTGTGGAACTATGAAAAAATAAGCAAAATATACAAACTGAGTAGTCTATCTGCAACATATGCAACATCAAGGACAGTGTGAAATCAGGAGTGCCGTGGTCCCGTGGTTAGCGTGAGCAGCAGTGGAACGAAAGATCCTTGGTTCAAGTCCTCCCTCGAGTGAAAAATTTAATTTCTTTATTTTCGCAGTTATGATCTGTCCGTTCGTTCATTGACGTCTTTGTTCACTGTAATAAGTTTAGTGTCTGTGTTTTACGACCGCACCGCAAAACCGTGCGATTAGTAGACGAAAGGACGTGCCTCTCCAATGGGAACCGAAAACATTTGATCGCAAGGTCATAGGTCAACCGATTCCTCCACAGGAAAACACTTCTGATATATTCTATGCGACACTGGTGATGGCATGTGCGCCACATGACAGGAATATGTTGTCGACCCACCTAACTTGTACACTTGGCGAATGGGTAAAAAGATTCTTCTACCTTGCCCGATTTAGGTTTTCTTGTGGATGTGATAATCACTCCCAAAATAGTGATGGAAACATAAGTTTGTCACATAAACTGCAACAAATGACTGCAACAGTCGCACAGTTTTCCCTGTGCTCTGTCAATACATATGGTTTTAACGTTTTCAAATTTTTCCGTGTGTAGACCGTCAAATCCTGCATATGTCCAAGCAAATCTGAACATGTCCTGGAATTTTGGAGAGCGAAGTTGATTGTGTGTGTGTGTGTGTGCCTGAACTTTGATAATTGTCTGAAAATAAAAAATTAAAATTTTCACTAGGGGTGGGGGGGGGGGGCGGGGGGGGGGGGGGAAGATTCGAACCGAGGATCTCTGGTTTTGCAGCTGCTCACGCTATCCACAGGACCACGGCGCTACTGAAGTAATACTATCCTTAATGTTATGTATGTTGAGCATGGACTACTCAGTTTGTATATTTTGCTCATTTTTTTCATAGTTGCACACAACTTCTTCCTGTTTTCTCGATTGATCTGTGTTCAGTTTTTCAAGGCCTATCCACTGTGCCAACTTATAACTAAATCTGAGGGGGGTGCGATGGGGAGGTTCCCTTGTCAGCACAGCATCGTCACATAGATCTAAAATAAGGTGTTGAATAGGCCACATCGTCCACCCAGTCATTTTTGCAACTGGCCAGTCCACATCCCGTCACAGAACGTGGGGGTCAGAGTTTGTACTTTGAAGCAGAGTAAGCGACGATCCGTGTAAGATCTAATGCCAATAAACTGAGGCGAAGCAACAAGCATACCGTTCAGTGCACGTTAGTAAACATGGGGAATCGCAGCCGACTGTCCCCTACAGGCGACCCTTATGTTGATCCGACGACATCGTCATTTATGACTGCAGTGGTCACGGGATCATCGAGATTGGATCGTGAAAACATGTCGCCTGGTAAATGAATCACAATTCTTTTGACACCAGACAGACTGTCTTGCCTAGATGCGCTGTCGTCCGTCAAACGACTGCGCGACAACTGCACAGCGCCTCCGTCGCAGACTGTGGGGGGGAGGCGGGGGCAGTGTTATTTTATGGGGGGCACTCACCTGGTTCCATGGGACCTGTGGTAGTAATTGAAGAGATCAAGACAGCTGTGAAATACGTGAACATTATTGTGGACTACCTTCCTTCCCTTCAGTACCTACTCTGACGGTGACGGCAGAGTAGATTAATGTAATTGAAGAGGTCAAGTCAGTTCCGTAGTAATTACTCCTGAGTGCGACAATCGATTATGTGGCATTGCGAATCCTAGAAATTCATTTATTCTTTCTTATATGCTGAATGATTTCATAGCCACACCCACGGATACTACTTTGTAACAGAAGAGATGGTATTCTTCTTTCCATAAACTGAAAATCGTTTAAATTAACTCATACTTTTGGGTTGGGAAGGGAGTGAGGCAGGGTTGTAGCCTCTCCCCAATGTTATTCAATCTGTATATTGAGCAAGCAGTAAAGGAAACAAAAGAAAAATTCGGAGTAGGTACTAAAATCCATGGAGAAGAAATAAAATCTTTGAGGTTCGCCGATGACATTGTAATTGTGTCAGAGACAGCAAAGGACTTGGAAGAGCAGTTGAACGGAATGGACAGTGTCTTGAACGGAGGATATAAGATGAACATCAACAAAAGCAAAACGAGGATAATGGAATGTAATCGAATCTAGTCGGGTGATGCTGAGGGAATTAGATTAGGAAATGAGACACTTAAAGCAGTAAAGGAGTTTTGCTACTTGTATGGAGTGTAGCCATGTATGGAAGTGAAATATGGACGATAAATAGTTTGGATAGGAAGAGAATAGAA